>NC_053391.1:176573348-176876473 GCF_905171765.1 Bufo bufo | reverse complement strand
ACGCTCTTCTGCGCCTATCATCTGAGTATAGGGGATAATGAGATCCGCACACCCTGTTGGGTAATGGGTGCCCACGGAGGACGAAGGATCGTCACGTAGCAAAGTGAAGAAATTCGTGGCACACCAGAGTTAGTTTGATGCAATTTAATTAGTTCATTGATGTTCTACATCATTTCATATATTCATGTATATACACGTAATTGATACATCTGGATAAGAGCAAATTAAGCTTGTATAACGTGTCCCTTATACAAGCTTAATTATACAAGCTTAATTTGCTCTTATCCGGATGTATCAATTACGTGTATATACATGAATATATGAAATGATGTAGAACATCAATGAACTAATTAAATTGCATCAAATTAACTCTGGTGTGCCACGAATTTCTTCACATTATCATCTGAGTATCACCTACTAGCGAAGTTGGCTCCACTCACTAATCTGTGTTATGAAGTCTTCCCTCTATCTTCTCTCCCACTAATTTGATCTGACTACCTCAGATCTGCTCTCTTCTGAACTACATTTTTCCAACTCCCCTCACTAGGCCTGACCTAGGTATATATAAGACCTGAACTATATCCCCATCTAGTGGTGGGATGTATAAATTGCACCTAATAGGCCTGTTAACAGGGATTTTGCAGATACACAAATGCAAAGTTATACATTACAACCTAGAGCTTGTAATAGAGTAAAAAGTGCTTTTAAGCAGTGCCCACACACACGTAGTGGGACGCTGCATAACCCCATGGTAAAAAGTAAGTCGCCCTCGACGTTGATATTGTCTGAAGCTGTGGGTCTCTAAGCCGTGTCCTGAAATACACCAAATACACTCCACCAAATATGCACATGTGAATATAGACATTGCAATACATTATCATGACTCTTCAATAACCTCCTGTAAATAAAGGGTTATTCACAAAAATACATTCTAGGCAAATATATAAAATATATCACATACATTTCTCTCTTTATATGGCAGATGTGTTACGGCCAAAATGGTTATAAGAGAATGATCTCACATAAGGGCAGTAAAGTCCATACCTAAAATGGGGTATAAAAATTTTGTTGTAGAACAGTAGAGCACAGAAAAGTCCTTCTGGGTACTTCACTTTAAACATTGCATTAATAAAGTCCCTTGATAACTAGTGATGAGCGGCAGGGGTCATATTCGATTTTGCGATATTTCGCGAATATTTTGTAGAATATTCGTCGAATATTCGCAAATTCGAATATTCGTTATATTCTACGATTTTTTTACTCGAAAAATCGGCAAGGTAATGATCGTGTAATATGCGAATTTTCATCATGCGAATAGATTCGTTTTTTTTCGAATATTTGCTATATTGCTATAACTTCGTTTTTTCGAATATTCGTGATATTCTAAAACAAGAATATATAGCAATATAGTGAATATTCGGAAAAAAAACGAATTTAGAGCAATTTAGCTAATATAGTGCTATAATCTTTTTTTTTTTATAGTTGTAATTTTTATTAGACAAAAAAGATTATAGCACTATATTAGCTAAATTGCTTTAATTTTTTTTCGAATATTCACTATATTGCTATATATTCTTGTTTTAGAATATTACGAATATTCTAAAAAACTAAGTTATAGCAATATAGAAAATATTCGGAAAAAAAAACGAATATAGAGCAATTTAGCTAATATAGTGCTATAATCTTCTTTGTCTAATAGTTGTAAGTTGAAAAATATCGCAATAAAAATTATAAAATTCGCAAACAACACTACTCCAAAAGTCAAATATACTGCAGCCTTCTCATTGGCCCACAAGTTAGAAGCAGGGAGGGATCATGTGTACTGATTAAAAAAAAAATCGAATATTCGAAGTTACGAATTTATATCACTATATTCGAAATATTCGCGAATTTTCGAAGTACCTATATTCGCGATAAAAATTCAAAATTCGAATATTCGTGATCAACACTATTGATAACCTGAAAATGGGGTAAAAAGGGGTTAAACATGGTAAAACATACAAGTATAGTGCAACATTCTTGAGGTAGGTTGAGTCCTGGATGGAGTCCTTGCAAAAGAACTTAGAGAGGGGCTCAATACAAAACAAGAAGTCCTCTCAAACAATGGCAGCTCCTGCTCCATAATAGTGATAAGACGGCCTACTTAATTGTAGGGATCCGAACAGGAAGACACATCCGTCGGAATAGGGCTCCCAGAATCCCAGGAACCAGGGGATGATCCTTCTGGACGTCCCTCCATTACTTTCTGTTTAGGAGTGGATGGCAGACCAAGTTCCTGCTTCACCTTTTCAAAGATTGGAGGCAGCTCTCTCCTTTCTCTACAAGCCAGTCCAACAGCAGGGTCACTCCGGATCACCGGATTTAGTCTCTTAGTTGCTCTCTGTACTGAAGAACCAGCAGGCTCCTCTCCATAGTGGGGAATAGCAAACCCCTGGCATTGCTGTACAGCCAATTGTTGAAGTAGCATAGCACAGTCCTCTGTAGCAGTATTGAGGTTTTGAGGCTCGGGCCTTTTTCTCCTAACCCTTTCCCTTTGGGGTTTAGGTTTGGTGTCAGGATCTTTGGGTTGCCAAAGGATGTTGGTTCCTGCAAACCCAGTAGCATATTAATTCTGGGTTGTACTGGGTGGTACCGTATGTACTTTGCATCAGGCCGCACAGGGGCAGTAGGAATTTTCTTTTCTGACTCTTCCTCAGATTTAGAATCGTGAGTAGGCTCCTGGGGCTCTGTAGGTTGTCCTGGCCTACGGACTGCAGTGGCATAGGGCCCACGTGCACCCTCTGCAGGGGTGAACTCAACCACCTCTCCAATATATAGGCTATGTAGCAAAAAGGGGTTAAACATGGTAAAACATACAAGTATAGTGCAACATTCTTGAGGTAGGTGGAGTCCTGGATGGAGTCCTTGCAAAAGACCTTAGAGAGGGGCTCAATACAAAACAAGAAGAGAAGTCCTCTCAAACAATGGCAGCTCCTGCTCCATAATAGTGATAAGACGGCCTACTTAATTGTAGGGATCCGAACAGGAAGACACATCCGTCGGACTAGGGCTCCCAGAATCCCAGGAACCAGGGGATGATCCTTCTGGACGTCCCTCCATTACTTTCTGTTTAGGAGTGGATGGCAGACCAAGTTCCTGCTTCACCTTTTCAAAGATTGGAGGCAGCTCTCTCCTTTCTCTACAAGCCAGCCCAACAGCAGGGTCACTCCGGATCACCGGATTTAGTC
The DNA here is from genome assembly GCF_905171765.1 of Bufo bufo. Taxonomy (NCBI): domain Eukaryota; kingdom Metazoa; phylum Chordata; class Amphibia; order Anura; family Bufonidae; genus Bufo; species Bufo bufo. Next base: position 176,873,246 of record NC_053391.1, on the reverse strand, counting down.
TCTTAGTTGCTCTCTGTACTGAAGAACCAGCAGGCTCCTCTCCATAGTGGGGAATAGCAAACCCCTGGCATTGCTGTACAGCCAATTGTTGAAGTAGCATAGCACAGTCCTCTGTAGCAGTATTGAGGTTTTGAAGCTCGGGCCTTTTTCTCTTAACCCTTTCCCTTTGGGGTTTAGGTTTGGTGTCAGGATCTTTGGGTTGCCAAAGGATGTTGGTTCCTGCAAACCCAGTAGCATATTAATTCTGGGTTGTACTGGGTGGTATATACTTTGCATCAGGCCGCACAGGGGCAGTAGGAATTTTCTTTTCTGACTCTTCCTCAGATTTAGAATCGTGAGTAGGCTCCTGGGGCTCTGTAGGTTGTCCTGGCCTACAGACTGCAGTGGCATAGGGCCCATGTGTACCCTCTGCAGGGGTGAACTCAACCACCTCTCCAATATATAGGCTATGTAGCAAAGGGGGAAGTTCCTTTCTTTTTACAGACCGGCGGTTCATGTAGTACTCACGATCTGTTGATAAATCACGGATGAACCCGAATCCTCTCTGTTTACAGAAATCCAGTACTCGGCCCAGTTTGCGTACTGGTACCAGGAAATCCTTTACGGGTGCCTCCAACAATCTGCGGGTCAGTCCTTCATTGTAATGCTTGCAGGCATGATTGCGTGGCAGCCGGGTAGACTTTATTTCTCCAGACAACTTTGCCCAGAGCGCTGTATGCTCCATGGTGGGCCACGCTATGGTGGGTACATTCTCAGAGTGACCGGACCTTTCGGTTAAGTTCAGAGACTGGGGCTGCGGCGTCGCAGATGCATTCTGACCTGCACTGTCTTTTGCAGACTCAAGGCCGCGGTCTCCACTACGCTCCCTCCAATGACGGTCCCAGAACTCCTGCACACGAACCTGCAGCTCCAGAGTCATTTCTGTGGGGGTCCAAGTCGGAGCGGTGACCGGTTTCCGTCCGGAATCACTTTCAGGTGCAGAGCGCTCTTGTTTTTCTGCCATGCTGCTCCTGCTCTTTCTGCAGCGATCGGCACTTCTGCTTCTTACGTGCGCACGCACGTCACGCTCTTCCAAAGTTCCAGGCCCGCCTCCCAGGTCTGTTTGAATGACGGGAGCGGCGCACAAAACTATCCACCACACGGGGGGCGGTCTCAGCAAGTTGGATCTTCGGCACAGTATCGGTCAGTACCCCTATCAGGTTTGGTTGTTTAGTAACACACAATGCTGGGGTAGTCTTTTGTGCATAAAGAGGTTCATAGGGGACTGTATCTACATCTGCACCTTCGTCCCAACTGTTAATAGGTAGGTACATTGTTAAGCTACACATAGTTCCACCCATTTTGGTGCGATGGTAGGGCTCTTCCTAGGGCAAAGAGGGCGGTGCTGTGTTGCATACAGGGTCGGCCTCTCAGAACCCACACAGTACAGGTAGGATGGGCTTTAACCGGACAACTTTGCATAAAGGGGCGGCACACAGGTTTCCCGCTCTGCAGGGGTGTCGCCAACTTGCACACAGTGATGGCGCAGTATTATTTTTCAAATCGGAGCTCAGGCGGCCATATTAATTTCACAGTAACAGTCTATTCACTGACAGCAAGCGGTTATAGTGACACACAAATGTTGAATTTTTTCACTTTTGACACTGCGATTTTGATGCTGGGGACTAGTATAGCACCTCCATATACTTTGCAATCAGTTTGAACAGTTCTGGACCCAAAAACAGCACACAATAAGCAAAAGTCTCTCAAGCAAATAAAGGGGCTTATTCACATGCGACAGTCTCTCAAATATGGCGCAAGGGTTAATATCCTGTTCGTGGTGCCAATAAAAAGTTATGCAGCCAGCCAGTCGCAGGTGCAACACGTGAGGGGCCAATTGATATAACACACAGTTCATCAGTTTACTCACGGTTAGCAGAGAGCCTCCCTGGGCTGGCAGCATAGTGTTGAGGTGGACAGCACGAAATCCTCCGGGGCACGCTCTGTGGTAGGAAGCATCAGCCAAGATGGTGGTTGAGGTTCCCTTGATGTTAGGGGTGCTTAGGGTGCTTGTTGCGGCTGAGTCCCTTGATGGTTTTTGTTGTGACGCCAGTACCGTTAATGGTGGTACAACCATAGCTAGCACTAATGAGGTAGACAGTGATAAGATGCAACTCACAACTTTTACTTTGGATGTCTTTTGGTTGCAGCAATACAATTATGCAGTCTTTAGATAGTACAGAGTTAATTCTGCAAATCCACTGTTTCTAGGCTTTTTAGGTTTCTTAGCTTTGGAGCAGTGGGTTAGGTGTACCTGGTTCCTTTAGATGTGTTGGATCCTATTCCTTGACTTTCCCAACAAGCTGAATATTTTAGACAGGAAAACTAAACTGTCTCTCAGAAGTTTGGTGTGGCTGCCTGAAGCTATAAACCTCCACCATGAAAGGTGTCTGTGGCCCTCAATAATGGCTCTTATCAACGATGAATTCCTAGGAATGCTTGTTTCTTTTCCAGGGAGGCAAACTCTTCTCCTACTGGTCAGGGATGCAAGTCTATAGTCTAGCTACAGAAGGAAAACGCTCTTCTGCGCCTATCATCTGAGTATAACCTACTAGCGAAGTTGGCTCCACTGACAAATCTGTGTTATGAAGTCTTCCCTCTATCTTCTCTCCCACTAATTTGATCTGACTACCTCAGATCTGCCCTCTTCTGAACTACATTTTTCCAACTCCCCTCACTAGTAGAGTTGAGCGAACACCTGGATGTTCGGGTTCGAGAAGTTCGGCCGAACTTCCCGGAAATGTTCGGGTTCGGGATCCGAACCCGACCCGAACTTCGTCCCGAACCCGAACCCCATTGAAGTCAATGGGGACCCGAACTTTTGGGCACTAAAAAGGCTGTAAAACAGCCCAAGAAAGAGCTAGAGGGCTGCAAAAGGCAGCAACGTGTAGGTAAATCCCCTGCAAACAAATGTGGATAGGGAAATGAATTAAAATTAAAATTAAAAAAATAAAAATGAACCAATATCAGTTGGACAGAGGTCCCATAGCAGAGAATCTGGCTTCACGTCAGCAGAGAATCAGTCTCTTCATGCCATAGCAAAGAATCTGGCTTCATGTCAGCAGAGAATCAGTCTCTTCATGCCATAGCAGAGAATCTGGCTTCATGTCAGCGCAGAATCAGTCTTCATGTCATAGCAGAGAATCAGGCTTCACGTCACCTACCACTGGAACAGGCCACTGTCACACATTTAGGCCCCGGCACCCAGACAGAGGAGAGCGGTCCCGTAACAGAGAATCTGGCCTTATGTCAGCGCAGAATCTGTCTTCATGTCATAGCAGAGAATCAAGCTTCACGTCACCCACCACTGGAACAGGCCACTGTCACACATTTAGGCCCCGGCACCCAGACAGAGGAGAGAGGTCCTGTAACAGAGAATCTGGCCTTATGTCAGCACAGAATCTGTCTTCATGTCATAGCAGAGAATCAGGCATCACGTCACCCACCACTGGAACAGGCCACTGTCACACATTTAGGCCCAGGCACCCAGGCAGAGTAGAGAGGTCCCGTAACAGAGAATCTGGCCTTATGTCAGCACAGAATCTGTCTTAATGTCATAGCAGAGAATCAGGCTTCACGTCACCAACCACTGGAACAGGCCACTGTCACACATTTAGGCCCAGGCACCCAGGCAGAGGAGAGAGGTCCCGTAACAGAGAATCTGGCCTTATGTCAGCGCAGAATCTGTCTTCATGTCATAGCAGAGAATCAGGCATCACGTCACCCACCACTGGAACAGGCCACTGTCACACATTTAGGCCCAGGCACCCAGGCAGAGGAGAGAGGTCCCGTAACAGAGAATCTGGCCTTATGTCAGCACAGAATCTGTCTTCATGTCATAGCAGAGAATCAAGCTTCACGTCACCCACCACTGGAACAGGCCACTGTCACACATTTAGGCCCCGGCACCCAGACAGAGGAGAGAGGTCCTGTAACAGAGAATCTGGCCTTATATCAGCACAGAATCTGTCTTCATGTCATAGCAGAGAATCAGGCATCACGTCACCCACCACTGGAACAGGCCACTGTCACACATTTAGGCCCAGGCACCCAGGCAGAGGAGAGAGGTCCCGTAACAGAGAATCTGGCCTTATGTCAGCACAGAATCTGTCTTAATGTCATAGCAGAGAATCAGGCTTCACGTCACCCACCACTGGAACAGGCCACTGTCACACATTTAGGCCCAGGCACCCAGACAGAGGAGAGCGGTCCCGTAACAGAGAATCTGGCCTTATGTCAGCGCAGAATCTGTCTTCATGTCATAGCAGAGAATCAAGCTTCACGTCACCCACCACTGGAACAGGCCACTGTCACACATTTAGGCCCCGGCAACCAGACAGAGGAGAGAGGTCCTGTAACAGAGAATCTGGCTTTATGTCAGCACAGAATCTGTCTTCATGTCATAGCAGAGAATCAGGCATCACGTCACCCACCACTGGAACAGGCCACTGTCACACATTTAGGCCCAGGCACCCAGGCAGAGGAGAGAGGTCCCGTAACAGAGAATCTGGCCTTATGTCAGCACAGAATCTGTCTTAATGTCATAGCAGAGAATCAGGCTTCACGTCACCCACCACTGGAACAGGCCACTGTCACACATTTAGGCCCCGGCACCCAGACAGAGGAGAGGTTCATTCAACTTTGGGTTGCCCCACAATATAATGGTAAAATGAAATAAAAAATAGTATTGAATGAGGAAGTGCCCTGGAGTAGAATAATATATTGTTAAGGGGAGGTAGTTAATATCTAATCTGCACAAGGGATGGACAGGTCCTGTGGGATCCATGCCTGGTTCATTTTTATGAACGTCAGCTTGTCCACATTGGCTGTAGACAGGCGGCTGCGTTTGTCTGTAATGACGCCCCCTGCCGTGCTGAATACACGTTCAGACAAAACGCTGGCCGCCAGGCAGGCCAGCACCTCCAAGGCATAAAAGGCTAGCTCTGGCCACGTGGACAATTTGGAGACCCAGAAGTTGAATGGGGCCGAACCATCAGTCAGTACGTGGAGGGGTGTGCACAGGCACTGTTCCACCATGTTAGTGAAATGTTGCCTCCTGCTAACACGTTCCGTATCAGGAGGTGGTGCAGTTAGCTGTGGCGTGGTGACAAAACTTTTCCACATCTCTGCCATGCTAACCCTGCCCTCAGAGGAGCTGGCCGTGACACAGCTGCGTTGGCGACCTCTTGCTCCTCCTCTGCCTTCGCCTTGGGCTTCCACTGGTTCCCCTGTGACATTTGGGAATGCTCTCAGTAGCGCGTCTACCAACGTGCGCTTGTACTCGCGCATCTTCCTATCACGCTCCAGTGTAGGAAGTAAGGTGGGCACATTGTCTTTGTACCGGGGATCCAGCAGGGTGGCAACCCAGTAGTCTGCACACGTTAAATGTGGGCAACTCTGCTGTCATTGCGCAGGCACTGCAGCATGTAGTCGCTCATGTGTGCCAGGCTGCCAAGAGGTAAGGACAAGCTGTCCTCTGTGGGAGACGTATCGTCATCATCCTGTGTTTCCCCCCAGCCACGCACCAGTGATGGGCCCGAGCTGCTTTGGGTGCCACCCCGCTGTGAACATGCTTCATCCTCATCCTCCTCCACCTCCTCCTCATCCTCGTCCTCCTCGTCCTCCAGTAGTGGGCCCTGTCTGGCCACATTTGTACCTGGCCTCTGGTGTTGCAAAAAACCTCCCTCTGAGTCACTTTGAAGAGACTGGCCTGAAAGTGCTAAAAATGACCCCTCTTCCTCCTCTTCCTCCTGGGCCACCTCCTCTTCCATCATCGCCCTAAGTGTTTTCTCAAGGAGACATAGAAGTGGTATTGTAACGCTGATAACTGCGTCATCGCCACTGGCCATGTTGGTGGAGTACTCGAAACAGCGCAACAGGGCACACAGGTCTCGCATGGAGGCCCAGTCATTGGTGGTGAAGTGGGTCTGATCCACAGTGCGACTGACCCGTGCGTGCTGCAGCTGAAACTCCACTATGGCCTGCTGCTGCTCGCACAGTCTGTCCAGCATATGCAAGGTGGAGTTCCACCTGGTGGGCACGTCGCATATGAGGCGGTGAGCGGGAAGGCCGAAGTTACGCTGTAGCGCAGACAGGCGAGCAGCGGCAGGGTGTGAACGCCGGAAGCGCGAACGGATGGCCCGCACTTTATGTAGAAGCTCTGACATGTCGGGGTAGTTGCGAATGAACTTCTGCACCACCAAATTCAGCACATGCGCCAGGCAAGGGATGTGCATCAAACCGGCTAGTCCCAGAGCTGCAACGAGATTTCGCCCATTATCGCACACCACCAGGCCGGGCTTGAGGCTCACCGGCAGCAACCACTCGTCGGTCTGTTGTTCTATACCCCGCCATAACTCCTGTGCGGTGTGGGGCCTGTCCCCCAAACATATGAGTTTCAGAATGGCCTGCTGACGTTTACCCCGTGCTGTGCTGAAGCTGGTGGTGAAGGTGTGTGGCTGACTGGATGAGCAGGTGGAAGAAGAGGAGGAGGAAGCTGAGTAGGAGGAGGAGGAGACAGGAGGCAAAGAATGTTGCCCTGCGATCCTTGGCGGCGGAAGGACGTGCGCCAAATAGCTCTCCGCCTGGGGCCCAGCCGCCACTACATTTACCCAGTGTGCAGTTAGGGAGATATAGCATCCCTGGCCGTGCTTACTGGTCCACGTATCTGTGGTTAGGTGGACCTTGCCACAGATGGCGTTGCGCAGTGCACACTTGATTTTATCGGACACTTGTTTGTGCAGGGAAGGCACGGCTCTCTTAGAGAAGTAGTGGCGGCTGGGAACAACATACTGTGGGACAGCAAGTGACATGAGCTGTTTGAAGCTGTGTGTGTCCACCAGCCTAAATGACAGCATTTCATAGGCCAGTAGTTTAGAAATGCTGGCATTCAGGGCCAGGGATCGAGGGTGGCTAGGTGAGAATTTACGCTTTCTCTCAAATGTTTGTGAGATGGAGAGCTGAACGCTGCCGTGTGACATGGTTGAGATGCTTGGTGACGCAGGTGGTGGTGTTGGTGGTACATCCCATGTTTGCTGGGCGGCAGGTGCCAACGTTCCTCCAGAGGCGGAGGAAGAGGCCGAGGCGGCGGCAGCAGCAGCAGAAGAGGCCGAGGCGGCAGCAGCAGAAGATGTAGCAGGGGGAGCCTGAGTGACTTCCTTGTTTTTAAGGTGTTTACTCCACTGCAGTTCATGCTTTGCATGCAGGTGCCTGGTCATGCAGGTTGTGCTAAGGTTCAGAACTTTAATGCCTCGCTTCAGGCTCTGATGGCACAGCGTGCAAACCACTCGGGTTTTGTCGTCAGCACATTGTTTGAAGAAGTGCCATGCCAGGGAACTCCTTGAAGCTGCCTTTGGGGTGCTCGGTCCCAGATGGCGGCGGTCAGTAGCAGGCGGAGTCTCTTGGCGGCGGGTGTTCTGATTTTTCCCACTGCTCCCTCTTTTGCTACGCTGTTGGCTCGGTCTCACCACTGCCTCTTCCTACGAACTGTGAAAGTCAGTGGCACGACCTTCATTCCATGTGGGGTCTAGGACCTCATCGTCCCCTGCATCGTCTTCCACCCAGTCTTGATCCCTGACCTCCTGTTCAGTCTGCACACTGCAGAAAGACGCAGCAGTTGGCACCTGTGTTTCGTCATCATCAGAGACGTGCTGAGGTGGTATTCCCATGTCCTCATCATCAGGAAAAATAAGTGGTTGTGCGTTAGTGCATTCTATCTCTTCCACCCCTGGGGAAGGGCTAGGTGGATGCCCTTGGGAAACCCTGGCAGCAGAGTCTTCAAACAGCATAAGAGACTGCTGCATAACTTGAGGCTCAGACAGTTTCCCTGATATGCATGGGGGTGACGTGACAGACTGATGGGCTTGGTTAGGTTTTTCTGAATGATACTATCAATAACTTCAATGTAAGATTTTCTTTTTGGGATAGATTTCAAGTAGGCCTGAAATACCACAAACTAGTTATTTTCAGAATGGCAAATTTGGGAATGCTTTTTCAACCCAGAACAAAAAGTCTGCTTTGACGGTCACTACAAATAACTTGACCAGCTAAAACTGTGCAGATTTGGTTGAATAGAGATGTGAGACCTGTTTTTTTTTGCGCTGTGTGACAGTTATAGGTTTAATCACAGAATGACACTTCTATCAGCACGCTAGCGTGTGTCTTAGGTTTTTCTGAATGATACTATCAATAACTTCAATGTCACGGGTGTATGTGAGCAACAATAGTAATACACAGTACAGAGCTACTGATTGGACCCAGAACTAGGGAGGATAAAGGGTGACCCCTGTCCGACCCTCAACGCTCTCCCTATTCTGCTAAAGCACATGCCCGGATCCAAATGGCGGAACGAGGCATGCCCACGTGCCTAAGACTAATGACCCCTGTAACCCCTACAATAGTGGAAGGGGCACGGCCACCAGTGCCCTACTCAGTATATGGAGGGAACCGTGGCCACCTCAGATCCAGTCAGAAAATAAACAGGAACACAACAATGTCTGCACACTTAGCTGAAGGTGTTGCAGCCGCAGAGAAGACGGATCCAAGGACAGGCTGGCAATATCCGGAGTGCTAGCTGCAGCAGAACACAGGTCCAGTGAACTGATAGCTACAAGTGAAGAAACTAAAGCAAGAGCTACAACTGAAGTGAGAACTATAATCCACATCCTATCATAGGAGGAGGGGTGATATAAAGAGAGGGAAATCAAACACATGAAGGACAGCTGTGGTGAAAGAAACCAAAAGTAAACAGAGTAGTGAGAACTCCTCCCAGCTCTAGTAGTGACATCATCACAGGGGTGGAGAAACAGAGCTGTGAGAACGTCCCAAAGCTCTGGTAGTGACATTCAATGTAAGATTTTCTTTTTGGGATAGATTTCAAGTAGGCCTGAAATACCACAAACTAGTTATTTTCAGAATGGCAAATTTGGGAATGCTTTTTCAACCCAGAACAAAAAGTCTGCTTTGACGGTCACTACAAATAACTTGACCAGCTAAAACTGTGCAGATTTGGTTAAATAGAGATGTGAGACCTGTTTTTTTTTGCGCTGTGTGACAGTTATAGGTTTAATCACAGAATGACACTTCTATCAGCACGCTAGCGTGTGTCTTAGGTTTTTCTGAATGATACTATCAATAACTTCAATGTAAGATTTTCTTTTTGGGATAGATTTCAAGTAGGCCTGAAATACCACAAACTAGTTATTTTCAGAATGGCAAATTTGGGAATGCTTTTTCAACCCAGAACAAAAAGTCTGCTTTGACGGTCACTACAAATAACTTGACCAGCTAAAACTGTGCAGATTTGGTTGAATAGAAATGTCAGGTCTATTTTTTAGGCGCTGGGTGACAGGCTCAACTTGCCCCTGATGTAATATATGGCCAAAAAATAACCAGACTGTTGATGGTTAAATGCACTTCGGTGACACAGGCTCAGCCTGCAGCTGATGTAGTATATGGCCAAAAAATAATCAGACTGTTGATGGTTAAATGCACTTGGGTGAAACAGGCTCAGCCTGCAGCTGATGTAGTATATGGCCAAAAAATAACCAGACTGTTGATGGTTAAATGCACTTCGGTGACACAGGCTCAGCCTGCAGCTGATGTAGGATATAGCACAAAATAACCACACTATCGATGGTTAAATACACTTGGTGATAGCTCGTGCTGGCGCACCACAAGTCACAAAATGGCCGCCGATCACCCCAGAAAAAAAGTGATCTAAAAACGCTCTGGGCAGCCTCAAAAAAGTGAGCAAGTCAATAATAGCACTTCAATGATCCACAGCTGCAGATCGATCATAGAATGAAGTCTTTTGGAGGAGTTAATCTGCCTAATCTCGCCCTAACGTCGCAGCTGCAACCTCTCCCTATACTGATCATAGCAGAGTGACGTGCGGCGCTACGTGACTCCAGCTTAAATAGAGGCTGGGTCACATGGTGCACTGGCCAATCACAGCCATGCCAATAGTAGGCATGGCTGTGATGGCCTCTTGGGCCAAGTAGTATGACGCTTGTTGATTGGCTGCTTTGCAGCCTTTCAAAAAGCGCCAAGAAAGCGCCGAACACCGAACCCGAACCCGGACTTTTACGAAAATGTTCGGGTTCGGGTCCGTGTCACGGACACCCCAAAATTCGGTACGAACCCGAACTATACAGTTCGGGTTCGTTCATCCCTACTCACTAGGCCTGACCTAGGTATATATAAGACCTGAACTATATCCCCATCTAGTGGTGGGATGTATAAATTGCACCTAATAGGCCTGTTAACAGGGATTTTGCAGATACACAAATGCAAAGTTATGCATTACAACCTAGAGCTTGTAATAGAGTAAAAAGTGCTTTTAAGCAGTGCCCGCACACACACGTAGTGGGACGCTACACTATATAGAATAGTCCCCCCATAGTAACAACACTCCCTAAAGTCCCTCCAATAGTAATAATTTGTGTTGATTGAGCATGCTCGGCCGAACACCAGTTCGGCTCGAGCATCGCGATGCTTGGCACATTGCGGTGTTCGGCCGAATACTGCGTGTGCGCAGCCAATAAACATGCGGATAAGTACTGAAACTCACTGTAATGCCGTAGCCATGTTGGTAACTGGCATTACAATGATTGGCTGGCCGGAACGCGTCATTGGGTGCTATAAAGCACCCGATGACACGTGGTTCAGCTCAGTATTAGTCAGGGAGAGCTGTGGTGTAGAAGGGACAGATAGTGTAGGGAATTGAATAAAAAATTTTTGCTAGGCAGGGTTGGTGTTAGAGACCCAAAAGTCTTTTTAAGTACTATTGTTGTGTCTGGCAGCAATATATATTTTTAGCGAACCTGCGCTAAATTGCGTGCGATTAGAGATCCAAAAGTCTTTTTTAGGACTATTGTTGTATCTGGCAGCAATATATATTTTTAGCGCAACCTGCGCCAAATGGCTTGCAATTGTTTGGCCGCTGCAGACAGAGACATTATCTGCACTACATCTCCTGTGTAACATGTGCACAGCCTAAAAATATCTGTGACATGCAGTGTACTTTTTCAGTAGACGCTGCGGACAGTGACATTAGCTGCCCTACATCTCCTGTATAACGTTTGCGCATCCTAAAAATATCTGTGACATCCAGTGTATTTTTTCCGTATACGCTGTGGACAGCGACATTATCTGCGCTACATCTCCTGTTTATAGTGTGCGCATACTAAAAATATCTGTGTCATCCAGTGTACTTTTTCCGTAGACGCTGCGGACAGCGACATTATCTGCGCTACATCTCCTGTTTAACGTGTGCGCATACTAAAAATATCTGTGACATCCAGTGCACTTTTTACGTAGACGGCGTCCGCTGCGGACAGTTACATTACCTGCGCTACATCTCCTGTATAACGTTTGCACATCCTAAACATCAGTGACATTCAGTTTAATTTACTTGTGCATACACTTACAAAATCTGCGCTAGTGTATGTGTGACATACTTGCAAGTATATATACCATTTAATATGCAGAAGGTGAGCAGTAAGGGATGTGGAAGTTATAGCTGGCCAGCTAAGACTTGTCCTAGGTTGCTAATATAGCTTGTGTGTTTATACAGCTAGACCTGCAGTTACAGTTACTATGTTTGTGTGTTAAAGACAAAAGCAGAGTTATTTACAGTGGCTTCATGTTTGGATGTCATATAACTGTTATATTTTGTGTTCACAATGTGCCTTTAAAATTCATTATATAATGTAAGGTAAGCTCAATGACACAGCAGAAACAACAGAAAGCGTTAAACTGTTGTTGCTGGGCAGGAGTTTTGACCAATCACAGCCAGCCTCACACACAGCAAGAGTTTTGACCAATCACAGCGAGCCTCACACACTGCCTGTGTGGGAAATTCCCCTAGCAGGAGCTGCTAGAATCATTACACCAGAGGAGAGAAGCTGAAGAGACTTTCACTCCACTAAGAGCTGTGTTTTATGGAAGCAGAGATGCCAAAATAGGTATTTAAAACAGTTATATAATGTTCCTACTGTTAATATAGTGATTAGAACTGTATACTGAACTAGTTATATATGTGTTTACTTACAGTTCCACCAACTGCAAACTACAAAGTTCACAATTGCAAATTCCAATTCCATATTGCAATCCAAATTGCATACAACCATACCAGATCACACTCATTCAATCTGCAAATACTGTAGTTACTGCTAACTGCATACTGCAAATTGCGACCAAATTCAGCAAGTGAACTATTAGTTAGACCTGAGATATACTGCTCAGAGAGATCATAAAGTGCTTAAATAACTTAAAGTGAGAGTACAGATACTGAAGAGAGAAATATATCCATCATTTTATGTTTAGTGACAAGGTTGAACAGTTGAACCACCATCTTATGCATACCACCATTTTGTGATAATTTATTCAACACGTATTTTGTACATGGACTATCTGCTGCGGAGGCGGCGGTGTTATATGAAAAAAAGTTGAAGTTAATAAAGAAGTTATTTCAAGCATTTGGTGTGCTCTTTAAACCTACTGTTTCTATAGAACGGAGCTAGAGGAATTAGAGTAATAGACAGTCTGGTTAGACTAAAAGTCAGAAATATCAAAATTCTTCAAATGCCACAGCGCAAAAGGCACTTCATAGTGCTGCGCCTGCCACAGAAGTGGCCGTGCTGCTAATGGTGCACGCAGAGGCCGTGGCCCAGCCCGCTGAGAAACTGTGCCTGCTGACAGAGCACAGAAAACACTCTCATCCACGATACCTAGCTTCATGTTCCAGTTTTCCGGGGCGGCACAGGACACCACTCTAAAGTCAGACCAGTGCGACCAGGTGGTCAGTTGGATTGCAGCAGATAATGCTTCTAGTCGGTTAAGCACCACCCTGTCTTCCACAAAGTCCAGTCTCAGCAGCCAAGAGTCTGGTCAACAGAATCCTCACCATGATCCTCCTTCTTCCTACCATGGAGAGTCTTGCCAAACAAGTGATCCCACACTTGGATATTCCGAGGAGCTCTTTTCATCGCCATTCCTTGATTTGGGCCTCTCGTCAAGCCCGCTTGAAGAGGAACATGAGGAGATCGTGTGCACCGATGCCCAAACTTTTGAGCATCCACAGTCACAAGAAGATGACGGTGGGGAACGGCAATTAGTGTTTCACAAGGTGGATGATGATGAGACACAGTTTCCAATAAGTCAACGGCAATTAGTGACTCAAGAGGTTGATGATGAGGATGAGACACGGTTGTCAATAAGTGAGGTTGTTGTTAGGTCGGGAGGATGACCAGAGTGAGGGAGTGGAAGAGGAGGTGGTGGACGATGAGATTACTGAACCAACCTGGGATGGGGGCAAGCCGAGCAAGGACAGCAGTACAGAGGGAGAGGGATCCGCAGCACTGCAACAAGCTGGAAAAGGCAGTGGAGTGGCAAAAGGGAGAAGGCAGGCCACACCAAACAGGCCTGCAACTGTTCCCCGGAGCACCCCTTTGCGGCAATCTCCCTTGCCAAGGGGTAGGTGTTCCGCAGTCTGGCACTTTTTTTAGGTAAGTGCGGACGATAAAAGAATTGTCATTTGCAACCTGTGCCGTACCAAAATGAGCAGGGGCGCGAACACTAGAAACCTAACCACCACCAGCATGATCTGCCACATGGCATCAAAGCACCCTAATAGGTGGGCTGAACGACTGGGTCCACAATCAGTGTCTGCGGGTCACACCATTGCCTCCTCTTCCCCTGTGTTATGTGCTGGCCAATCCCCTGTCCAAGAAGCAGGCCCGGATGCCTCCCGCCCTGCACCTGGACCTTCGCAAGCACCCTCAGCTAGCACATCCACTTCTGTGTCCCAGCGCAGCGTATAGATGTCCATACCCCAAGCCCCAGGCCTTAGATCAAAAGCGCAAATACCCAGCCACCCACCCACAGGCCATAGCACTAAATGCGCACCTTTCCAAATTGCTGGCCCTTGTGGATACCTAGGCTTTACGCAGCCTGATGTGGTTCAGCGGTTTCTCAAAACCTACCCCAATTTGCCTGAGCTACTGGTGAAGGTGCGCCGCGTGTATGCCCATTTCCAAAAGTCATCTACAGGTGCGATCTGCCAATGCTGCAGAAGCGCTTGCAGTTGCCAGCTCATCGACTGCTGTGTGACTTGAGCACGCACTGAAACTCCACATTTAACATGTTGGCCAGGCTTTGTGATCAGCAGAAGGCAGTAGTGGAATACCAGCTGCAACATGGTCGTCGCCTTTACTGTCAGTTTCCGCTCTTCACAAGCAACGAGTGGGCATGGATGTCTGACCTCTGTGAGGTTTTACGCAACTTTGAGGAATCATCACAGATGATGAGCGGTGATGTCGCTACTATCAGCGTCACCATCCCACTTCTGTGTCTACTGAAATGCTTGCTGCTCACAATGGAGGACACTTTGCATGTGGAAGAGGTGGAAATGGGGGAAGACAGTACACAGTGCGATAGCCAGACCACCCTCCGTTCATCTTCTCAGCTCGAATTGGATGAGGAGGAGGCGGTTGTCTCTGCTACAGAGGGTAGTACCCACAGCAGGTTTATTCCATCTGTTTAGCGTGGATGGGCCAAAGAGGAGGAAGAGATGACAGGGTTGGGAGATTGAGAGTCATCCTCCTAATGAGGACAGTGATGTCTTGTCTGTTGGTACTCTGGCACACATGGCTGACTTTATGTTATGCTGCCTTTCCCGTGACCCTCGCGTTATACGCATTTTGGCCAACACCGATTACTAGTTGTTCACCCTTCTCGACCCCCGCTACAAAGAGAACTTCTCATCTCTCATTCCTGTGGTGGAGAGGACTAGCAAAATGGTGCAATACTAGAAGGTCCTTGTGGAAAAATTGCTTAAAAAGTTTCCAGCTGACAACGCTGGCAGCAGAGTACGTAGTTCCTTGGGCAATCGAGGAGGGGAGACGAGGGGAACACACAACAGTTCCAACAGAGGCAAAGCAACACTCTGCAAGGCCTGGGACAGTTTCATGACACCCCGCCAGCAACCTCACCTTGATGCGCGGCCTAGTGTCACAAGGAGGGAAAAGTTTTGGAAGATGGTGAAGGAGTACTTAGAAAACTGTGTCAGCGTCCTCAATGATCCCTCTGTGCCTTACAACTATTGGGTGTCCAAGCTGGACACATAGCACGAACTGGCCCTCTATGCCTTGGATGTGCTGGCCTGCCTGCTGCCAGCATTTTGTCAGAGCGGGTATTTAGTGCTGCTGGGGGCATAATAACTGATAAGCATGTCCGACTGTCAACTGAAAAAGCTGACAGATTGACTCTTATCAAAATGAACAAGGCCTAGATTCCCCCTGACTTCTCTACTCCACCAGAGGAAAGTGGCTGAACATAAAGGCACTTTAAATGTGGCTTTTATGGTGTATTGAATACACTGTATTCCCATGCACCCCTTCCACCACAAAAAAGGGTATACGGTTCAATCTTCCTTTTCTCGTCCTCCTCCTCCATCATATCAACATGCTTAGGCTGCCCTCGCTCCTAATGTTTTAGAGAGTCAGCTCACCAGAAGACTCTCAACCATAATTTTTTCGATGGCCAGCTCAGCAGCAGGCCCTCAACAATAATTGTTTCAATGGTCAGCTCAGCAGCAGGCCCTCGCCCCCAATTTTTTCCATGGTCAGATCAGCAGCAGGCCCTGGCCCCTAATGTTTTAGAGAGTCAGCTCACCAGCAGACCCTGAACAACAATTTTTTCGATGGTCAGCTCAGCAGCAAGCCCTCAACCATAATTTTTTCAATGGTCAGATCAGCAGGCCATCGCCCCCAATACATTTTTCCATGGTCAGATCAGCAGCAGGCCCTCGCCCCTAATGTTTTAGGGAGTCAGCTCACCAGCAGATCCTCAACCATAATTTTTTTTTCGATGGTCAGCTCAGCAGCAGGCCCTCACACCTAATGTTTTAGATGGTTAGCTCAGCAGCAGACCCTCACCCCTCATGTTTTAGATTGTTAGATCAGCAGCAGGCCCTCAACCCTAATGTTTTAGAGGGTCACCAGCAGACCAGCAATCATAATATTTCAAGAGTGTGAATGAGGCCCTCCTTTATGTGATATACAGGTTGTATTGGAGTGCCGGTTCCTTGTAATTTTTGGCAGCACTTGCTCTTTATCCACAAATAAATATACAGGAAAATATGTTTCCTTACAATTTTTCCTCTAAAATCGATTTTATCTTCGGTTTTGTGCGTATTATTGTCAGTCTGTAAAATTGGCGTACTACTCGGACAACATCGTTCCTAGCAGCGACCTGGGAGTCCAAGATGCATCCAGACATCCTCCCCATGCTGTTCCCGAACCATTTCAGTGGTGGTTCTATCAATTTCTGACCTTTTCATGTGAACCAGACACCCTCCCCTCTTCAGAGCAGGGGTTGCCTGGTTTAATGCTCGGGTTCTTCCATTGACTTCCATTGAGCTCGTTAGAGCACCCGAGCTTCCTGAGGTGTTCTACTCGAGCACCCGAGCACTTTGGTGCTCGATCAACACTAGTAATAATGCCCTCCCAGAGTTCCCTTATTAGTAACAGTACCCAAGTTAGTGACAATGCTCCTCTAGAGTGTCCTCATTAGTACTAGTGCCCTCCATATTACCCACGTAGTAATAATGCCCCCATAGTAGAAATTACTTTCCCCAAATTATAGTTTTCTGGTAGTTTGCATGCTCTCTTCTAGTGCCCTCAGTCATCATACTCTCCTATAGCGCCTTCAGTAGTTTAAATGTTCTTTTAGTGCCCCCAGTAGTTATCATGCTCTCCTAAAATGCCCCCAGTACTTATAAGGCCCACTATAACGCAGCCAATAGTTATTATGTCTTGGATAGTGCCCCCATAGTTATAATGCCCCCTATAGTGGTCCCATTATTTATTATGCCGCCTATAGTGCCCCATATTATACCTCTTATAGTGCCCAATCAACACTTCTGATATGTCCAGAGAACCTCTGTCACTGAAACTACAGCTGCCAAAGAAACAACTCTTGTAGCAGAGTACCCCTGATAGAAAGGGACCATGCTTCATAGAAGGTCCAAAGCCGTTCAGACACATGCAGAGTAGCTGCATGCAAGTCTTACATCACCAAGCACAATGCCAGGCATAAGATGAAGTGGTGTAAAGTACACCACCACTGGAGCAGTGGAAAAGTGTTCTGTGGAGTGACAAATCAAGCTTCTCCATCTGGTAGTTTGATGGTGTAGTCTGAGTTTGGCGAATGCCAGAATGACGTTACCTGCCTCACTGCATTATTCCAAAGTTTAGTGAAGGAGGTATAACGCTATGGAGTTGTTTTGCAGGGGTTGACCTAGGGCCCTTTGTTCTGGTGAAGGGAAATCCTAATGCTTCCGCATACCAAGACATTTTGGACAATTGTTTGCTTCCAACACGGTGGGAAGTTTAGGGAAGGCCATTTTCTGTTTCAGTATACCGGTGCCCTAGTGCACAAAGCAAGGTCCATTAAGACATGGTTGGGTGAGACTGGCATGGAAGAACTTGAATGACCCACACAGAGACCTGTCCTCAACTTCACTGAACACTTTTGGGTTGAGCTAAAGCTGAGCCTTCTCTTCAAAAAACGGTATCTGGCCTCACAAATGCTTTTCTGGATGAATGGGGAATAACTCCCACGGACACATTCCAAAATCTTGTAAAACAAGCCTTCCCAGATGTATTTTATCTGCAAATGGTGTACCAACTCAATATTAATGCCTATGAATTTAGAATGGAATGTCATAAAAGCTCCTGTAGGCAAAATGTGCAGGTGTCCCAATACTTCTATTCATATAGTGCATATATATGTTTAGATTAGTTATCCTGAGGAAAAAAAAGTTCAAGTTCAAGTCCTGATATAAATGATAGTACAAAACTAAAATTCAGGGAAAGGTCGTATAACTGAAATGCATGATCTACTGAGATTATCCTAATAAGAATAGACACCAAAAAAGTACAACAAAATTACCACACTATAGCAATGGATATAGATAGCCATTTACTTCTCATACATACAAGGGATGTAACCTACCTAGTCTGAGCATCTTCCCTTCCGCAGCCCAACTGCTGCTGCAAGATCTGCCTCTGTGGTAAGTCAAGTTTACCCAACTATTGTGTAGATACAGTAACAAATTGTATAAGGCTGCGTTCCCTCACCATATATTATAAAATTATCTACCAGCAGCCACCTCTAGGAGGAGTACAGTGCATAGAAATTGATACACCTACAACTGAATGAAATAGCAGCAGTAAAAATCATTTTCCTCTGAGCTCCCCATAGAGGGGGCTACTAGTGTTGAGCATGAATATTCAAATATCGAATTTTTATCGCGAAAATCGCCACTTCGAGAATTCGCGAGTATTTAGAATATAGTGCTATATTTTCGTTATATTAAATATTCGCCATTTTTTTTCATCTGAACACATGATTCCTCTCTGCTTCTTGCTTGTGGGCCAATAAGAAGGAAGCAATGTCAAGTTCACAACAATACTTAGTGCACCAATCAGTAATCTGTAGTCAGACCTGCTAAAATGTGAAGTTGCACGTAGTGCGAAAAAATATTCTAATCACTGCCGATCGCGAATATATTTGAGCACTTGACTCTATCTCCATATAAAGCTATTCTAATGTCCTGCTGTGCCAACCATTTTCTCCAGTCTCAGGAAACTTATACCAGTTTGAAAACTGTAGCCAAATTGACCCACGCTGGTATTTCGCGTTACGAATTCGCATTACGTGATTTTTACATTGTCGATTTTTCGCATTCAATAAAATAATCTCGAATTCTTGAAATTCGCGAATATATGACTAGAGTTGAGCAAACCCGAACTGTAAAGTTCGGGTTCGTACCGAACTTTAGGGTTTTTGGCACCCAGACCCGAACCCGAACATTTACGTAAAAGTTCGGGTTCGATGTTCGGCGATTTTTATGGCGCTTTTTGAAAGGCTGCAAAGCAGCCAATCAACAAGCGTCATACTACTTGCCCCAAAAGGCCTACTATTGGCATGGCTGTGATTGGCCAACTGCAGCATGTGACCCAGCCTCTATTTAAGCTGGAGTCACGTAGCGCCGCCCGTCACTCTGCTCGGATTAGTGTAGGGAGAGGCTTCAGCTGCTGTGAGGGAGAAATCTCATCAAGAACTGGTTTATGTACTCAGTGATCTACAGAAAAAGTGTTTTGTGGGTGCAGTGCACAATTTTTTTAAGCCTGCCCTGAGCCAACTACTGCTGAAAACAAACTTTTTTTTCTTCAGTTAGTCAATATCAATACATGATCGGCAGCCATTTTATGCAACAATAGTGCACCAGCATAGGCTTTCTGCAAGTCCAGAAATACAGCTTTGGCATACTGGGGTGAAAAAACCCTATAATATACTGCACATCTGGGATTAGACAAGCATAAGTGACTGTCACATTTAGGACAGAAATACAGCTTTTTGGTTAGGGTGAAAAAACCCTCTAATATACTGCACATCTGGGATTACACATGCATAAGTGACTGTCACATTTAGGACAGAAATACAGCTTTTTGGTTAGGGTCAAAAAACCCTCTAATATACTTCACATCTGTGATTACACGTGCATAAGTCACTGTCACATTTAGGCCATAAATACGGCTTTGGCATACTGGGGTGAAAAAAGCCTCTAATATACTGCACATCTGTGATTACACGTGCATAAGTCACTGTCACATTAAGGACAGAAATACTGTTTATTGGTTACTGGAGTGAAAAAAAACCTCTAATATACTGCACATCTGTGATTACACGTGCATAAGTCACTGTCACATTTAGGACAGAAATACAGCTTTTTGGTTACTGGGGTGAAAAAAGCCTCTAATATACTGCACATCTGTGATTACACATGCCTAAGTCACTGTCACATTTAGGACAGAAATACGGCTTTGGCATACTGGAGTAAAAAAAGCCTCTGATATACTGCACATCTGTGATTACACGTGCATAAGTCACTGTCACATTTAGGACAGAAATACAGTTTTTTGGTTACTAGGGTGAAAAAACCCTCTAATATACTGCACATCTGTGATTACACGTGCATAAGTCACTGTCACATTTAGGACAGAAATACAGCTTTTTGGTTAGGGTGAAAAAACCCTCTAATATACTGCACATCTGGGATAAGACGTGCATAAGTGAGTGTCACATTTAGGCCACAAATATCGCTGTCATATAGAGTTAAAAAAAAATAATAGAGTGCAATACCCTACATCAGGGGTTATATTGGCGGTTAATTATTTTTAACATACTTAACCACTTTTTACTTTGCTTTGTGAACGCTAACTATGAGGCAAACATCTAATAAGGGACGCGGTCATGGTCGTGGTGGGGGTGTTGGTGGAGTCTCTGGGTTCAGGGAGAGGACGTGGCTGTTCTGCCACAGCTACACGTCCTACTGAACCTACTACCTCAGGTCCCAGTAGCCGCCAGAATCTACAGCAATATTTGGTCGGGCCTAATGCCGTTCTAAGGATGGTAAGGCCTGAGCAAGTACAGGCGCTAGTCAATTGGGTGGCCGACAGTGGATCCAGCACGTTCACATTATCTCCCACCCAGTCTTCTGCAGAAAGCGCACAGGTGGCGCCTGAAACCCATGCCCATCAGTCTTTCACATTACCCCCGTGCATATCGGGGAACCTGTCTGAGCCTCAAGTCATGCAGCAGTCTCTTATGCTGTTTGAAGACTCTGCTGGCAGGGTTTCCCAAGGGCATCCACCTAGCACTTCCCCAGGGGTGGAAGATATAGAATGCACTGACGCACAATCACTTATGTTTCCTGATGAGGACATGGGAATACCACCTCAGCACGTCTCTGATGATGACGAAACACAGGTGCCAACTGCTGCGTCTTTCTGCAGTGTGCAGACCGAAAAGTAGGTCAGGGAGGAAGACTGGGTGGAAGACGATGCAGGGGACGATGAGGTCCTAGACCCCACATGGTATGAAGGTCGTGCCACTGACTTTCAGAGTTCGGAGGAAGAGGCAGTGGTGAGACCAAGCCAACAGCGTAGCAAAAGCGGGAGCAGGGTGCAAAAGCAGAGCAGCCGTCGCCAAAACAGTTTGCCTGCTACTGGCCACCGTCAACAGGGACCGAGCACACCAAAGGCAGCTTCAAGGAGTTCCCTCGCATTGGCACTTCTTCACACAATGTGCTGACGACAAGACGCGAGTGGTTTGCACGCTGTGCCATCAGAGCCTGAAGCGAGGCATTAACGTTCTGAACCTTAGCACAACCTGCATGACCAGGCATCTACATGCGAGACACAGGCTGCAGTGGAGTAAGCACCTTCAAAACCAAGAAAGGGCTCAGGCCCCTCCTGCTCCCTCTTCTGCTGCTGCCTATGCCTCATCCTCTGCCTCTGGAGAAACGTTGGCACCTGCCACCCAGCATACAGAGGATGTGCCACCAACAACACCACCTCCGTCACCAAGCATCTCCACCATGTCACCAGAAGCGTACAGCTCTCCATCTCACAAACCTTTGAGAGAAAGCGTAAATTCCCACCTAGCCACCCCCGATCCCTTGCCCTGAATGCCAGCATTTCTAAACTGCTGTCCTTTAACATGCTGTCATTTAGGCTGGTGGAGTTGGACAGCTTCAAACAGCTCATGTCGCTTGCTGTCCCACAGTACGTTGTTCCCAGCCGCCACTACTTCTCCAGGAGAGCCGTGCCCTCCCTGCACAACCAAGTATCGGATAAAATCAAGTGTGCACTGCGCAACGCCATCTGTGGCAAGGTCCACCTAACCACAGATATGTGGACCAGTAAGCACGGCCAGGGACGCTATATCTCCCTAACTGCACACTGAGAAAATGTAGTGGTGGCTGGGCCCCAGGCGGAGAGCTGTTTGGCACACGTCCTTCCGCCGCCAAGGACCGCAGGGCATCATTTTTTGCCTCCTGTTGCCTCCTCTTCCTACTCGGCTTCCTCCTCCTCTTCTACCACCTCCTCATCCGGTCAGCGACAGACCTTCACCACCAACTTCAGCACAGCCAGGGGTAAACGTCAGCAGGCCATTCTGAAACTGATGTGTTTGGGGGACAGGCCCCACACCGCGCAGGAGTTGTGGCGGGGTATAGAACAACAGACCGACGAGTGGCTGCTGCCAGTGGGCCTCAAACCCGGCCTGGTGGTGTGCGATAATGGGCGAAATCTCGTTGCAGCTCTGGGACTAGCCGGTTTGACGCACATCCCTTGCCTGGCGCATGGGCTGAATTTGGTGGTGCAGAAATTCATTCACAACTACCCCGACATGTCTGAGCTGCTGCATAAAGTGCGGGCCGTTGTGCGCGCTTCCGTCGTTCTCATCCTGCCGCCGCTCGGCTGTCTGCTCTACAGCGTAACTTCGGCCTTCCCAGTCACCGCCTCATATGCGACGTGCCCACCAGGTGGAACTCCACCTTGGACATGCTGGAGAGACTGTGCGAGTAGCAGCAGGCCATAGTGGAGTTTCAGCTGCAGCACGCACGGGTGAGTCGCACTGCGGAACAGCACCACTTTACCACCAATGACTGGGCCTCCATGCGAGACCTGTGTGCCCTGTTGCGCTGTTTCGAGTACTCCACCAACATGGCCAGTGGCGATGACGCCGTTATCAGCGTTACAATACCACTTCTATGTCTCATTGAGAAAACACTTAGGACGATGATGGAAGAGGATGTGGCCCAGGATGAGGAGGAGGAAAAGGGGTCATCTCTAACACTTTCAGGCCAGTCTTTTAGAAGTGGCTCAGAAAGAGGATTTTTGCAACAGCAGACGCCAGGTACAAACTTGGCCAGCCAGGGCCCACTACTGGAGGACGAGGAGGAGGAGGATGAGGAAGAGGAGGAGGATGGGGATAAAGCATGTTCACAGCAGGGTGGTATCCAACGCAGCTCGGGCCCATCACTGGTGCGTGGCTAGGGGGGATACGGAGGACGCAGATGATACGCCTCCCACAGAGAACAGCTTGTCCTTACCTCTGGGCAGCCTGGCACACATGAGCGACCACATGCTGCAGTGCCTGTGCAACGACTGCAGAGTTGCCCACATTTTAACGTCTGCTGACTACTGGGTGGCCACCCTGCTGGATCCCCGTTACAAAGACAATGTGTCGTCCTTAATTCCCTCACTGGAGCGTGATCGGAAGATGCGCGACTACAGGCGCACGCTGGTAGACGCGCTCCTGAGAGCATTCCCGAGTGACGCCGGGGGACAAGTGGAAGCACAAGGCGAAGGCAGGGGAGGAGGAAGAGGTCACCAACGCAGCTGTGTCAGCGCCAGCACCTCAGAAGGCAGGGTTAGCATGGCCGACATGTGGAAAACCTTTGTCACCTCGCCGCAACAACCGGCCCCAACTGCTGATATGGAGCGTGTTAGCAGGAGGCAGCATTTGAACAACATGGTGGAACAGTACCTGTGCACACGACTACACGTACTGACTGATGGTTCTGCCCCATTCAACTTCTGGGTCTCCAAATTGTCCACATGGCCAGAGCTTGCCCTGTATGACTTGGAGGTGCTGGCCTGCCCTGCAGCCAGTGTATTCTCTGAACGTGTATTTAGCACGGCAGGAGGCGTCATTACAGACAGACGCAGCCGCCTGTCCACAGCCAACGTGGACAAGCTCACATTCATTAAAATGAACCAGGCTTGGATCCCACAAGACTTGTCTGTACCTTGTGCAGAATAGACATTTATACCACCATCAAACATACATTCTTGTACTCAAGTCAAGTGCAATGATTCTTTGTTTTCTTTTTTTTTTATTTGTCCCAATATTTTGGGGGCTACCTACCCCAATAAAAAAAAAAAAACATTGTTGGCTACCTGTTCCTCCTCCATTGCTGCCTCCACCTACAACACCACATTCACCGCCTCCTCAACCTCCGACTCCATATCCACTTCCTTCTCTGAGTTGCAGGTTAATAATTTGTAATTTTTTGTTATTTTATTTCATTTTAAGTTATTTCCCTATCCACATTTGTTTGCAGAGCAGTTGCCATGGTCTTAAGCACATTTTACTGCCTTTTACATCCCTCTAGCCTTTTTAAGGACTATTTTAGAGCCATTTTAATAAAAAAAAATGCCAATTTTAGTGGCCTAAATTGAAAAAATTCTTATTTTCAATTGTCGGGTCACATTTTTCAATTTTTGGCATATACAAACCCCTGCTGTGCCTGGGTGACAGGGGCCTAAATCTCTCAAATCGTCTGTTGCATTGCTGGGTGACATGAACCCCCTTTTGCCATGAATGAACCCCTGCTCTGCATTGCTGACAAGGGCCTAAATCTCTCAAAATCCTCTGTTGTATTGCTGGCTGACATGAACCCCCTTTTGCCGTGAATGAACCCCTGCTCTGCATTGCTGACAGGGGCCTAAATCTCTCAAAATCCTCTGTTGTATTGCTGGGTGACATGAACCCCCTTTTGCCGTGAATGAATCACTGCTCTGCATTGCTGACAGGGGCCTAAATCTCTCAAAATCCTCTGTTGTATTTCTGGGTGACATAAAGCCCATTTTGCCGTGAATGAACCCCTGCTCTGCATTTCTGACAGGGGACTAAATCTCTCAAAATCCTCTGTTGTATTGCTGGGTGACATGAAGCCCCTTTTGCCGTTAATGAACCCCTGCTCTGCATTGCTGACAGGGGCCTAAATCTCTCAAAATCCTCTGTTGTATTGCTGGGCGACATGAACCACCTTTTGCCGTGAATGAATCACTGCTCTGCATTGCTGACAGGGGCCTAAATCACTCAAAATCCTCTGTTCTATTGCTGGGTGACATGAACCCCCTTTTGCCGTGAAAGAACCCCTGCTCTGCATTGCTGATAGGGGCCTAAATCTCTCAAAATCCTCTGTTGTATTGCTGGGTGACATGAACCCCCCTTTGCCGTGAATGAACCCCTGCTCTGCATTGCTGACAGGGGCCTAAATCTCTCAAAATCCTCTGTTGTATTGCCGGGTGACATGAAGCCCCTTTTGCCGTTAATGAACCCCTGCTCTGCATTGCTGACAGGGGCCTAAATCTCTCAAAATCCTCTGTTCTATTGCTGGGTGACATGAACTCCCCTTTGCCGTGAATGAACCCCTGCTCTGCATTGCTGACAGGGACCTACATCTCTCAAAATCCTCTGTTCTATTGCTGGGTGACATGAACCCCCTTTTGCAGTGAATGAACCCCTGCTCTGCATTGCTGACAGGGGCCTAAATCTCTCAAAATCCTCTGTTCTATTGCTGGGTGACATGAACTCCCTTTTGCCGTGAATGAACCCCTGCTCTGCATTGCTGACAGGGGCCTAAATCTCTTAAAATCCTCTGTTGTATTGCTAGGTGACATGAACTCCCTTTCTCCGTGAATGAACCCCTGCTCTGCATTGCTGACAGGGGCCTAAATCTCTCAAAATCCTCTGTTGTATTGCTGGGTGACATGAACCCACTTTTGCCGTGAATGAACCACTGCTCTGCATTGCTGACAGGGGCCTAAATCTCTCAAAATCCTCTGTTGTATTGCTGGGTGACATGAACCCCCTTTTGCCGTGAATGAACCCCTGCTCTGCATTGCTGACAGGGGCCTAAATCTCTCAAAATCCTCTGTTGTATTGCTGGGTGACATGAAACCCCTTTTGCCGTGAATGAAACCCTGCTCTGCATTGCTGACAGGGGCCTAAATCTCTCAAAATCCTCTGTTCTATTGCTGGTTGACATGAACCCCCTTTTGCCGTAAATGAACCCCTGCTCTGCATTGCTGTCAGGGGCCTAAATCTCTCAAAATCCTCTGTTGTATTGCTGGGTGACATGAACCCCCATTCTCCGTGAATGAACCCCTGCTTTGCATTGCTGACAGGGGCCTAAATCTCTCAAAATCCTCTGTTGTATTGCTGGGTGACATGAACCCCCTTTTGCCGTGAATGAACCCCTGCTCTGCATTGCTGACAGGGGCCTAAATCTCTCAAAATCCTCTGTTGTATTGCTGGGTGACATGAAACTCCTTTTGCCGTGAATGAACCCCTGCTCTGCATTGCTGACAGGGGCCTAAATCTCTCAAAATCCTCTGTTCTATTGCTGGTTGACATGAACCCCCTTTTGCCGTGAATGAACCCCTGCTCTGCATTGCTGTCAGGGGCCTAAATCTCTCAAAATCCTCTGTTGTATTGCTGGGTGACATGAACCCTCTTTTGCCGTGAATGAACCCCTGCTCTGCATTGCTGACAGGGGCCTAAATCTCTCAAAATCCTCTGTTCTATTGCTGGTTGACATGAACCCCCTTTTGCCGTGAATGAACCCCTGCTCTGCATTGCTGTCAGGGGCCTAAATCTCTCAAAATCCTCTGTTGCATTGCTGGGTGACATGAACCCTCTTTTGCTGTGAATGAACCCCTGCTCTGCATTGCTGACAGGGGCCTAAATCTCTCAAAATCCTCTGTTGTATTGCTGGGTGACATGAACTCCCTTTTGCCGTGAATGAACGCCTCCTCTGCATTGCTGACAGGGGCCTAAATCTCTCAAAATCCTCTGTTCTATTGCTGGTTGACATAAACCCCCTTTTGCCGTGAATGAACCCCTGCTCTGCATTGCTGTCAGGGGCCTAAATCTCTCAAAATCCTCTGTTGTATTGCTGGGTGACATGAACCCCCTTTTGCCGTGAATGAACCACTGCTCTGCATTGCTGGCAGGGGCCTAAATCTCTCAAAATCCTCTGTTGTATTGCTGGGTGACATGAACCCCCTTTTGCCGTGAATGAACCCCTGCTCTGCATTGCTGACAGGGGCCTAAATCTCTCAAAATCCTCTGTTGTATTGCTGGGTGACATGAAACTCCTTTTGCCGTGAATGAACCCCTGCTCTGCATTGCTGACAGGGGCCTAAATCTCTCAAAATCCTCTGTTCTATTGCTGGTTGACATGAACCCCCTTTTGCCGTGAATGAACCCCTGCTCTGCATTGCTGTCAGGGGCCTAAATCTCTCAAAATCCTCTGTTGTATTGCTGGGTGACATGAACCCTCTTTTGCCGTGAATGAACCCCTGCTCTGCATTGCTGACAGGGGCCTAAATCTCTCAAAATCCTCTGTTCTATTGCTGGTTGACATGAACCCCCTTTTGCCGTGAATGAACCCCTGCTCTGCATTGCTGTCAGGGGCCTAAATCTCTCAAAATCCTCTGTTGCATTGCTAGGTGACATGAACCCTCTTTTGCTGTGAATGAACCCCTGCTCTGCATTGCTGACAGGGGCCTAAATCTCTCAAAATCCTCTGTTGTATTGCTGGGTGACATGAACTCCCTTTTGCCGTGAATGAACCCCTGCTCTGCATTGCTGACAGGGGCCTAAATCTCTCAAAATCCTCTGTTCTATTGCTGGGTGACATGAACCCCCTTTTGCCGTGAATGAACCCCTGCTCTTCATTGCTGACAGGGGCCTAAATCTCTTAAAATCCTCTGTTGTATTGCTGGGTGACATGAACCCCCATTCTCCGTGAATGAACCCCTGCTCTGCATTGCTGACAGGGGCCTAAATCTCTCAAAATCCACTGTTTCTATTGCTGGGTGACATGAACCCCCTTTTGCCGTGAATGAACCCCTGCTCTTCATTGCTGACAGGGGCCTAAATCTCTTAAAATCCTCTGTTGTATTGCTGGGTGACATGAACCCCCATTCTCCGTGAATGAACCCCTGCTCTGCATTGCTGACAGGGGCCTAAATCTCTCAAAATCCTCTGTTGTATTGCTGGGTGACATGAACCCCCTTTTGCCGTGAATGAACCACTGCTCTGCATTGCTGACAGGGGCCTAAATCTCTCAAAATCCTCTGTTGCATTGCTGGGTGACATGAACCCCCTTTTGCCGTGAATGAACCCCTGCTCTGCATTGCTGACAGGGGCCTAAATCTCTCAAAATCCTCTGTTGTATTGCTGGGTGACATGAACCCCCTTTTGCCGTGAATGAACCCCTGCTCTGCATTGCTGACAGGGGCCTAAATCTCTCAAAATCCTCTGTTCTATTGCTGGTTGACATGAACCCCCTTTTGCCGTGAATGAACCCCTGCTCTGCATTGCTGTCAGGGGCCTAAATCTCTCAAAATCCTCTGTTGCATTGCTGGGTGACATGAACCCTCTTTTGCTGTGAATGAACCCCTGCTCTGCATTGCTGACAGGGGCCTAAATCTCTCAAAATCCTCTGTTGTATTGCTGGGTGACATGAACTCCCTTTTGCCGTGAATGAACCCCTGCTCTGCATTGCTGACAGGGGCCTAAATCTCTCAAAATCCTCTGTTGTATTGCTGGGTGACATGAACCCCCTTTTGCCGTGAATGAACCCCTGCTCTGCATTGCTGACAGGGGCCTAAATCTCTCGAAATCCTCTGTTCTATTGCTGGTTGACATGAACCCCCTTTTGCCGTGAATGAACCCCTGCTCTGCATTGCTGTCAGGGGCCTAAATCTCTCAAAATCCTCTGTTGCATTGCTGGGTGACATGAACCCTCTTTTGCTGTGAATGAACCCCTGCTCTGCATTGCTGACAGGGGCCTAAATCTCTCAAAATCCTCTGTTGTATTGCCGGGTGACATGAAGCCCCTTTTGCCGTTAATGAACCCCTGCTCTGCATTGCTGACAGGGGCCTAAATCTCTCAAAATCCTCTGTTCTATTGCTGGGTGACATGAACTCCCCTTTGCCGTGAATGAACCCCTGCTCTGCATTGCTGACAGGGACCTACATCTCTCAAAATCCTCTGTTCTATTGCTGGGTGACATGAACCCCCTTTTGCAGTGAATGAACCCCTGCTCTGCATTGCTGACAGGGGCCTAAATCTCTCAAAATCCTCTGTTCTATTGCTGGGTGACATGAACTCCCTTTTGCCGTGAATGAACCCCTGCTCTGCATTGCTGACAGGGGCCTAAATCTCTTAAAATCCTCTGTTGTATTGCTAGGTGACATGAACTCCCTTTCTCCGTGAATGAACCCCTGCTCTGCATTGCTGACAGGGGCCTAAATCTCTCAAAATCCTCTGTTGTATTGCTGGGTGACATGAACCCACTTTTGCCGTGAATGAACCACTGCTCTGCATTGCTGACAGGGGCCTAAATCTCTCAAAATCCTCTGTTGTATTGCTGGGTGACATGAACCCCCTTTTGCCGTGAATGAACCCCTGCTCTGCATTGCTGACAGGGGCCTAAATCTCTCAAAATCCTCTGTTGTATTGCTGGGTGACATGAAACCCCTTTTGCCGTGAATGAAACCCTGCTCTGCATTGCTGACAGGGGCCTAAATCTCTCAAAATCCTCTGTTCTATTGCTGGTTGACATGAACCCCCTTTTGCCGTGAATGAACCCCTGCTCTGCATTGCTGTCAGGGGCCTAAATCTCTCAAAATCCTCTGTTGTATTGCTGGGTGACATGAACCCCCATTCTCCGTGAATGAACCCCTGCTTTGCATTGCTGACAGGGGCCTAAATCTCTCAAAATCCTCTGTTGTATTGCTGGGTGACATGAACCCCCTTTTGCCGTGAATGAACCCCTGCTCTGCATTGCTGACAGGGGCCTAAATCTCTCAAAATCCTCTGTTGTATTGCTGGGTGACATGAAACTCCTTTTGCCGTGAATGAACCCCTGCTCTGCATTGCTGACAGGGGCCTAAATCTCTCAAAATCCTCTGTTCTATTGCTGGTTGACATGAACCCCCTTTTGCCGTGAATGAACCCCTGCTCTGCATTGCTGTCAGGGGCCTAAATCTCTCAAAATCCTCTGTTGTATTGCTGGGTGACATGAACCCTCTTTTGCCGTGAATGAACCCCTGCTCTGCATTGCTGACAGGGGCCTAAATCTCTCAAAATCCTCTGTTGTATTGCTGGGTGACATGAACTCCCTTTTGCCGTGAATGAACGCCTCCTCTGCATTGCTGACAGGGGCCTAAATCTCTCAAAATCCTCTGTTCTATTGCTGGTTGACATAAACCCCCTTTTGCCGTGAATGAACCCCTGCTCTGCATTGCTGTCAGGGGCCTAAATCTCTCAAAATCCTCTGTTGTATTGCTGGGTGACATGAACCCCCTTTTGCCGTGAATGAACCACTGCTCTGCATTGCTGGCAGGGGCCTAAATCTCTCAAAATCCTCTGTTGTATTGCTGGGTGACATGAACCCCCTTTTGCCGTGAATGAACCCCTGCTCTGCATTGCTGACAGGGGCCTAAATCTCTCAAAATCCTCTGTTGTATTGCTGGGTGACATGAAACTCCTTTTGCCGTGAATGAACCCCTGCTCTGCATTGCTGACAGGGGCCTAAATCTCTCAAAATCCTCTGTTCTATTGCTGGTTGACATGAACCCCCTTTTGCCGTGAATGAACCCCTGCTCTGCATTGCTGTCAGGGGCCTAAATCTCTCAAAATCCTCTGTTGTATTGCTGGGTGACATGAACCCTCTTTTGCCGTGAATGAACCCCTGCTCTGCATTGCTGACAGGGGCCTAAATCTCTCAAAATCCTCTGTTCTATTGCTGGTTGACATGAACCCCCTTTTGCCGTGAATGAACCCCTGCTCTGCATTGCTGTCAGGGGCCTAAATCTCTCAAAATCCTCTGTTGCATTGCTAGGTGACATGAACCCTCTTTTGCTGTGAATGAACCCCTGCTCTGCATTGCTGACAGGGGCCTAAATCTCTCAAAATCCTCTGTTGTATTGCTGGGTGACATGAACTCCCTTTTGCCGTGAATGAACCCCTGCTCTGCATTGCTGACAGGGGCCTAAATCTCTCAAAATCCTCTGTTCTATTGCTGGGTGACATGAACCCCCTTTTGCCGTGAATGAACCCCTGCTCTTCATTGCTGACAGGGGCCTAAATCTCTTAAAATCCTCTGTTGTATTGCTGGGTGACATGAACCCCCATTCTCCGTGAATGAACCCCTGCTCTGCATTGCTGACAGGGGCCTAAATCTCTCAAAATCCACTGTTTCTATTGCTGGGTGACATGAACCCCCTTTTGCCGTGAATGAACCCCTGCTCTTCATTGCTGACAGGGGCCTAAATCTCTTAAAATCCTCTGTTGTATTGCTGGGTGACATGAACCCCCATTCTCCGTGAATGAACCCCTGCTCTGCATTGCTGACAGGGGCCTAAATCTCTCAAAATCCTCTGTTGTATTGCTGGGTGACATGAACCCCCTTTTGCCGTGAATGAACCACTGCTCTGCATTGCTGACAGGGGCCTAAATCTCTCAAAATCCTCTGTTGCATTGCTGGGTGACATGAACCCCCTTTTGCCGTGAATGAACCCCTGCTCTGCATTGCTGACAGGGGCCTAAATCTCTCAAAATCCTCTGTTGTATTGCTGGGTGACATGAACCCCCTTTTGCCGTGAATGAACCCCTGCTCTGCATTGCTGACAGGGGCCTAAATCTCTCAAAATCCTCTGTTCTATTGCTGGTTGACATGAACCCCCTTTTGCCGTGAATGAACCCCTGCTCTGCATTGCTGTCAGGGGCCTAAATCTCTCAAAATCCTCTGTTGCATTGCTGGGTGACATGAACCCTCTTTTGCTGTGAATGAACCCCTGCTCTGCATTGCTGACAGGGGCCTAAATCTCTCAAAATCCTCTGTTGTATTGCTGGGTGACATGAACTCCCTTTTGCCGTGAATGAACCCCTGCTCTGCATTGCTGACAGGGGCCTAAATCTCTCAAAATCCTCTGTTGTATTGCTGGGTGACATGAACCCCCTTTTGCCGTGAATGAACCCCTGCTCTGCATTGCTGACAGGGGCCTAAATCTCTCGAAATCCTCTGTTCTATTGCTGGTTGACATGAACCCCCTTTTGCCGTGAATGAACCCCTGCTCTGCATTGCTGTCAGGGGCCTAAATCTCTCAAAATCCTCTGTTGCATTGCTGGGTGACATGAACCCTCTTTTGCTGTGAATGAACCCCTGCTCTGCATTGCTGACAGGGGCCTAAATCTCTCAAAATCCTCTGTTGTATTGCTGGGTGACATGAACTCCCTTTTGCCGTGAATGAACCCCTGCTCTGCATTGCTGACAGGGGCCTAAATCTCTCAAAATCCTCTGTTCTATTGCTGGTTGACATGAACCCCCTTTTGCCGTGAATGAACCCCTGCTCTGCATTGCTGTCAGGGGCCTAAATCTCTCAAAATCCTCTGTTGCATTGCTGGGTGACATGAACCCTCTTTTGCTGTGAATGAACCCCTGCTCTGCATTGCTGACAGGGGCCTAAATCTCTCAAAATCCTCTGTTGTATTGCTGGGTGACATGAACTCCCTTTTGCCGTGAATGAACCCCTGCTCTGCATTGCTGACAGGGGCCTAAATCTCTCAAAATCCTCTGTTCTATTGCTGGGTGACATGAACCCCCTTTTGCCGTGAATGAACCCCTGCTCTTCATTGCTGACAGGGGCCTAAATCTCTTAAAATCCTCTGTTGTATTGCTGGGTTACATGAACCCCCATTCTCCGTGAATGAACCCCTGCTCTGCATTGCTGACAGGGGCATAAATCTCTCAAAATCCACTGTTTCTATTGCTGGGTGACATGAACCCCCTTTTGCCGTGAATGAACCCCTGCTCTTTATTGCTGACAGGGGCCTAAATCTCTTAAAATCCTCTGTTGTATTGCTGGGTGACATGAACCCCCATTCTCCGTGAATGAACCCCTGCTCTGCGTTGCTGACAGGGGCCTAAATCTCTCAAAATCCTCTGTTGTATTGCTGGGTGACATGAACCCCCTTTTGCCGTGAATGAACCCCTGCTCTGCATTGCTGACAGGGGCCTAAATCTCTCAAAATCCTCTGTTGTATTGCTGGGTGACATGAACCCCCTTTTGCCGTGAATGAACCACTGCTCTGCATTGCTGACAGGGGCCTAAATCTCTCAAAATCCTCTGTTGTATTGCTGGGTGACATAAACCCCCTTTTGCCGTGAATGAACCCCTGCTCTGCATTGCTGACAGGGGCCTAAATCTCTCAAAATCCTCTGTTGTATTGCTGGGTGACATGAACCCCCTTTTGCCGTGAATGAACCCCTGCTCTGCATTGCTGACAGGGGCCTAAATCCCTCAAAATCCTCTGTTCTATTGCTGGTTGACATGAACCCCCTTTTGCCGTGAATGAACCCCTGCTCTGCATTGCTGTCAGGGGCCTAAATCTCTCAAAATCCTCTGTTGCATTGCTGGGTGACATGAACCCTCTTTTGCTGTGAATGAACCCCTGCTCTGCATTGCTGACAGGGGCCTAAATCTCTCAAAATCCTCTGTTGTATTGCTGGGTGACATGAACTCCCTTTTGCCGTGAATGAACCCCTGCTCTGCATTGCTGACAGGGGCCTAAATCTCTCAAAATCCTCTGTTCTATTGCTGGTTGACATGAACCCCCGTTTTCCGTGAAGGAACCCCTGCTGTGCCTGGGTGACTGGGAACTAAATCTCTCAAAATCATCTGTTGTACTGCTGGGTGACATGAACCCCTGCTATGCCTGGGTGACTGGGGCCTAAATCTCTCAAAATCCTCTGTTCTATTGCTGGGTGACATGAACCCCCTTTTGCCATGAATAAACCCCTGCTCTGCATTGCTGACAGGGGCCTAAATCTCTTAAAATCCTCTGTTGTATTGCTGGGTGACATGAACCCCCTTTTGCCGTGAATAAACCCCTGCTCTGCATTGCTGACAGGGGCCTAAATCTCTCAAAATCCTCTGTTCTATTGCTGGGTGACATGAACCCCCTTTTGCCGTGAAAGAACCCCTGCTCTGCATTGCTGACAGAAGCCTAAATCTCTCAAAATCCAAAGTTGCATTGCTGGGTGACATGAACCCCCCTTTGCCGTGAATAAACCCCTGCTCTGCATTGCTGACAGGGGCCTAAATCTCTAAAAATCCTCTGTTGTATTGCTGGGTGACATGAAGCCCCTTTTGCCGTGAATGAACCCCTGCTCTGCATTGCTGACAGGGGCCTACATCTCTCAAAATCCTCTGTTCTATTGCTGGGTGACATGAACCCCCTTTTGCAGTGAATGAACCCCTGCTCTGCATTGCTGACAGGGGCCTAAATCTCTCAAAATCCTCTGTTCTATTGCTGGGTGACATGAACTCCCTTTTGCCTTGAATGAACCCCTGCTGTGCCTGGGTGACTGGGGCCTAGATCTCTCAAAATCCTCTGTTGTATTGCTGGGTGACATGAACTCCCTTTTGCCATGAATGAACCCCTGCTCTGCATTGCTGACAGGGGCCTAAATCTCTTAAAATCCTCTGTTGTATTGCTGGGTGACATGAAACCCCTTTTTGCCGTGAATGAACCCCTGCTCTGCATTGCTGACAGGGGCCTAAATCTCTCAAAATCCTCTGTTCTATTGCTGGGTGACATGAACTCCCTTTTGCCGTGAATGAACCCCTGCTCTGCATTGCTGACAGGGGCCTACATCTCTCAAAATCCTCTGTTCTATTGCTGGGTGACATGAACCCCCTTTTGCAGTGAATGAACCCCTGCTCTGCATTGCTGACAGGGGCCTAAATCTCTCAAAATCCTCTGTTCTATTGCTGGGTAACATGAACTCCCTTTTGCCTTGAATGAACCCCTGCTGTGCCTGGGTGACTGGGGCCTAGATCTCTCAAAATCCTCTGTTGTATTGCTGGGTGACATGAACCCTCTTTTGCCGTGAATGAACCCCTGCTCTGCATTGCTGACAGGGAACTAAATTTATTGAAAACATCTGTTACTGATCGTAAGATGCGCGACTACAAGCGCACGCTGATGATAGCATTCCCACCTGACAGTGGGGGCACAGTGGAAACACAAGGCGAAGGCAGAGTAGGAGGAAGAGGTTGCCAACGCAGCTGGGGCACCACCAGCACCTGAGAAGGCAGGGTTAGCATGGCCAAAATGTGGAAAAGCTTTGTCAGCCTTGGAGGTGCTGACCTGCCCTGCAGCCAGTGTATAGTGTGAATGTGTGTTTAGCACGGCAGAGAGCATTATCACATTCCGCAGCCAATGTGAACAAGCTTACGTTTATTAAAATGAACCAGGCATGGATCCCACAGGACTTGTCTGTACCTTGTGCAGAATAGACATTTATACCAGCCTCAACCATCTATTCTTGTACTCAAGTGCACTTATTCTTATTTTTATTTTGTTATATGTCCCAATATTTTGGGGGATACCCCAATTTAAAAATTAAAAATAACACAAATCAGTGTTGGCTACCTATTCCTCCTTCACCGCCGCTTCCACCTACAACGCCACGTCAACCTACACCGCCACATCCACCCATCCACCGCCTCCTCAACCTCCTACTCCTAGATCCAGATTGTTATTTCTTACATTTTCTGTATTCTATGTTATTTTAAGTCATTTCCCTATCCACATTTGTTTGCAGAACAGTTGTCATGCTCTTAAGCACATCTTGATGCCTTTTGCAGCCCTTTAGCCCTTTCCAGGACTATTTTAGAGCCATTTTAGTGCACAAAAGTTCGGGTCCCCATTGACTTCAATGGGGTTCGGGTTCGGGGTCAAGTTCGGGTCAAGTTCGGGTCCCGAACCTGCCGAACCCGAACATCCATGTGTTCGCTCAACTCTATATATGACGAATATTCTACAAAATATTTGTGAAATATCGCGAATTCGAATATAGCCCCTGCCACTCATCACTAGCGGCTACAGGAAGATGCTTGATTTATGTCGGGAGGGGTTCGGCAACAACCCCCTCCCCCCAGGCCCAATATCAGTCGTGTGGTCTGACTTTATAGTAAGTATGCCACTGCACTCTTGTCTTGCAGCACTGGGGTCCTGGGTTTAAATCCAACCAAAGGTGACACCTGCATGAGGCCTGTATGTTGCACCACTATTTGTATGGGTTTTCTCCCTGTTTTGTGCCTCAGTCAAGTTTTCTATGGTACCCTATGTGATAAGTAGCATAGGAAAGAGGGGGGGGGAACCCTTTTAAAATCATCAAAAACTTCTATACTATCTGCTGCCCTCAGATAGAATAGGTTACGAGCTCTGACAGATATTATTTAACAAACATTTGCTTCATGGCATACTCCATTTGTTATTTTGCTATCTAATGAAGCTGAAGAACATAGTTACTGGTAAATATTAGTTATAGACGATTTTCTTAAAATGGGCTATATGAGGTTAGAAAAAAATGACAACTTTATTACAGAAACATTGCCAGTCATGACAATGATCTGTGTCTAATTGTGTGGTAGTCACAATTCTTTAAATGTTATTGTAGTTGTATTAACATACATTTTGTGACTTCTGATTTTAATAGCAGAAGTCACAAATGTTGATATTACCCGACCTTGAAATGTAACTTTGGTACATGACCGCTTCCATAACCTTTAAAGATGTCCTGACATTCATTTACTACCATTGATATAAATTAGAGGTAAAAGAGCAGTTAAAGGATATACTTGTGGTTGTTCCGGATGCTAGATTGGGTCCTCATAGACAGCAAGACAAAATCAGTTGGGAGCCAAACCTTCAATTAGAGAGAGATGAAGACAAAAGGTACACAGTCATTGTAGACAAAGAAGTGAAAGGAAGCTGTAGAATGGATAAAAGATAATGGTAAAAAGACAAAGAAACTCCAATACAAGCAGAAAGAATTGCTTCTGTAATCCCCAGCATGCAGTTGCTCTTCTGCAAGCTTGATGTCAGATTAGACAGGAGAGTATGAATGGATTATCAACTAATACTTCATACGGTGGGATGTTAAACTAAATTTTTGCCCTGGGTTAAGAGAAACCTAACTATGACTCTGCACTCTATGGTTAAGTGTGCACCGCTCTCAGCAGAGGAGCTTGGCTAAGGATGGGAAGCATTGTTGGATGGCAGTAGACATGAGCGAATCGAATCAGATGAAGTGGAATTCGATCTGAATTTCAGGAAAAATTTGATTCACAATGAATGCAAATTTCTTTGTGCTTCGTGGTAATGAATCGCAATTTTTCCTAAATTGGTGGCTACACGTGTGAGGACTGAGGACATGGGGCAAGGAACTCTGGGAAGGCGGGATCACCCAGATTGACATGCATGCAGCCAATCAGAAGCCAGCCAGCCCTGTGATGTCACAGCCCTATAAATACGGCAGCCATTTTAGATTCTGCCATTTTCCAGCGTTCTAAGTGCAGGGACAGATGTGAGAGGGCGCTAGGGACAGCAATAGGAAAAACTTCCTTGTGAAAAACCCCCTGAAAAAACGATTAATAAGTGCAGGGAAAGGATAGGGAGGAATCATTTCACAGCATCTTAGTGCAGGGAGAGACGTCAAAAGGCGCTAGGGACAGTGCTAGAAAAGCGATTTGCAAGTGCACGGAAAGGATAGGGAGGAATCATTTCACAGCATCTTAGTGCAGGGAGAGACGTCAGAAGGCACTAGAGACGGTGCTAGAAAAGCGATTTACAAGTGCAGGGAAAGATTTTTTCGGGGATCCAAATAGCCATTATACAGCTCTGTCATTCCAGCAATTTGTTCTTGGGGTGCAAGTGCTATGTTGAAAAGCCTTTAATGGCTTATATCTGTGGAAAAAGAAAAATGTATACGCAGTTCACTTCTGCAGTTATTTGCGGTGAAAGCGTCTAGTGGTGTATTTCAGTACTAAAAGAAAAATATATACGCAGTTCACTGTTGCAGTTATTTGCGGTGAAAGCGTTTAGTGACGTATTTCAGTACTAAAAGAAAATATATATGCAGTTCACTGTTGCAGTTATTTGCGTTAAAAGCGTTTAGTGGCGTATTTCAGTACTAAAAGAAAAATATATACGCAGTTCACTGTTGCAGTTATTTGTGGTAAAAGCATTTAGTGACGTATTTCAGTACTAAAAGAAAAATATATACGCAGTTCACTGTTGCAGTTTTTTGCAGCGAAAACATTTAGTGGCGTATTTTAGTACAGAAAGACAAATATATACGCATTTCACTGTTGCAGTTAATTGTGGCAAAAGCGTTTAGTGACCTATTTCAGTACAGAAAGAAAAATATATACGCATTTCACTGTTGCAGTTATTTGTGGTGAAAGCGTTTAGTGGCCTATTCCAGTACAAAAAGAAAAATATATTCGTCACTTTTAGTGGTGTTTTAATTTGGGTGGTTTTTCTACTCAGGTGACTGGAGAGTAGGAGTAGCAAGAGAAGATACAGAGCGATGAGGAAGACGAGACAGAGGATCCAGACACACCGTGGCAGTATGCAGTGGAGATGGAGGCAGGGAGTCCCTTCGAGCCAGTTGCACAAATGGCCCGATGCATGCTCTCTTGCTTGCGTAGTGTCAGACGGATGACTTCTAGATCTCCACCTTGTTGGACCCTCGCTACTGATCCAGAATGGGGGCCTTTTTTACACCCACTGAGAGGGAAAACAAAGTGAACTACTACAGAGACATCCTATGTAGTCAGTTGGCCTCTGCCTATCTGTGCCATCATCCATCCTCTCGTAGGTATGACTAGGGGGGCCCTCTGCGCTCCCGTTCCACTGCCATGGCAGCAGTCTACAGTCGCTGATGAGTAGATTTTTTCACCTGCATAGTGAAGAAACTACTCACCAGCAGCAGCAGGTAGACCTGGAGAAGGACCTGAACCAGCAGGTGGTGGCATACTTGGACACCACACTGTCAACCGACATTGAAGATCCGCTGGACTACTGGGCAGCCAAACTGGATTTGTGGCCGCAGCTAGCAGAGTTTGCCCTGGAAAAGCTGTTCTGCCCGGCCAGTAGTGTGGCATTAGAGCGGGTGTTTAATGAGGCGGGGACTATAGTTACCCCAATGAGAA
This sequence comes from Bufo bufo, assembly GCF_905171765.1. Classification (NCBI taxonomy): domain Eukaryota; kingdom Metazoa; phylum Chordata; class Amphibia; order Anura; family Bufonidae; genus Bufo; species Bufo bufo. The sequence goes on along the minus strand of NC_053391.1, from coordinate 176,834,477 downwards.
CTGGCCTGTCCAAAATGTGGAGAGACTGACCTTTGTCAAGATGAATCAGGCATGGATCAGCCAGGATTTCCACCCTTCAATGCCTGATGCATCTGATTAGATCATCCATGCAGCCTGACCCAAACCTTGAAAAAAGAGACTGGTTTCCTCTGGCTACCTGCCTCAGCTACTAATCTGATGCTGCCACCCACCTGATGCCACACATCTGATGCCACGTGCTCTTTCTTTCACCCACCTTCATCAGCAGGTACTGTTATTGCCTCCCACCGCCCCACTCTGTCACCGGGTCACTTTGTGGTCTTCTGATGCTGCTGCTGCCATCTCCATACTATGTCACATTCATACTCACACTATGTTACCTTGCCACTCTGTGGTATTCTGCTGCTGCCATCCCCACACTATGTCACCTTGCCATTCTGTGGTATCCTGATGCTACTGCTGCTGCCATCTTCACACTATGTCACCTTGCCATTCTGTGGTATCCTGATGCTGCTGCTATCTCCACACTATGTCACCTTGCCACTCTGTGGTATGGTCCTGATGCTGCTACTGTCGCCACCTTCAGACTCGGTCATTGTGCCGCTGGGTTGCCTTCACCTGATGGTGCCAACTCCAGACTCTGTCATTGTGATACTCACTGGCCTTCTCCTGATGCTGCTGCCGCCACTTCCAGACTCTGTCATTGTGCCACTCGGTGGCCTCCTCATACTGCTGCCACCTCCAGACTCTGTCAATGTGCCACTCACTGGCCTCCTCATACTGCTGCCACCTCAAGACTCTGTCATTGTGCCACTCTTGCTGAAGGAAATATGAGACACACAATGGATCCTGTCTGTGTAGCAGCTGTAAGGCCTGTATGGTCCCATCAGAATTGGCTTACAGAATGTGTCGGCAGATAAGAACCATTTGGCCCATCTAGTCTGCCCAATATACTGAATACTATGAATAGCCCCTGGCCCTATCTTATATGAAGGATGGCCTTATGCCTATCCCATGCATGCTTAAACTCATTCACTGTATTTGGAGCTACCACTTCTGCAGGAAGGCTATTCCATGCATCCACTACTCTCTCAGTAAAGTAATACTTCCTGATATTACTTTTAAACCTTTGCCCCTCTAATTTAAAACTATTTCCTCTTGTAGCAGTTGTTCTTCTTTTAAATATTCTCTCCTCTTTTACCTTGTTGATTCCCTTTATGTATTTAAAAGTTTCTATCATATCCCCTCTGTCTCGTCTTTCTTCCAAGCTATACATGTTAAGGTCCTTTAATCTTTCCTGGTAAGTTTTATCCTGCAATCCATGTACTAGTTTAGTAGCTCTTCTCTGAACTCTCTCCAAAGTATCAATATCCTTCTGGAGATATGGTTTCCAATACTGCGCACAATACTCCAAATGAGGTCTCACTAGTGCTCTGTAGAGCGGCATGAGCACCTCCCTCTTTCTACTGGTAATGCCTCTCCCTATACACCCAAGCATTCTGCTAGCATTTCCTGCTGCTCTATGACATTGTCTGCCTACCTTTAAGTCTTCTGAAATAATGACCCCTAAATCCCTTTCCTCAGATACTGAGGTTAGGACTGTATCACTGATTTTATATTCTGCTCTTGGGTTTTTACGCCCGAGGTGCATTATCTTACACTTATCAACATTAAATTTTAGTTGCCAGATTTTTGACCATTCCTCTAGTTTTCCTAAATCCTTTTCCATTTGGTGTATTCCTCCAGGAACATCAACCCTGTTACAAATCTTTGAGTCATCAGCAAAAAGACACACCTTACCATCGAGGCCTTCTGCAATTTCGCTGATAAAGATATTAAACAAAATGGGTCCCAGAACAGATCGCCGAGGTACCCCACTGGTAACAAGACCATGGTCTGAATATACTCCATTGACTACAACCCTCTGTTGTCTGTCCCTCAGCCACTGCCTAATCCATTCAACAATATGGGAGTCCAAGCCCAAAGACTCCAATTTATTGATAAGCCTTCTATGTGGGACAGTATCAAAAGCCTTACTAAAGTCTAGATAAGCGATGTCTACTGCACCTCCGCCATCTATTATTTTAGTCACCCAATCAAAAAAATCTATAAGATTAGTTTGACATGATCTCCCTGAAGTAAACCCATGCTGTTTTTCATCTTTCAATCCATGGGATTTTAGATGTTCCACAATCCTCTCCTTGAGTATGGTTTCCATTAATTTCCCCACTATTGATGTCAGGCTTACTGGCCTATAGTTGCCCAATTCCTCCCTACTAACTTTCTTGTGAATGGGCACAACATTTGCTAATTTCCAATCTTCTGGGATGACTCCTATTACCAGTGATTGGTTAAATAAATCTGTTAATGGTTTTGCTAGTTCATCGCTGAGCTTTTTTAATAGCTTTGGGTGTATCCCATCAGGCCCCTGTGACTTATTTGTATTAATTTTACACAGCTGACTTAGAACCTCTTCCTCTGTAAAGACACATGCATCAACAGATTCATTAGTCTTCCTTCCTAACTGAGGTCCTTTGTAAAAACTGAACAGAAGTATTCATTGAGGCAGTCAGCTAGTTCTTTATCTTCTTCCATATACCTTCCTTCTTTTGTTTTTAATTTGGTAATTCCTTGTTTTAGTTTCCTTTTTTCATTTATGTATCTGAAGAATGTCTTATCGCCTTTTTTCACTGACTGAGCTAATCTCTTCTGCCTGCGCTTTAGAAGCTCTTATAACTTGTTTGGCCTCTCTCTGCCTAATCTTATAAATTTGCCTGTCATCCTGTGTTTTATTTATTTTTATAATTACTAAATGCTATCTTTTTGTTTTTAATGATTTTGGCCACTTCTGCTGAGTACGACAGTGGTCTCTTCCTTTTTTTGCTTTTACTGAAAAGCCTAATGCAATTTTCTGTTGCCTTCAATAGTGCCACTTTTAAGTAGTCCCATTTCTCCTGGACTCCATTGAAACTGTTCCAATCTGATAGGGACTCGTATACCACTAATCAAATTTTAGAAAAGTCAGTTTTTCTAAAATCTAAAACTTTTGTTTTTGCGTGGTGTGAATCAGTCACTGTACTTATAGTAAATCACACTGACTGGTGATCACTAGATCCCAAGCTTTCCCCTACAGTAATATCAGATACCAAATTCCCATTTGTGAATACTAAATCTAAAATGGCCTCCTTCCGGGTTGGCTCCTCAACTACTTGCTGTAGAGATAATCCCAGTAGGGAATTTAGAATATCTGTACTCCTGGCAGAACTAGCCTTATGATTTTGTAGCCAAAAGCAGGAGTGAGTACAAAACACAGAAGACATGCAAATATTCCATTCACGTGTCATCTCTGTTTTAGATCAACTCCTGTTTTTTTGGGCATTAGCAATACTGATGGATTATTGAGCAAATGCTGACCAAGTGAAGGCGTATGCTCCACAGACAGGATCCGTTTTTGTGGGTTATTGTTCTGACGGATCAGAGGAAGGGCAAATTAATTAGTGACGTCAACACAAACTTACTGCTGACACCCTTTCCACTCTGTCGGGGCTGCTCTACTTGTATAAGCATTTAATAGAACAGGTTCTGTAGACATCTATTTGGAATCAGCTAACGACAGTGTAATAGAAGTGCGCTTCTTCTTAGCGCTAACATTGACCTGTAAGGCTGAGTTCATACAGGTACTTGAGTTATTTGGTAAGTTTTGGCCCCATGACTGCCCAAATAAGTGAAGTGTGCAGTGATTCTAAGAGCGACGCCTGTCATCAACATGTCATACGGACTCACAGTATTACCATATTTCACTACCAAAGCAGACTCTCTATGTGTGTTACTGCAAGGTACAGTTTTCTACACCCCTATAAAGGCTCTCTGCAGCCAGGAAATAGCCATTTTTTTTTACGTAATTCGGCGCGAATATATTCGGATCGAAGTGAGTTTTTCCCTGAAAATTTGGTGAACCGGCGATTCGAATTTTGGAAAAATTTCTCATCTCTAGCTGGAAGGTCTCGGTGGTATGGTATGGACCTGCCAGCCAACTTACCAAAGTCACTATTTTCTAATCACACAATAATTTACAAGAGCATGACCACAAATATGAGATCCACCTCAACTTTAGCTAGCTACTCAAAACTTACAGCCCTGGCATTTTTTTATGGGACTAAACCTCTGGTTTTAACTAAAGCATTATGAAAGGAATCAGTCTTTGGCTTCATCCACACGAACGTATCAGCATAACACCAATCCGCAAAATATAAATGACGTCCATGTGATGTCTGCGTTGCGTCATTTTTTATTTTTTTTGCAGTCCCTTTGACTTCATTGAGTCCGTGGTCCGCATATTGCAGCCAAGAATAGGACATGTTCTATCCCTTTGCTGAATGGACACACGGATGCGGACAGTCTTTATTTAATTTTTTGTGTAGACCCATAGAAATAAATGGGTCTGTGTGCAATCCACAAAAAACAATGTGGATTGGACATGGATACAAATACGGTTGTGTTAGTGAGGGCTTAGACTGTAAGAATTTTCTATGTGATACGCAAAAATGTCCAGTATAAGAAGAAAAATAGCTTTTGTTCCTAGATATAGTTGGCAGCATAAACAGTGAAAACAGACTGTTAAGGGCTCTTTCACACTTGCGTTCTTGTCTTCCGGCATAGAGTTCCGTCGTCGGGGCTCTATGCCGGAAGAATCCTGTTCAGGATTATCCTAATGCATTCTGAATGGAGAGAAATCCGTTCAGGATGCATCAGGATGTCTTCAGTTCCGGAACGGAACGTTTTTTGGCCGGAGAAAATACCGCAGCATGCTGCGCTTTTTGCTCCGGCCAAAAATCCGGAACTAATGCCCATTGAAAGGCATTGATCCGGATCCGGCCTTAAGCTAAACGTCGTTTCGGCGCATTGCCGGAGCCGACATTTAGCTTTTTCTGAGTGGTTACCATGGCTGCCGGGACGCTAAAGTCCTGGCAGCCATGGTAAAGTGTAGCGGGGAGCGGGGGAGCAGCATACTTACCGTCCGTGCGGCTCCCCGGGCGCTCCAGAGTGACGTCAGGGCGCCCCAAGTGCATGGATCATGTGATCACATGGATCACGTCATCCATGCGCATGGGGCGCTCTGACGTCACTCTGGAGCGCCCGGGGAGCCGCACGGACGGTAAGTATGCTGCTCCCCCGCTCCCCGCTCCTACTATGGCAACCAGGACTTTAATAGCGTCCTGGGTGCCATAGTAACACTGAACGCATTTGGAAGACGGTTCCGTCTTCAAATGCTTTCAGTACACTTGCGTTTTTCCGGATCCGGCGTGTAATTCCGGCAAGTGGAGTACACGCCGGATCCGGACAACGCAAGTGTGAAAGAGGCCTAAGAAATATCTTCAATTTTTTCAGTAGGATGAGGCACTCGGTAACATGACTCCTCAGGTGTTAATTTTGTATTTAGGAAAGTGCCGCCACCGGGCTCGGTTCTGTCTCCAAGGCTACAGTTAGAGAAAAATTCTAGTAATAAGCCATGGCTCTCTTTTCCTGGTTCAAATGCAGCCACCATAAATGCAAGATATGCTCTAAAGTTTATGCAGGGAAGTTTTTGAATCATATGTTCTATGGGAAAAATTCTAAATTCCTAATAACAATAATTGTAATATGACAAGTTTATTTGGATACTTGTGAAAAATAATTGCCTGGATTTCTGCATTGCTTACTAATAAATTTTGGCTGTAATGGAACTGACGGGATACAGGTATCCTGTCCAGCATATTGGGCATCCACTGCCAAACCACTTACACACCTGCTCTGCAACAAACCTACCGTAACTACTGGGGCTGTGCCTACAGAGGAATAGCCATGGAAGTGATGAGGTTCTTTTTGTGGATGCTCACTACTTTGTTTTTAATGTGAAACTGCAATAAAGTTTGGATTTTAAAGTGGTTATCCAATACGATAAACTGGCCCTCCATATGCCGGGCCTCTCACAGGGAATATACTTACCCCGCTCCCTGCGCTGCTCCTTGTCCCCACACTGCCGCTGCTGCTTCTCCCCATGCGCGGATGAAAACATCCGGTGGGGGGGAGCAGCCAATGGCAGGCGATGATGGGGACAAGCCTCCCTGGAGTCACCTGCGATGCTAGGGAGGCTTGTCCCCATCACCGCCTGCCATTGGCTGCTCCCCCCCCCCCAATACCGGATGTTTTTATACGCGCAGCAGTGGCGGTGCGGGAACAAGGAGAGGTGCAGGGAGAGGGGTAAGTATATTCACTCTGAAGGGCCCAGGCATATCGGGGGGGGGGGGGGGGGGGGCAGTTTATAGTATTAGATAATCCCTTTAAGTATTGGAGTTTGAACCAATTATTCAATATAAACACTTAGGAGCCAGTCAAGTGTTTCCTTATGTTTCCCCATGAAACTCCTATACCAGACTCCTATATAGCATTGAGCTTTTATATTCTTTGTTTTAAAATTTGTTTCTAATAAACTTCTGAATTTTAGCAGGAATTTACCTTGGTGCTGAATATTCCCTTTTTTCTTGTCTGATCAATGTCTTATCTCGGGTTCCTAATTGCAGAAATGGGTTTCCTGGCTCATGGCCACAGCTGCAGCACAGATACGAGGTGGCCAGGACAGGAGCTTCCTATGGGCACTCCAACAGTTTCGGCAACCAGAGAGGCCATTGCTTTATCGTAAGTGTGCAAGCACGTCCACTGCTGCTGGATTGCAGGGTGGCAGTAACCCCTGGATATAAGCAGTGTATAATGTGAAAAATTAATCAAGCAAGTAAAGGAGTCAATATAGACAATCACAATACATTAGTAAGTGCCTTATAATAACTTTCTCTACATGATAAATGCTATTTGCTGAAGTGATACAACCCCTTTAAACTTGTGCTTTCTTATAAGATCACATTCATAAAATGCATCTAAATATGTTAAAAATCCACCTTCACAAGTTTCACAAGTACATTTTACAACATAACTACTCACAGTTATAAAGCATATTAAATAGTTATTTAATGCAAGATAATTTTTTCTTTTTTTTTACGGTAAAAGAAATACAAGATAAATCCCAAGTGTTGCATCTGTTAATGAGATCTGTTTACAGTGACACATTCCCAGTAGGCAGACTGATGAAAAGAAGTATCTATTTTTCATGTTCCATTAAGGCTACTAAGCAATTAGAGGAAATACTTTTTCTTGTGACCATGTTATTGTTTTTATACATTTTATTGTTTTAGCCAATCTCAATAATAACCCAGTAGAGGAGAACCCCAACTAAAAAAAAATCACATTTAAAGGAATTGTATTCGCTGTTTCTAAAATAACTCATCATTGTTTTTGAAAGGGTTTTCCGGGTGTTTATCCTTAGGATAGGTCATCAATATCAGATTGATGAGGGTTCGTGAGTGCTGCAGTCTCTTCCTAAGCCCATGTCATCATGTTCATTGGTCACATGGCCTTGGCACAGCTGCAACAACAAGCGCAACCATTACGCAATGGATGGCACTGTGCTTAGTGACCTATGTGGCAGCCTTCAAACAGCGGATCACCAGGGTGCCGGGCGTCGGACCCCCACTGATCAGATATCGATGACCTATCCAATTTTTTTTTTAATTTTTCAATTGGCCTTTATTAGAAATAAGGAGCACTTTTTTTCTGTACAGAGCTGAGATGGTAAAGGGTTCCTTATCTGCTCTCAGACCGACCTTATAAACACTCATCAAAGCTCAATCTTTGTCTTACTGATAAGAATGTGACTTAAATAAGTGTTTATGTCCTATTAGTAAATTAGAGATAAGGGTTATTAGATGACCCGCAAAAACGGCTCAATATTTATGACAGAATGGCTCAATATTTTTAAAGAACCTCTGTCACCCGGATCAACCCTACCCAACTCCCTTGGTGCTCTATAATGATGCCCCTCTGCTATAGTTGACACCCCCTGCCTTTAGATTGACAGTGTTAGACTCTTTGGTCTAGCACTGAGTTCCCGCTCCTGCGCACACGTGCCGTGACGGCATGTGCACACTTCGCATCTTCACAAGTGGAGAATGAAGCCGAAGATGTTGTGTGCACGTGCCTTTCAGGATCTCAATCTGTCAATCTAAAGGCAGGGGGCGTGAACTACAGCAGAGGGGCATCCCTGGATTGGGGCTCGGACAGCATAAGCCCGCCTCCTGGTGCTCAAATACTTCAATTGCATATTTTTTTAAGTTAATTTTTCTCCACCACTGGACCATTGACAGCAGAAAGAAAGGTATTGTTTTTGTCAGCGTCATCAACCCTACCAGGCTACATGCCAGGTAGGGTAGGGTTCATCCGGCGACAGAGCCTCTTTAATAAAGACCAATGGAAAAAAATATTTTTTGCCCAAAATATGTAAAATGCAATCATAAAAAAAAATTGCCACCAAAGGTGTACATAGCCTTTAAGCTGTACTGGAGTTCTCATCTCCTCTCAGTACAGCGCAGGACCTTCCTCCCGGCGCACTGAACGATCCTTCTGTGCTCGATGTCAGTTGGAAGAGAGAGGTAAGTGCAGGGCCCCCTTCCACACTGGGCCACTGTGCAGTATGCGGTATCTCCACCCCTGGTCTGTGGCAATACCTGGTTTAGTAGTAAAATGTTGTCCATTTGGGCATATTTTAATGTTATACTGGGTTCAAGAGACCAATGAGAATTGATTGAGCAATATTTAAAATTTTGACATGGATGACAACTACTGGTGGTGAGGCCCTATCATCACTATGTTCTGGCATGGAAGTACTGTACCCGTTGAAAAAGCTCAAGTGCTGATTTAAACCATAGTAAACATAGTAAATTTCGGCAAAAAATAAAAAATTTAAATTTACAATAAAACCCTGATACTGTAATTTTGCAAAGTAGCACTGATTTACAGAAACTCAACTTTGTGTGGCTGGCTGCACGGATAATATATAACTAGAGATACAATTAAATATTGCTCAAGTACAAATTAAATATTGCCACACCACAGTAAATCTAGATGGCTGCTTCTCCCTGGACATATATCATCAAAGAGTATGGAAATTAATTTAGTTTATGAAAAAGAGAGTGGATGACATATATCTCAAGCTTCTGGACAACTATTAACAACCCTTAAAGTTGTATTTCAACTTTTTCCTTACTATACAATACTAAATTCTTATTCTCTGCTGCTGTTTTATTTGCAATCTTCTTGAACACTTCCTACTATTTCTTGTAGATTATTTGGTTTAAAGTGACTTGTATGGCAGCTGCTTTATATGTACCATATATAAGGTTCAAAAGACTAGTTCTCTCCAGTGTCAATATAGCAGTAGTCTTAGGCTACTTTCACACTGGCGTTTCTGGGTCCGCTTGTGAGATCCGTTTCAGGGCTCTCACAAGCGGCCCAAAACGGATCAGTTCAGCCCCAATGCATTCTGAATGGATAAGGATCCGTTCATAATGCATCAGTTTGCCTCCGTTCAACCTCCATTCCACTCTGGAGGCGGACGAAACTGTCCGTCTGACGAAACTGAGCCAAACGGATCCGTCCTGACTTACAATGTAAGTCAATGGGGACAGATCTGTTTTCAATGACACAATATGGTGCAATTGAAAACGGATCCGCCTCCTATTGACTTTCAGTTTAACCACCTCAGCTCCCCTAGCTTAAACCCCCTTAATGACCAGACCACTTTTTAAAATTCTGCACTATACTACTTACTCCCATAATAGTTATCAGCAGTAATAGTCATCACCAGCTTGTACAGCTGGTGACATCATTCACCAACACTTCAACACATCATTCGCCCACATAGAAACATAGAAACATAGAATGTGTCGGCAGATGAGAACCATTTGGCCCATCTAGTCTGCCCAATATACTGAATACTATGAATAGCCCCTGGCCCTATCTTATATGAAGGATGGCCTTATGCCTATCCCATGCATGCTTAAACTCCTCCACTGTATTTGCAGCTACCACTTCTGCAGGAAGGCTATTCCATGCATCCACTACTCTCTCAGTAAAGTAATACTTCCTGATATTACTTTTAAACCTTTGCCCCTCTAATTTAAAACTATGTCCTCTTGTAGCAGTTTTTCTTCTTTTAAATATTCTCTCCTCTTTTACTTTGTTGATTCCCTTTGGTCCCTTTCACACGGGCGAGTATTCCGCGCGGATGCGATGCGTGAGTTGAACGCATTGCACCCGCACTGAATCCCGACCCATTCATTTCTATGGGGCTGTTCACATGAGCGGTGATTTTCACGCATCACTTGTGCGTTGCGTGAAAATCGCAGCATGCTCTATATTCTTTTCTTTTCACGCAACATGAGCCCCATAGAAGTGAATGGGGTTGCGTGAAAATCGCAAGCATCCGCAACCAAGTGCGGATGCGGTGCGATTTTCATGCACGGTTGCTAGGAGACGATCGGGATGGAGACCCGATCATTATTATTTTCCCTTATAACATGGTTATAAGAGAAAATAATAGCATTCTGAATACAGAATGCATAGTACAATAGTGCTGGAGGGGTTAAAAAAAAAGAAGAAATAATTTAACTCACCTTAATCCACTTGATCGCACAGCCCGGCATCTCCTTCTGTCTTCATTAGCTGTGTGCAGGAACAGGACCTGTGGTGATGTCACTCCGGTCATCACATGATCCATCACCATGGTAAAAGATCATGTGATGGATCATGTGAAGAAGTTCTGTGAAGAAGTTCGGGTTTGGGTACCAAACATGCCGATTTTTCTCACGCGAGTGCAAAACGCATTACAATGTTTTGCACTCGCGCGGAAAAATTGTGCATGTTCCCGCAACGCACCCGCACATTTTCCCGCAACGCCCGTGTGAAAGAGGCCTTTATGTATTTAAAAGTTTCTATCATATCCCCTGTGTCTCGTTTTTCTTCCAAGCCTAAACATGAACCATGCCTAAGACGGCAGCCAGAAGAGGATACTTGTTTTAAAGATGTATGGCATATACAAAAGCTATGTTATAAATGCCAGATAGGTGCTGTCTATACTTCTGGGACTCTTATTTATTGGGACAATAATTCATGTCCAATGATACATCTCCATAAAATATAAGGATCAGGTGGCTACACGTGGACACCTGAGTTATGAGACAATTGCTGACAGAGCCTAACTCTTCTGCACAGATCTCCTCTGCAGCTTCTCTACCATGCAGTGTCGGACTGAGGTGCTTAGAGCCCACCAGTAAAACTTATTTTGAGGGCCCACCGTACGGATATATTCAAATATTTCCTGCTCACACAGCAGTACATAGCAGCAATATACTACAAGATGATTGGTTATGGCGGTCCCCACAGTAAATTTGAGAAGGTGGGTCTCTGGAAAAAGAGGATACTAGCTGGCGGCCTCTGTACCTAGAAGTCATCTCAGCCACCTGTTTGCGTCAATAATAATAAACTGGGTAGTTTCTTAAATTATCTATGAACATAGGCTGGTTGAGGTGCTGTACGATGCCTATCTATATCTAGTGCAGTAATTATACTGTGTCATGTGCCATTTGTGCAGAGGGTGGGAGACTAGGGGCCCACTTTGCTCAGGGGCCCACCAGGGGATTTACCGGTACCCTTGTGGGCCAGTCCGAGCCTGCTACCCAGGGCCGGTACAAGGCAGGGGCCGAAGGAGCGGGTGCCCTGGGCGCTACCATTTGCGGACAGGAGGGGGGCGCAGGTGAAGTGCCAGCAGCAGTGGCGTCGCCAGGGGGGGGCCAGAGGGGGCCACGGCCCCCCCTACATCATGCTGTGCCCCCCCAACTAAAATGACCCCCCCCCCCCCAAGTGAGCAGCCGCCGCCGGGCACAGGGAGATGAGCGCTTCCATTGCGCTCATCTCCATTGTAAACTGTCTGTGCCAGCGGAGGTGCAGGGGAGGGAGAGGCGTGTCCCTTCCCTTTCCTCTGATAGGCTGCAGGCAGGCACCGAAGTGGAGGAGAGGCCCCGCCCCCTAATTACTCCTGTTTACCTTTCTAAAGCTAAAGGACCTTTGATGATGTCATCACAGGTCCTGTAAGGGAACTGCACAGTGTAAAGTGTAGTTCCCAGGTTAGAACAGTGCATCTGCCAGGACCTGTGATGACATCATCTTCAACATCACAGGTCCTGCAGAATCTAGCAAAGGAACTGCACCAAAAATGGTGTAGTTCCTAGGTTTCAAAGGTACATCTGCCAGGACCTGTGATGACATCATCACAGGTCCTTCAACCCCTAACAGCAAGTATTAAAAGTTCACAAGCAGCTCTGTATTGATCCATACAGACTGGAATGGAGAGGTAAGAGGAGGTCCTCCACTTTTCATCATTTACCCCCCCCCCCCTTCATGCCCTGTTTTTACTCATTGCTCACTCATGTATACTACTTCAGACAGTTACCACTACCTCATGTACCTCACAGTGACTATAATGCATAACTGACCACATATTTCTATAAACACTGCATCTACAGTATTATACCTTCTATGTGTCACATCAGTACACTGCTCTGTATATATATATATATATATATATATATATACACACACATACATGCACACACACTGCATATATTACACAGTATTATACATGCAATATGTACAGATATATAGTATATACCGCAGTGCACTGATATGTGAGGTATGAGGTATAATAGATGCTGTGTGTACAGATATCAGTATACTTCTGTATATACTATATATGTGAGGTACGAGGTATAATAGATGCAGTGTGTACAGATATATAGTATATACAGCAGTGTACTGATATGTGAGGTACGAGGTGTCAATACACTGCTGTATTTACTATATACCTGTACACACTGCATCTATTATACCTCGTACCTCACATATTACACTACTGTATATACTGTATACACTGCATATATTATACCCCGTACCTCACATATCAGTACACTGCTGTATATACTATATACCTGTACACACTGCATCTATTATACCCTGTACCTCACATATCAGAACACTAGGGAATATACTATATACCTGTACACACTGCATCTATTATACCGCGTACCTCACATAACTGTACACTGCTGTATATAATATACATCTGCATCTATTATACCTCTTTTGTGTGCCAGGGCTGTTTTGTAATCCCATTCCGGCCCTGATGGCATAAATTATAAAACGCAGCAGCAAGAATAGTTCATGGAACAAAGGGAGGGGCTATAAAAGGGGAATGGGGGCCCAATTTAGATTCCTGCTATGGGGCCCAGTGATTTTTATGTACGCCCCTGGCTGCAGGCACTAGGCCGGCAGCCTATCAGAGGCCGGCGCAATGACGTCATCGTGCCGCCTGAGCCTTACATTACAGCGTGGGACACAGGAAGAGGCTGCATCGCATCGCTGACACTTAGGTAAGTATAAGTGTTTTTTTTTTGTTTTTTTTTTACAATAGTGTTACTGGCACATTGGGGGGGCTTATTACAAAACTGGCACATGATGATGGGGGGGACTTTATACTGGCACATGATGATGGGGGGGAACTTTATAGTGTCTGTGACTTTCAAAGTCCCACAGTCCTTTGTTCTATTGCTTTAAGTATATTCTTGTTTTGAAACAACATTGATTCTTTCTTAAAAACGGGGGGGGGGGGGGGGGGGGCGCAGTTTGCCATCTTCGCCCTGGGCACCAAATGGCCTTGTCCCAGCCCTGCTGCTACCATGTACTATTTATTGTGCACCTGACAGATTTTCTGTAATTTCTCATGCGGTGCCATGCTATTGCCTCTGCCCACATAACCAGAGACATCTCAAGCCATCATTCCCACCAGTATACTTTGCAGACATCACAAACATTTTTAAAGATGCAATTTCTGTGAAAGTACAGTATGTTAGCAACACATTAGCATAACATATAGGCACAACATGAATGCACAGCTATCTTCCCTGGTGCATCAAAGTTCAAGTGCACTGCAACAAGGGGTGCAGATGGCAGGGGCAGTGGGCAGGGGCAGTGTATTAGAATAGAGGAGACATTACATGGGGGTAATTTGCCTGGATACATGACCCTCCATTAGTAGCCATTTTATGCACAAGATCTTTGTATGGATTTCTCAAGACTTGGCAAACAAGAGGCATAACTTATGAAATATAGAAAATTATGCAGAATATCAACAAAGACTATATTAGTAAGTGCCATATAATCATCTTACATACACTTTGATCAACAGTATCCAGAAGGTTGCCAACCCCTTTAAAAATGAAAGACCTGCTGGCTGGTCCTGTGCAGTGAGCAGCAGGGGCAATATTCAAATTTGTGATATTTTGCAAATATTTGGGTGAATATTCATCATATATTTGCGAATTCGATAATTTGCGATCTCGTCATTCTTTTCTTGATTGTGATACGAAAATTTGCGATCAACACTACTCCTAAAGTCAAAGATATTGCAGCCTTCTCATTGGCCCACAAGCAAGAAGCAGTGAGGGATCATGGGTACTGATGGAAAAAAATTTTGAATATTCGCGATTACGAAGATATATCACTATATTCTAGATATTTGTGAATACTCGAAGTGCCAATATTCGCAATAAAAATTTTCGATTAGAATATTCGCGATCAACACTAGTCCCGTACTGGTACCCTCTAGGAAACATGCATGAGGGCAATAGTACAGTACACATGGATATGAAAACTATATATAGTACTACTAGTCATTAGGTACGGATGCCTTTATTTTTCTTTGGTCAACACATTGGACAAGCATGAACACTGTACATTTTGTATCTATGTTTAAGCAGTTCTGTCAGACCTCCAATGCTACATACCTTGTGTGCCTATCTGAGGGCACCACTGGAACTTGGCCTGAGTGTATAGACACAGTAGTCCTTGTGTAAAAAGAAGTACTAGAAAAAATAGAGGAGGGACATTAGGCATGGCACAGTTCATACACTATTTTGGTTCCTTCTTGCATAGCCATATTATATTTGACATTCATTGTGTCATTAGGGTTCTGCATAAATGCTCTCCAGAAGGTGGTAGGAAATGGACCTTAAACCTTATTGACTATTTGTGCCTCATTTAGTCTCCATCTAAGTGGGATCTTCGAGGATATTCACACACTTCTATAATTGATGTCATTTTGTTACATTATTGTAATTATGCTAGCACATGGGACTACTGTAAAGGTATCAATAAAATGAGCTCTATTATTATCATTATCATTATTATTTATACATTACTATTACTGCAACTGCCTCGTGACAGTAGAAAGCAAATACTGTGTGTGACTTGTGGACATAATTGGGGTAGCGTTAAACTTTTTATCACCTACTCACTGAGATTGCTTGAATATTCCCTTATTTCCCTAGATTAGGATAGGTGATAAGTATTAGGGCTCATTCACATGACCATATTCTTGGGTCCGCATCCGTTCCGCAATCTTGCTGAACGGGTGCGGACCCATTCATTCCAAAAGGTGCTGTGCACATCCGTAGTTCTGTTCTGTGGCCCCGCAAAAAAATATAGAGCATGTCCTATTTTTGTCCGCAATTAGACAAGAATAGGCATTTTCTATATAGTGCCAGCCCTGTGCGTTCCCCAAAATGTAGCATGGGGCAGTAGGAATATAAAAAATGGTGATCTGGACAGATTATATGCAAACCTACTCACTTGTTACGTCAGATAATGGTTTGCAATTATGGTGACAGATTCCCTTTAAATAGCAAAAATCTAAATTATTTCTAATTGACCTTGGATCTTCTTCTTTGTTACTACGCTTGGTGAATTAAAGTGAGGGTTCAACAATTCCAAAATGTATAGCTATTGAATCACCCCCTTCATGACCTTTTCTAATACTATAGGATGGCAGAATTACTTTACTGTATGGAATAATCATCCTTGCTCCTGCTTCCCCATATTACCTGAAATGTTGTTGTTCAGACAGAAATTACTCCGGTAATAGAAGTTCTAAAGTGAATGTTCACCTTTTTACACCTAAGGTGCAAAATTCTTTGCATATCTTTATATCAGTCACAGTTCTATTTTCTCCTAAAAAATTTCAAATTCTATGTATGGACATTCTGTTAACCTCTTTCGGACCAGGTCAATTTTGTAAGTTACGTTTTAGATTTTTCCTCCTCATCTTCCAAGGGCCATAACTTCTTCATTTTCCCATTAACATAGCCGTATAATTTTTTTTTTTTAAGAGACAAGATTTCGTTTTTTAAGGCACCACTTGGCTTGTTTTTTTTGGAGGGACAAGATTTAGGGGGTCATTGATCAAATTGGTGTAAAGTAGAACTGGCTTAGTTGCCCACAACAATAAGTCAAATTCCACCTTTCAGGCTGCGTTCACACGGGCGAGTATTCCGCGCGGGTGCAATGCGGTAGGTGAACGTATTGCACCCGCACTGAATCCTGAGCCATTCATTTCTATGGGGCTGTTCAGATGAGCGGTGATTTTCACGCGTCACTTGTGCGTTGCGTGAAAATCGCAGCATGCTCTATATTCTGCGTTTTTCACGCAACGCAGGCCGCATACAAGTGAATGGGGTTGCGTGAAAATCGCAAGCATCCGCAAGCAAGTGCAGATGCTGTGCGATTTTCACGCATGGTTGCTAGGTGACAGTCTATTCACTGTATTATTTTCCCTTATAACATGGTTATAAGGGAAAATAATAGCATTCTGAAAACAGAATGCATAGTAAGTGATCAGTTGAGGGTTAAAAAAAATAAAAAAAATTAACTCACCTTCTCCGTTTGTTCGCGTAAGTCCCGGTCTCTACTTTACTTCTCAAAAGATGAACTATGGGCTAAAGGACCTTTGGTGACGTAAGATCACATGCTCCAATCACATGGTCCATCACCGCGGTGATGGACCATGTGATTGGAGCATGTGATCTGACGTCACCAAAGGTCCTTTAGCCCATAGTTTATCTTTTAAAGAACTAAAGACCGGGAGAACTACGCGAACAACAGGAGAAGGTGAGTTAATTTTTTTTATTTTTTTTAACCCTCAACTGATCACCTACTAAGCATTCTGTTTTCAGAATGCTATTATTTTCCCTTATAACCATGTTATAAGGGAAAATAATAACATCTACACAACACCGAACCCAAACCTAAACTTCTGTGAAGAAGTTCGGGTCTGGGTACCACAGTCGGTTTTTTATCACGCGCGTGCAAAACACATTGCACACGCACGATAAAAACGGAACATCGGAACGCAATCGCATTCAAAACTGACTGCAATTGCATTCCTACTTGCGCGGGTTTGCCGCAACACACCGGGACGCATCCGGAACTAATCCGGACACGCACGTGTGAACGCAGCCTCATTTTTGACAGCTCGTTTGGAAAATGAAAGGTGGACTATGATTGGTTGCTATGGCAACTAACAGATAAATCTTCCCCTTAGTTTTTTAAGGCACCACTTAATTTTCCATATAATATATTGCTAAACTGTAAAAAATATATTTGTGGGCTTAAAAAAAAAATGCAATTCCGCCACTCTTGCTTGGGTTAAATTTTTACAAATATGCAATTGTGGTTATATAAATGTATAGTTTTTATTATTGAAATGATCCGGTGGTTCACTGCTTAAAGCCCCTTTCACACGTGATGTGATCGCATAGCATCCGCACTGAATCCTGACCCATTAATTTCAACCCGTCTGTGGACATGAGCGTTTTTTTCACGTATCAGTTCTGCATTGCGTGAAAATCGCAGCATGTTCTATATTCAGCGTTTTTCACAAAGCCCTGGCCCCATAGAAGTGAATGGGGCTGCGTGAAAAACAAGCAAGTCCCGATGCAATGCGTTTCTCACTGGTTGCTAAGAGATGTTGTTTGTAAACCTTCCGTTTTTTATCACGCGAGTGAAAAACGCATTAAGGCACATTGCAACCGCGTGGAAAAAAACTGAACAACTGAACGCAATTGCAGACAAAACTGACTGAACTTGCTTGCAAAATAATGTGAGTTTTCCTGAACACACCCTGAACGCATCCAGACCTAATCTGTCAAGCTTGTGTGAAAGAGGCCTAAGGGTTAATATACCATGGTTTCTTGTTAAGGCTGTCACATAGTTCATTGCTCAGAGGATTGATGTATACTATGTACTTTCACTGATATGCAACTGTATTATGCACTGTGAACTCCAAAAGGTTGTACATGGGAGGAAATAGTTAACTGGCAGCCTTAGTTACTTTTGTCGGTTGGAAGGCTAGTCCTGTCCCCTGTCTGGAAGTCTTCTGTTGACATAGACAAGATGTGTTTGTGTGTGCTGCTGAAAAGAAAAGAAGGCCAAGACAGAAGTCATGAAAATCACCGCTCATGTGAACAGCCCCATAGAAATGAATGGGTCGGTATTCAGTGCGGGTGCAATGCGTTCACCTCACGCATCGCATCCGCGCGGAATACTCGCCTGTGTGAAAGGGGCCTAAGAGATCTATCAGAACAGAATTTTGGACCTTTTTAGATTAATTTTTTCTGATATCCGACTTTCAGATAATTTAGAACAGGCATAATCTGTGGTCGATTGTCTAAGAACAAAGAGTCGGAATTATCCTTATTTGATTTTTAACGATGTAGCTGTTCTGTTCTTGGCTCCTTAGTAACTGAAGTCTCTTTGACGCCCATTTTGATCCAGTAGTACAAAGCGGATTAGCAGCAGAAGATTAATTTCCTCCTGTCATCTCCCCAAGGGGCCCAAATGATCTCAGGAGCTATTTCTTTTTCGTCAAACATTGTAGTCTGAAAAAAAAAAAAAAACGACTGCTGTCAGCACTGGCATTCCCTATGTTACACAAGAAACAGAGACAGAGGTTCCAAGAAGGGACAGGAAAAAAGAAATGTTAACAAACGTCTTATTTATGACCTTATTTTATTTGCACATATAATGAATGTAGCTAGACCCTAAATTCATCAAAAGCATAAAGTATAGGTGATCTTATGTCATTCTTCTGTGTCTTCTTTGAAAGAACTTAGCTATTCAGTGCCATCTCAGATTCATTTCATGTTTGCCTCATAGCCAAAAACTAATTAATCCCTTGGGATAGAAAAAATGGTATTAACAGTAATGAGAGGTGAGAGATAAAATTATAAATGACTTAAAATAATTACCAGCGACAAAGAATAATGTTTGAATTAGATGTACGTTTTATTGTATTACAATCATCCGTCTGCTCTGTAAGTTCAGGGTGGGTTTTGGACCATATTAACACAGGCCCAAGTGGTTTGCAATGCAAGAAACAAGTATTCTCAAGAGAAAGCACGTACTGCCAATAGAACCAGCTGAGGGAGAAGAAAGGGTTTTACTTGGGAGTATCTGGCCTATTAGAATAATAGTTTCTGCATATTATTTCCCTTACAGACCCACTGCAAACAGAGTCCATATGGAAATGGTTCATTAACCCATTTGCTACATTAAGAAATGTATGAGTGGCTTCTGCTTAGTTTGAGACTGATATTGGGCCCTCATGTACGGTAACTGTTCCTAGGCCAATCTTGTATATAGGAAACATGCCCAGAAACAGAAATTACACCAATTTTTCACGTTCTCATTTCTAAATATGCACCACAATTTGATTTACATAGTCTAGGGTGAATCTTGTTTGCTGTTATGTTAGTTTCAGTGCTTTGAGCCCCAAGTAATACACCAAGAAAGAAGCAGAAATTCACATACTGTATATGACCCCCTTTCTCCTTGTCTGTGGTTTAGGTCTCTACTTTGCTTGTCCTGTGACTTAAAGGGGTGTTCCAGGATTTTAATATTAATAGTCTATCCCTGGGGTAGGCCATCAATATGATATTGGCGGGGAGCCGACAACTGGCACTCCCACCGATCAGATGTTTTGGAGTAATTTGAGTGCTGAAACTCCACTGCTCCATCCATTGTGTAAGGGCTCATGCACACGACAGTATTTTGCGTTCAGTATACTGTCCGTTTTTTTTAGTTCAGTATGCGGTACATATACTGAACTATTCATTTCAATGGTTCAGCAAAAAAAACTGAAGTGTCTCCGTGTGCATTCCGTTTCAGTATTTCCGTACCGTGAAAAGATAGAACATGACCTATTCTTGTCTGCAAATCACGGTGCTTGGCTCCATTCAAGTCAATGGGTCCACAAAAAAAACGGAACACATACGGAAATGCATCCGTATGTCTTCTGTATCTGTTCCGTTTTTGCGGAACCATCTATTGAAAATGTTATGCCCAGCTCATTTTTTTCTATGTAATTACTGTATACTGTATATGGCATACGGAAAAACAGAACGGAAAAACGGAAAGGAAACGGAAACACAACAGAAACAAAAAACTGAACAACGGATCCGTAAAAAACGGACCGCAAAAAACACAAAAAAAGCCATACGGTCGTGTGCATGAGCCCTAAAGGATAGAACTAGTAACTGCACTGCTGCTCTCATTTAAGTGAATGGGAGCGGTGCTGCAGTTACAAGCTCCATCCCCTTCATAATGGATGGAGCTGTGTAGTTCTGGAGCTACTCTGAAACAGATGATCGGTGGAGGTGCATAGTAACAAACCCCGTGCTGATCATATATTGATGGTCTATCCTAGAATATCAGTTTAGAATTTATCTATAATGAG
The DNA here is from genome assembly GCF_905171765.1 of Bufo bufo. NCBI lineage: Eukaryota > Metazoa > Chordata > Amphibia > Anura > Bufonidae > Bufo > Bufo bufo. Next base: position 176,813,950 of record NC_053391.1, on the reverse strand, counting down.
TGTTTATTACCTTTCAGGAGTTCAGAGATAATGGCTGCAGATTGAGCCATCAGAGCAGCTCCTTGACAGATTCAGGGGAGCTGCTCTGTGGAGCTGTAGAGCAGGGATGCTCAACCTACGGCCCTCCAGCTGTTGCAAAACTACAACTCCCAGCATGCCTTAATAGCTGCAGGCTGTCCAGGCATGCTGGGAATTGTACTTTTGCAACAGTTGGAGGGCCGCAGGTTGGGCATCCCTGCTGTAGAGGAAAAAAAATTGAAAATATTTAATAAAGAGTGTTGATTTTTAATCCAAAATGAGTAAAGTGCAATGATAAAAAAGAATTGCCTTCAAAGATGTCCATAGCCTTTCAATACAATATTGAGCGGCTCAACTAGAATAGGGTTGGGACAAGACCAGCATGAAATATAAAATGTTGCAGGTTAAACATCAAAGAAATATTGTCAAATTCCTATAACTGATATCAGGATCATTTTTGGCACGCAGTTATTTAGTAATTGCTGGATTTTGATTAGCCAAGTGGGCAACACATTCACTGTACACTCTTTCTACAGGGTATAAAGCCCATAATGTTGGCAACTTTCCTTTCGTACCAACAAGATAAGGTTAGGATTCTTTAGGGGTGTAGCAAGGGGACACTGGCTAGACATGTGTCCTAGGTGATGGGTGCCAGAGTGGTACTGTACCTTAGCCAGGGTATTTTAATACAGGGCTAGCGTAGTGAACTGCATCTTTGCCCCAAGTAAAGCAAACTCTAGCTACAACTATGGATTATTCAACAAAAAATAAAGCAGAGATCATTTCATTTCACATTAGACAACATTGTTACATTCTATGTTATAACATTGGCATTTAGCCAGTGAGTTTACAAAATTCATTATTCTAGGACAGGTGAGGAAAAAAATGGTGATCTAATTGGTTTCTGTCATTAAAGGGGTTGTCTGGGTTCAGAGATGAACCCGGACATATGCAGCGTACTCAAGTTGTGTGCAGTAGGTGTTTCTGGGTGATGTAGTGCAATTAGGCACTAACCTGGTACGGCTGACTCTCTGCAAGGGCAGGTATAGGTAGAAATAGTTCGTGACGCCAGTGCCAAGTAAACGGTGGCACGCCGTTTGCGGATGCAGGAATAAATTGAGGAAACGTGGTATTAAAACAGAACTCCAACTTTAGTAGTTTTCAAGCAGAGACAATATTGGAATCGCAGTTCCTTGGCATACAGTCGATTTTGCAATTCGGTCGATGCAGGCAATTCAGTTACAGCAAGGTGATTACAGAGTGTTGAACACAGGACTTGCAGCACAGGAGCTTGCACTCTAATTCTGTCTGATCCTGGAATATAGCATATCTTCACCAAGGCCCATTAACCTAGTTCTGGCTTTATATCCTTGGCTATAGCTTTAATAAGTACCTCCTCTGTCTTTTTTAAGTACCTCTTGCTTCTCTGCACTTTGCCTCTGTCCCTCTCAGCTTCCTTAGGCTCTAGAAACTTCTGAGCTCTCCACTAGACTGACTTTTACTTCCTGACTGGGCCTTATATAAACTAGGGCTCTCTAGCTCCCTCTAAATACTAAGAACTGGAATGACACCCCTAGCAGGCCTGTACATGCAAGTTTCACAGCAACAGGGAAATACATAGCATTACATTACATGACATTTTATAAAACTGACATACACCAACTTCCCCATAAGTAAGGGGGGACGACAGCACACCAAGTGACACTTTGGTAGTGACGGGTATTACAGTCCCCGTACACTACATACCCCACTGCTTTAAGCTGAGTACGACCTCGTACTCCATCATGGGTCGCCCAACTGGGATCTCTACCTGAAATAGAAAATAGAGACATGCAGGCATACATACATGTAATTCATCTGCATTTACATTCATATCAGGTCCAATTGGCAAAAGTGAAGGGTAGTGACAAGGGGCGTCGTTCTCTTCTCTCAGGATAGTGAATGGAACGGGGGCGCTGACCTGGCACAGCGTAACATTATAACCAGGATTGTCCATAACAATGAATAAGTCCATAATAGAAAAGTAGGAAACGGTAAAACAGTATAATAACGGAACTACCCAGGAGTTTCCTGTGGGTGTATCACAGGCAAGGGCTCACGTGGAGGAGTCCATTCTTGCGCACAAATGTCAAGTAAGGTATTGCCCGTGGCAACTGTTTGGGAGGAGACACCACCAGAATAGTCAAAGTCTCCTAAACGGACTGGCGGACGTCCCCTGGTCATCCGGGTAGACCTTCTCAACACAGGGGTCTCCTCTTCCCTTAGCAACGAGGTAGAAGGGAGAGGAGCAACAGGAGGGTCTCCATCCGTGAGACCTCGGTCAGGAACAACTGGAACAACAGGAACAACTGGAACAACAATATCCACGAGAGGGGGAACTGGATCCGGAGCATCTTGAACCGGCTCTTCCGGAGGTGAAGCTACAGTAGGTGCCGGAGCAGGCACCAGCAAGTTCAACCATGGTGTCAGAAGCCAATGCATGGGATCAGCGTCATACCTCAGATTACTAACAGCCTGCATAGGATCCTCGGGCTGTATTGCTGACCCTGACACAGGATATCAATCCAGAACTCTCAGCACTAGGTTCTGGTGTTAGGCAGAGCTTCAACCTGTTTCGGTGTACAATTTGGGATCCCTTGTCTTCCCGGGTGATCTCATAAGTGTGAGTTCCAACATTTGGGATTGCAGTGACAACATAGGGACTTCGCTCCCACTTACTGTCCAATTTGCTGGTACGACGGTTATTCTTTAACCATACCACGGCCCCTATGGTCAAGGGTTCTGCATGGGCTGCCTGATCATAGTCTCTCTGCTGTCGGTCCTCTAGCAAAGTCCATACGTCCTGAACAATGGCTTTGGCTGCATCCAATCGCCTTGGTGCTCAGCAACCCAGTCGGTGTTAGGTAATGGGTTAATGCAATCAGGTACATGTATGTCCAATGAATGATCAGCAGGCAATGTCCCTTGGCGCCCAAACATCAAGTAAAAAGGGGTATACCCGGTGGAACAATGTATGGTATGATTGTATGTGAACATGAGCTGTGGCAACAGACTGGGCCAATCTCCTCTGTTCTCAGGAGGCACGGCCCTCAGCATCTCTATCAGGTCTGATTCATTTTTTCACATAATCCGTTACCTTGAGGATGGTATGCCGTTGTCCGGATCTTCTTACAGTTGTGTAAGCGGCACAGTTCATGGAACAGATGGGACTCAAAAGCAGGTCCTTGGTCGGTGAGGATCTTTTCTGGACATCCATAGGGCAGGAGGAAGTGCTTCCAGAACATTTCGGCTGTAGTCTTGGCTGTCTGGTCTCTCACAGGCACTGCTACAACAAACTTAGTGAAATGGTCAATAATAGTCATGGCATAAGCATACCCTGAGCGACTAGGCTCCAGTTTCACATGGTCGATGGCGACAAGTTCAAGAGGACGGATACTTACAATGGGTCTCAGTGGTGCCCTCTGATCATGGTGCTCACTTCGTTTTAAGGCACAGGCTACACACTCTCGACACCACTTCTCCATGTCTTCTCTCATGCCCCACCCAGTTAAAACCGCTGGCGGATAGTAGCCTCAGTCTTTTGGACCCCAAAGTGCCCGGATTGATTGTGGTACATCTCAACACCATACCTGCATCTCGTCGGGGTTGAGAATCTGGTGTACTCTTCGTTGGACACTGGGTCTAGGCTTCTCCGTAGCAATAGGCCCTTTTGTATGAAGAGTTGATGGCGCTGTCTCCACAATTTGATGAGCTCAGGATCTGCACTCTTACGCCGGATCCTCTCAGGGGCTCTGCCACTAGTAATGAAGTCCAATAACTCACCCAGCACTCTACTTTCAGACTGAAGTTTCACCCACCTTTCTTCTTTAGGTTCAGGCCTACTGGAGGGTGAAGGAACTGCAGCTCTGTTATTGGTAGCTCGAGCCTGATCCTGTTGAGCAAATTTGTTATAGAAAGCCGGCGATCTCTACATCTTCCCAAGCATCTCGCACATCATCAGGAGCTGTCTCTGTGGGAAGCCTGGATAAAGCATCAGCATTATCATTAGTACGTCCAGCACGATACTTTACAGAGAAATTATAGGTTGCAAGGCGAGAGGCCCAACTCTGCTCCAAGGCCCCCAATCTAGCTGTATTTAGATGTGCCTGAGGGTTATTGTCAGTGAATGCAATGAACGGGGGTGGCGGCTAGATAATCCTTGAATTTTTCTGTCACCGGCCCACACTATGCCAGGAACTCTAGTTTGAAGGAACTATAATTCTGGTCATTTTTCTCAGCTCCTTTCAGGGAGCGGCTTGCATATGCTATCACTCTCTCTTTTCCCTCTTGGGCTTGGCTAACACAGCTCCCAGGCCTCGCTTGCTAGCATCGGTATAAAGATGGAAAGGCTTTGCTATAATCTGGGTAACCAACACAGGAGGCTCGGTCAGTTTCTTTTTTAGCAATTGGAACGCTATCTCTCTTTCCTCATTCCATTCAATGGGCACAGGAGTTCTAGAACTCTTTTTGGGTTGCCCCCTCAAGAGTTCCTGGATAGGATCAGCTATTTGAGCAAAATGGGGGATAAAACGTCTATAGTAGCCGGCAAAACCAAGGAAACTCCTCACCTCTTTGACGGTAGTAGGAACCGGCCAATTACGGACAGCTGCTAATTTATCAGGGTCAGGTTGCACTCCCTCTCCGCTTACTACATGCCCCAGGTATCTTACTGCAGGTTTGAGCAGGTGACACTTGGATGGCTTTACCTTCAAGCCATATTTGATAAGGATTTCAAATACTTCTGCCAAATGTTTCAGATGGTCCTCATATGTTTTTGAGTAAACAAATGACGTCATCAAGATACAGCAGCACTGTTTCGAAGTTTTTGTGACCCAAACACCGTTCCATTAGTCTCAGGAAAGTTCCTGGAGCATTACATAGCCCGAACGGCATACAATTGAATTCGACAGGCCCATGGGAGTGGTGAAAGCTTCTTTTCCCTATCTGCAGGGGCAATGGTACTTGCCAGTAGCCACTGGTCAAGTCCAATGTGGAGAAATAGGCAGAGGAGCCCAGAGCAGTAGCGACTCCTCAATGCGGGGCAGTGGGTATGCATCTTTGTGGGTTATTTGATTAATTTCCTATAATCCACACAGAAACGGACACCACCGTCCTTCTTCTTTACAAGGACCAGGGTGGCGCCCACGGACTACGGCTGTCCCGGATTACATTAGAGTCTTTCATCTCCTGGATCATTTCTTTTACAGTCTGATATGAAGTAGGCGGTAAGGGTCTGTACCTCTCCTTGATAGGAGGATAAGAGCCAGTAGATATGGTGTGTTTGTATGGCACTCACCTCCCCATAATCAGTAGCATGCTTACTGAACGCCTGGTTGGTACTCTTTGACCAGCTGTAGGATCCCTTCTTGTTGTTGTTGGGGGGTAGTCTCGTCCCCCACATGGAGCTCTTCCCACCAGGGCACTTGTGGCTGGGTCACCGGCGAACATCCGCTGTCTGCAGCTGGCGGCTTTCTGTCACTGGAAGACGAATGATGTCTTGGAAGGACACCTGGGACAGCTGGGCAACACGGCAATGCTTAGTAAGCGCAACAGGATGATTACTCAGGTTAATCAGACGGACAGGTACTTTACCTTGGGAGACGTTCACCAGGCACTTGGCAGCTCTCACATAAGGATAATCCTCCATCTGGATTGGTTCTCACCAGGGCTGGATAATCTCGGCCTTCGACTCCCAGGACAGCACGACACCATAAAAGAGTTTGAGAATTAGGAGGCAAAGTCACAGGCTTAATATCACTAATCCTGGCAGTACAAATTTCTCCTTTCCCATTAGCAAACCTCTGCTGGGCACTTAACACAGTAATAGTCTTTTGAATCACCCTCCTGGATGCAGAGGAAGCAGTGGGCAAAGTCTGATGTAATACAGCAAGTATTTCTGAATAACAGTTTTTGAAGACATTGGTGCCTAGAATGACAGGATGTCCTCCTCTGTCACCGGCCTGTACTACGATCACTCCCTGTTGAGGCAGGGTTTACTTCTCCCACCTGCAGGGTGGGTTCCCAGATCCATGAGTCTTTACTGGTTTGCCATTGCTGGCGATAATTTCCACCCAGGATTCAGGCGGCTGGGGTCAACTGGTTGGTGTCCCAGAACTTTTCAAATGCAGGCAGCTGAATAGTAGTGACCTGAGACCCAGTATCTAATAGGCTTCAAAGGGGGGACCCCGTTGATCTCTATATTGATTTTAGGATGGGATCCTACATACGTGGCATCCAATTTGGATCCTCTGGACCTAGTGTTCTACCTCCCGAGGGTGGTCCTCAGCCTCAGGGGTTGCCCGTTTAACTGCCAGCACGTGGATTCTGTGTGTCCCAGCTTTTTGCAGTATGTACACACGGGCTTCTTGCGACCTCTATTACGCCTCCCAGGATTCCTGGGGTGAGTCTCTTGGTAAGGAGGTGGGAACGGCCTAGGAGGTGACTAGGAACTCTTCTTCTAGCATATGGGTTTTTTCCCATTCCTCTATTTTTTCTGCACACTTTCTCTAGACTTTTAGTGAGGTGATTTACTTGCTCTGTCAGCATGGCAATAGTATCAGTAGCTGACACTTGAACAGCTTGGCCGGCCTCAGCTCGGTTAGTGACAAGCGGTTTTGGCTTGCAGGCTGATGACTCGATAGGGCGCTCAACTCAGGAGATACTGTGGACCCCAGAATTTTTATTAGCCATTCTTTAAAGTCCAGAAGCACTGTTAGGGTGCTGGGCTGACAGCATCTTTAACTGGGTCCTTATTTGTTCACTAGACACCCCGTTGATAAATTGTTCCCTCAGGGTCTGGTCCCGGTTATCAGCCTCTTTGGGATCTATCTGGATTACAGCCCCTAAAGCCTCCTGAAGTGATAGGGCATAGTCACGGAGGGACTCACCGGACTTCTGTCTCTTGCCAAAGAAGTGCATCTTTATCTCTGAGGCAGTCCTAGTTTCAAAAGGGGCTCTGAGGCGGGTGAATATCTGTTCTAGAGTACTTCCGCTCAGTAGCCGGCCAGGATAACACTTCTCTACGGGCAGCTCCCTCCAGTTGTGCCAGCAGGATTTCCATTTGCTGGTCGGCATTTATAGGGTACAATCGGAATAGTGCCAGCAACTTTTCTTTAAAGTCCCTTAGGGTATGGGTCTCTCCCCTGTAGCGGGGGAACCATGGGGCCTGCCGAAATAGTAGGCATGGTAAAGGGCATCATGCTAGGGGCTGTAGGATGATCAGGAGCCGCAAGCTCTCCTGGGGCCGGTTTGTTTCAGGCACTCCTGGCTCTGACATGGTAGTCTATTGAGAGGTGGCCGCTGGCGACTAAAGGGGCCGGTACACTCCCCTTCCCTCCGGTTACAAGTGCTTTACCCGGTATCGCTGGTCTTGCGCAGGCCAAGTCTCGCGAGGTTCCGGACGTCCTGAGCCCGCGATGACGTAGAAGAAGCAGGGCCGCGGCGGTGCGATTGATGACGAGGGGCGGGATTCTCTGTGTCTTTTGCAGGGATCCGCCACGAAGGTCCTCAGCAGCGCGTGGGAAACTTTACTCCAGGCAGCCGGTGGCCATCTTTAGCAAAAACGCTGTCCATTCACTGACAGCAAGCAGATTGTAAAAAGTCCACAAAACCACACTCCTATGCGGCGATTTTCTTCCTCTGTGTAGCGCATCACTGCACAGCGCTTTTTAGAGGTTTTTTGGTACATCTTTGGGTATGATTTTCAGTCCACAAAGTCCACTTGCATAATCAGGCAAATTGTCACTTTGGTCACAGGGCAACTGTATAAGGCACAAAGTTCACGCTTGCTTGCACTAGAAAGCGTGCTATCCTGTTCGTGACGCCAAAAGAGAGGGTGCAGCGAACTCAAGTTGTGTGCAGTAGGTGTTTCTGGGTGATGTAGTGCAATTAGACACTAACCTGGTATGGCTGACTCTCTGCAAGGGCAGGTATAGGTAGAAATAGTTCGTGACGCCAGTGCCAAGTAATCGGTGCACGCCATTTGCGGGATGCAGGAATAAATTGAGGAAACGTGGTATTAAAACAGAACTCCAACTTTGTAGTTTTCAAGCAGAGACAATATTGGTCCTTTCTTCACCCGGACAAGCCTCTGACATGAGCATTGGAGCATTTTCATGCTCTGATGCTCTCCTTTGCCCTGCATGATTCAGCAAAAGCTTTTTTGTTTGGAGATCTGGTGACTTAATGGGCTCTCTATGGGTAAAGCTAGGTCACGCAGGGCAAGGGCTGTTTATTTATATTTATTACACTGCTAGGCGGAGACTTCCCCTAGCAGTGAACCCGGTGACGTAACTGACACCAATGGGCGGGCTTTAGCTACTGCCCTAGCCTGTAAAATGACTAGGGCAACGCTAAAGCCCACCCATCAGTGCCGGTGACGTCACCAGGACAAACTGCTAGGTGGAAGCCTCGCCTAGCAGTGTAAAAAATATAAATAAACAGCCCTTGCCCTGCGCGATACAGCACAGGGCAAGGGAGAACATCGGAGCATGAAATGCCTCAATGCTCATAATAGAGGATCTCCCTGGGGTGAAAATGTGATATGTCAGTTCAGCTGTGAACACAGACACCTTTTTTAACTGCTCCATTATTTTTTCTGTATCAGTTTTTCTTGAATTTTTCCCTGTGACAGTGCCTTTAAATATTCAAAAAATATTCAGGCCACCTAGAGCAAATCCAGGACTAAGGCTACTTTCACACTGGCGTTAATATTTTCTGGTATTGAGATCTGTCATAGGGTCTCAATACCGGGGAAAACAACTTCAGTTTTGTCCCGATTCATTGTCAACGTAATTGAACAGAACTGAATGCGCCAAAAAGCATTCCGTTCTGTTCCCATGCTGCAGTTTGCTTTCCATCCTGGGATGCGGAGCAAAAACGGATCCATCATTACCCACATGCAAGTCAATAGGGGACGGATCCGTTTTCTCTGACACAGTAGAAAACGGATCCGTTCCCCATTGACTTTCAATGGAGTTCATAATCATGACGTCTTGGGTATGTTAAAGATAATACAACCGGATCCGTTTGTAACGGATGCAGATGGTTGTATTATCAGTAACGGAAGCGTTTTTGCTGAACCCTGCCGGATCTAGCAAAAACGCTAGTGTGAAAGTAGCCTAACTCTCAATTTCCTCTTTTGGGAACCACTGAAATATGACAACAGATTCTAGATATTGCAGATTTAGAAAATATGAAGAAGTGTGCAGTAAAACTACCAAAATTCTTTTTAATAGGATACTGCATTTTAGTGTACCACCTGTTATAGGGGAGTGATGCCACGGGGTAACTATAAAGGATTGAAGGCCAAATGTATGTAACTTCAGAGCTGGAGGGCACCCAAGAAAGATCGGTCCAGACTGTACAATCTACAGATGGCTAAATAGGAGAAATGAGATACAACAGCATGAATGACACCTTCTAGGCAGACAGACAAAGCACCAAGTGGAGAAGGATCATTGAGTAACTGTTTACTTTTTTCATAAATGAATAGTTCAGACAAATATAAGAAACTTTTTAATACAGAAAAAGATGCTTCCTTTCTCCTCTCCTGCTTCCCCTTTTCCCTCCCAAATCACTGCTCAAATCCATCTTCAGTGAAGATGGGCTGCCTGCTCACTGAAGGATCAGGTTACATCTATGGAGAGGGAAGGGGGGAGGAAAAGGGAGCGACTGCCGTAGTAAGGCGGGGGGGGGGGAGACTGACACAGAGAGACTGCAGCTTGCTCATAAGTGATTTACTGTCTTATTGTCTTATTTAATTGCTGGATTTATATCTAAACTGCTGAGTTCTGCTGCATAATAGTGTTGAGCACGAATCAAATCACGAGTTTTAATCGCGAATATCCTAATTGTGAATTTTTCGTGAATATCGGACCTTAGCAACATCCCTAGCAACCAATAGGAAAGTTGCCTTCCCCTTAGTGTTGATCGCGAAAATTTGAATCGCAAATTTTTAGCGCGAATATATTACATTGCTGATTTTTGCAATCAAGTAAATAATGAATGGAGATCAAGAATTCGCAAATTTATGGCGAATATTCGGCCAAAAATTTGCGAAATATGGCAAATTCAAATATTGCCTATGCCGCTCATTACTACTGCATAATGTCCTCTATTACTGTTACTGCTTCTGAGGGTGCACTATATGAAGTTAGAAAGCAGGGCCCTCTGTTTGTACATGCTGTGTGTACAAACAGAGGAATGATCCCAGGTAACCTTCAAACACCAGATAATAAAAAAAAGGAGAATTTCAGGAAGGTTGCAGAGGGAAAAAAACTGCCAGATACAAGTCATATAATGGCCATAAATAGTGTTATTCCTCATATACACACACAGCAGCTTTTTCTGGAAAATTACCTGAAATGACAATTACACTTTAATAAGAGTAGCGGACTGGCAGAGACTGGACGAGCTAGCAATAGAGATATTTTGGAAGTCTCAAGGAGCCCATCTAGGAACAGCGAGCAGTAATTAACCATCCCTTGCATATATAGAGATTTAGAGACTGTGACAGCTGAGTTTCTTTGCTCGCCTGATACCCACTTATTAGGGATTGGCTGAGTTGTCAACCAAGTGGTAATTAAAGACTGAGCTATATTTCCATCCAATTGCCAGTTATTTGGCACCACACTTAAGGTATGCTAATGTATACAGATACATATGTGTGCATACCCTGAATGTTGATATGGACTTTGTGCTGCAAATGTGATGTGAATGTGCCTAACTCATTAGAAGTCCTTTAGAATATTAGAATAATAATAATCTTTATAGCGCCAACATGTTCCATGGCGCTTTACAATCAAGGGGTTCAAGTACAAACAGAGTCATAAGTAACATAGCAGCAAACAGGTCAACAGTTAAGGGCACTGCTTGCAAGAGCTTACAATCTATGAGGAGATAGGTGTGACACATAAGGTAAAAAGTGCTTGTTTTCTACAATGGCCCAGACAACTTAATAAAATAGGGGAGTCGATATAAAGCTGCATGAGCCAGTCACCAGCTGATATCTGTAGTGCTTCTGAGAGCATGGGGTATGGTGGATACTAGGGATGAGCTAATGGACTTTGGAAAAAAAAATCAGAAGTCGATTTGCATAAAACTTCATTCCTATACTGTACGGAGCGAGCGCTCCATACAGTATTAGAATTTATTGGCTCCTATGAGCCAAAGTTATTACTGCGTGAAGTCTCGTAAGACTTTGGGTAATAACGTCATAAATTAATTTGTACTGTAAAAAAAACGTTTCCCAAACTCGGCTTCAGTTCCAAGTGGAACATTGAATGGAGTGTTCTCTGGAATGGAGTGTTCCAGAGAACTGGTGCAGCTCGTGAGAAGTCTTGGAAATGGGAGTGAGAGCTTTGGATTATGGTGGATGTCAGTGGTAAGTCATTAGCTGAATGGAGATCACGGGTATAGATGGAAATGAGGGAAGAGATGTAGGGAGTGCAGCACTGTGGATTATGTTAGAATGTAGCTAGCATTCAGCGAGCTTTAGGTAACTTTGACAGCTAGAGAGTGGATGTTTGGATATTCCTGTGTGTTCATGTTAGTGTGAATTGAATATTACATATTATTGTAAGTATCATTGATGCCTGTTCCCGTTATTGCACCTGACTTGACACTGATTTATCAATTTTATTGTCATAACTTGTTTGCATCTGTTTTATCACTACTATTTTATGCTAAAACTTGATTGCCCTGTTTGGTTCTCATTTGATTGAATATATATTCCATTTATTATTACACAGAGAATTTACTTCATTGCTGAAATGTTAACATAGGGCAATGCATTTGTTTTCCAAGTTAACCTGTAGTTGAAGAAGACGCTTCCATTGCCTGTATGGCTCCTTGTGAGATTACAGTAAAGGATTTAAATGCAAAAGGAAATAGAAGGTGAATGGAAGGAAAGTAAAAGGGTAAGGGGAATGGCTGGAAGGGAAGGAAGAGAGTAGTGAAAAGAAAGGTAAAATAAGGAAGAGTAAAGTGCAAAATAAACTACAACTGCAAAGCCAAAACCTCTTGGCCTTAATTTTCCTTTTCTATTTGTTTCTTTTACCCTTTTCCTTTCCTGTCCCCTTCAATCTCCTACCTGCTCTTTCCCCTCTTACTTCTATCCTATTCTTTACTTCCCTTGCTTTTCATTCCCTCCCTTCTCCATCCCCTTTTTGTATATAACGTTTTGTGTAAAAATTTTAAATTTGTATAGTAAGATTTGTAAAGTAAGGGGAAAATACTGGCATAGTTAAAGTGTCCTTAATTGGGATAATTTTGCAATTCTAAGGCCTGTTTCGCATTTGTGGCAGGAGTTCTGAAATGCATCGAAATTTTTTCGGCCGAATTCCGGCATATTTGCAGGATAGTGGATGGATGTTATAGTCAATGGGGCCGGCGGGCATTCGGGTAACACCTGGCAACGCCGAATCCAGAGAGCTCCGGCAGGCTGTTCTCTGCTGAAACAGCTTGCCAGAACTCCTGCCGCATATGTGAAAATGGCCTAAGACTACACTGTTAAAGATGTGCTACACATCTGGATGGAGTGTGAGGACCAGTCCATGGCAATATGGACAACATCATGTGGTATTCAAATGTGTAGAAGTCTGGTTCTCTCTTCCCTTTCCAAAATTCACATCTCCACCCATCCTTTGGTTGAACTTAATGGACTATATGTAGTGTCCATTGTGTTCGGTTTACTTTCCTGGGGACAAGGTTTAGCAATAAGTAAAGAGGCAAGTAAGAGAGCACTAATCTACTTCGCTCCCAGGAGGAACCCTTGCTGTAGTCTTCATGCTCCTGCAGGAAATATAATTACTAATCTACATCAACTTCCTTGCCCTTTTTCTTTATTTATTAACCCTTCAGCAGACAATTATACAGTATGGCTTTTCTTGATACTGATATTGTACATGTGAATTTCGGTAAGGATTTTATAGTAATATTCTATGCAAGTGAAAAAGAAAATGACTGCTGAGATACTTCAAGTTTTTGGTGTCTCAAACCTTTGCCCTTTTTTTGTGTCTGTTGCTGAGGTGCAGTAATCCCAACAATGACTTTGTGAGAGTGATACATCCCATCTAATCAGTGCTCTTCACATCTCTTCACATACGGCAGACTTAAAATCACTTCGAGAAAGAAGTAGGGAGGTTGAAACAATATGGTATTTAGCATACTTTGTCATTGCTTATAATCTTCTGCTTGCCGGGTAAGTGGTGAAGCCAGTTTGAAAAAGTAATAAAAGGTGTTGTCTAAGCTTTTAATATTGATGACCTATCCGCAGGATCAGCTGTATGAGGAGATGCACACGCAGTACGCACGTGTCATCTCCCATCTCCCTTTCTATTCACCGCTGCAAAGACCATAGACCGTAGCAGCGGACAGGAAGAGAGAAGGGATATGGCACGTGCGTACTGCGCATCTCATCTCCTCATACAGCTAATTGGTGGAGGTGCCAGGAGACGGACCCCCGTCGATCTGATATTGATGACCTATCCTGAGGATAGGTCATCAATAGTAAATGCCCGGACAACACCTGTAATGAACTACAGTCGTGGCCAAAAGTTTTGAGAATTACATAAATATTGGAAATTGGAAAAGTTGCTGCTTAAGTTTTTATAATAGCAATTTGCATATACTCCAGAATGTTATGAAGAGTGATAGGATGAATTGCATAGTCCTTCTTTGCCATGAAAATTAACTTAATCCCAAAAAAACCTTCCCACTGCATTTCATTGCTGTCATTAAAGGACCTGCTGAGATCATTTGAGTAATCGTCTTGTTAACTCAGGTGAGAATGTTGACGAGCACAAGGCTGGAGATCATTATGTCAGGCTGATTGTGTTAAAATGGCAGACTTGACATGTTAAAAGGAGGGTGATGCTTGAAATCATTGTTCTTCCATTGTTAACCATGGTGACCTGCAAAGAAACGCGTTCAGCCATCATTGCGTTGCATAAAAATGGCTTCACAGGCAAGGATATTGTGGCTACTAAGATTGCACCTCAATCAACAATTTATAGGATTATCAAGAACTTCAAGGAAAGAGGTTCAATTCTTGTTAAGAAGGCTTCAGGGCATCCAAGAAAGTCCAGCAAGCGCCAGGATCGTCTCCTAAAGAGGATTCAGCTGCGGGATTGGAGTGCCACCACTGCAGAGCTAGCTCAGGAATGGCAGCAGGCAGGTGTGAGCGCATCTGCAAGCACAGTGAGGCGAAGACTTTTGGAAGATGGCCTGGTGTCAAGAAGGGCAGCAAAGAAGCCACTTCTCTCCAAAAAAAACATCAGGGACAGATTGATCTTCTGCAGAAAGTATGGTGAATGGACTGCTGAGGACTGGGGCAAAGTCATATTCTCCGATGAAGCCTCTTTCCGATTGTTTGGGGCATCTGGAAAAAGGCTTGTCCGGAGAAGAAAAGGTGAGCGCTACCATCAGTCCTGTGTCATGCCAACAGTAAAGCATCCTGAGACCATTCATGTGTGGGGTTGCTTCTCATCTAAGGGAGTGAGCTCACTCACAATTTTGCCCAAAAACACAGCCATGAATAAAGAATGGTACCAAAACACCCTCCAACAGCAACTTCTTCCAACAATCCAACAACAGTTTGGTGAAGAACAATGCATTTTCCAGCACGATGGAGCACCGTAACATAAGGCAAAAGTGATAACTAAGTGGCTCAGGGACCAAAACTTTGACATTTTGAGTCCATGGCCTGGAAACCCCCCAGATCTTAATCCCATTGAGAACTTGTAGTCAATCCTCAAGAGGCGGGTGTACAAACAAAAACCCACTAATTCTGACAAACTCCAAGAAGTGATTATGAAAGAATGGGTTGCTATCAGTCAGGAATTGGCCCAGAAGTTGATTGAGAGCATGCCCAGTCGAATTGCAGAGGTCCTGAAAAAGAAGGGCCAACACTGCAAATACTGACTCTTTGCATAAATGTCATGTAATTGTCGATAAAAGCCTTTGAAACGTATGAAGTGCGTGTAATTATATTTCACTACATCACAGAAACAACTGAAACAAAGATCTAAAAGCAGTTTAGCAGAAAACTTTGTGAAAACTAATATTTGTGTCATTCTCAAAACTTTTGGCCACGACTGTAGACACACACATACATTCCAACCACTCAAAATATGTACCGTACTCAATATTTTGTACTGTTAGCCACATATGCAATTCTTTACCTGCAAGGTAGAGATGGGTTCCAAAACAATGCTTATAGAAATAGTATTTCAGTTTTAGAAATTAATGTTGTTTTTTGGATAATAAAAAAGTTATATAATACACATTCTCTGTATTACTTTCTCATGGTCTTTAGAGGTGTTGTTTAAAGAGTATTTTTAATGATTACATTTATTTATTTAGAGAATAGTATGTTGAACAATTTTCTAATGTAATGTAATTTTCTAACGTGGTGAGTGGGCCTATGCATATTGATAAAACATAAACTAATGCCCCGTGTACAGTACATAGATTATGGGGATGTATAATATTACTAACGCTGAGAAATTATGTGAATTGTGCTGAGAAGCAATAATAGATGAATGCAGGGCATGTGGATGTGCGATCCATGCTTTTTTCTCTTAGGCCTCTTTCACACGGGCGTTGCGTGAAAAGGTCCGGGTGCGTTGCGGGAACATGCGCGATTTTTCCGCACAAGTGCAAAACATTGTAATGCGTTTTGCACGCGCGTGAGAAAAATCGGCATGTTTGGTACCCAAACCCGAACTTCTTCACAGAAGTTCGGGCTTGGGATCGGTGTTCCGTAGATTGTATTATTTTCCCTTCTAACATGGTTATAAGGGAAAATAATAGCATTCTGAATACAGAATGCATAGTACAATAGCGCTGGAGGGGTTAAAAAAATAATAATAATAATTTAACTCACCTTAATCCACTTCCTCGCGCAGCCCGGCATCTCTTCTGTCTTCATCTTAGCTGTGTGCAGGAAAAGGACCTGTGGTGACGTCACATGGTCCGTCACATGATCTTTTACCATGGTGATGGATCATGTGATGACCGGAGTGACGTCACCACAGGTCCTTTTCCTGCACACAGCTAAGATGAAGACAGAAGAGATGCCGGGCTGCGCGAGCAAGTGGATTAAGGTTGTTAAATTATTTTTATTATTTGTTAACCCTCCAGCGCTAGTTTATTATGCATTCTGTTTTCAGAATGCTATTATTTTTTCTCTATAACCATGTTATAAGGGAAAATATTAATGATCGGGTCTTCCATCCCCGATCGTCTCCTAGCAACCAATGCGTGAAAATCGCACCGCATCCGCTACTTGCTTGCTTGTTTTTCACGCAGCCCATTCCACTTCTATGGGTCCTGCGTTGCGTGAAAAACGCACTACAAATAGAGCTTGCTGCGATTTTCACGCAACGCACAAGTGATGCGTGAAATTCACCGCTCATGTGAACAGCCCATAGAAATGAATGGGTCCTGATTCAGTGCGGGTGCAATGCGTTCAACTCATGCATTGCACCCGCGCAGAAAACTCGCCCATGTGAAAGGGGCCTTAGTCTTTCTTTTTAATTTTAACTTGCAAATGAGAGCTTCAGTGCACTGAGGGGTGGGGACTTGTCGCCTGATTGCATCTCAGCCCCTCCTTTATACAGTGCTGGTTACCCCCACTAAGCCATCATTTGCACAAAAATTAAAGTATTTTTTTTTTTCTCAGAAATGCCACAACTGCTTTTCACAAGACACGTATCATTTTGATCAACAGATCAACCCTACCAGGAAGTATGCCTAGTTTAATTGGATTGGTCCTGCTGACAGGTGAGGGGAAAAATAGCACAATTTAGCAGAAAAGTACGAAATTTATCAAGACGTGAAATATTTAACAGGTAAAAAGGTAGAACAGAACTGTACAGATCAAGAAGGGTCAGTGGAAAAGAAAACACAACTACCTGGCTAATTTGCCAATGCCGTTTTTTTTGTTATTTTCTAGGCCATTAAAGCAATTGACTATATTGGAATACAGGAAATCCACTGTTTGTGCATATGACCATCTGCTTCATGTACATTGGCCCAATAAAGTGTAGTTAGATTGTAGAGCAATTATAGTCTGGGAAATTTAGGAAATTGCAATATACATTATAGTAACGTCCTAGAATTCTAGGGTCAACCCATATCACCAGAATATTTGTGAATCTGCTGTTGTAAATAACCACAGGCTTCATTACCATAACCAAATATGACCTTAAATCCATTTTCAGTGTTTAGATTTTTAGATTATGGTTCTTTATAATGTGCACAAGGAAGAAAAAGCCTAAACATGAATAGTCATCCTTAAAAGGGTTGTCCCAACATTACATCATATTAATTTTATAGAATATAATACAGGTGAAACTCAAAAAAATTAGAATATTGTGCAAAAGTTCATTTATTTCAGTAATGCAACTTACCGTAAAAGGTGAAACTAATATATGAGATAGACTCGTTACATGCAAAGCGAGATATTTCAAGCTTTTCTTTGTTATAATTTGGATAATTATGGCTTACAGCTTCTGAAAACCCCAAATTCACAATCTCAGAAAATTAGAATATTACATGAAATCAATAAAAATATTTTCAATATTCTAGGCTCAAAGTGTCACACTCTAGTCAGCTAATTAATCCATAACACCTGCAAAGGGTTCCTGAGCCTTTAAATTGTCTCTCAGTCCTGGTTCAGTAGGAATCACAATCATGGAAAGACTGCTGACCTGACACCCTCCATAAGGAGGGAAAGCCTCAAAGGGTAATTTCAAAAGAAGTTGAATGTTCCCATAGTGCTGTATCAAAGAACATTAATAGAAAGTTATGTGGAAGGGACAAGTGTGGAAGAAAAAGGTGCACAAGCAGCAGGGATGACCGCAGCCTGGAGAGTATTGTCAGGAAAAGGCCATTTAAAAGTGTTGGGGACTTTCACAAGGAGTGGACTGAGGCTGGAGTTAGTGCATCAAGAGCCACCACACAGAGATGGATCCTGGACATGGGCTTCAAATGTCATATTCCTCTTCTCAAGCATCTCCTGTACAACAAATAATGTCAAAAGTGTCTTACCTGGGCTAAAGAAAAAAAGAACTGGTCTGTTGCTCAGTGGTCCAAATTCCTCTTTTCTGATTAGAGCAACTTTTGCATCTCATTTGGAAACCAAGGACCCAGAGAGGAAGAATGGAGAGGTACACAATGTAAGATGCTTGAAGTCCAGTGTGAAGTTTCCACAGTCTGTGTAGATTTGGGGAGCCATGTCATCTGCTGGAGTTGGTCCACTGTGCTTCATTAAGTCCAGAGTCAACGCAGCCGTCTACCAGGAGATTTTGGAGCACTTCATGCTTCCTTCCACAGACGAGCTTTATGGAGATGGTGACTTCATTTTCCAGCAAGACCTGGCACCTGTCCACACTGCAAAAAGTACCAAAAACTGGTTCAATGACCATGGGATTACTGTGCTTGATTGGCCAGCAAACTCGCCTGACCTGAACCCCATAGAGAATCTATGGGGCATTGCCAAGAGAAAGATGAGAGACAAGAGACCGAACAATGCAGAAGAGCTGAAGGCTGCTATTGAAGCATCCTGGTCTTCCATAACACCTGAGCAGTGCCATAGGCTGATAGCATCCATGCCACGCCGCATTGAGGCAGTAATTGATGCAAAAGCGGCCCAAAGCAAATACTGAGTACATATGGATGATTATACTTTTCAGAGGTCCTATATTTTTCTATTTAACATCCTTTTTTTATTGATTTCATGTAATATTCTATTTTTCTGAGATTGTCAATTTGGGGTTTTCATAAGCTGTAAGTTATTTCCTTGCTGCTGAGCACCTTTATAGTGGTGTAAAACACTGTGCCTTGTAGTAACACGCATAGGGAGTCTGCTTTGGTAGTGAAATAATACTGTGAGTCCATAAGACATGCAGATGATGGACGTTGCTCTTAGAATCACTGCACACTTCACTTATTAGGGCATTCACGGGGCCAAAACTGACCAAATAACTAAATTATGAACTCAGCCTTACAGGCCGATGTTAGCGCCAAGAAGATGCGCACTCCTTTTACACCGACAACCAGCTGATTCCACATAGATGTCTACAGAAACTGTTCTATTGAACACGTATACAAGTAGAGTCCCCCAGAAAGAGTGGAGAGGGTGTCAGCAGTAAGTTTGTGTTGACGTCACTGATTAATTTGCTCTTCCTCTGATCCGTCAGAAAAATAACCCACAAAAAACAGATCCTGTCTGTGGAGCATATGCCTTTACTCGGTCAGCATTTGCTCAATAATCCATCAGTATTGCTAATGCCCAAAAAAAACAGGAGTGGATCTAAAACAGAGATGACACATGAATAGAATATTTGCATATATTCTGTGTTTTGCACCCACTCCTGCTTTTGGCTTCCAAATCATAAGCCAATTCTGATGGGACCATGCAGGCCTTACAGCTGCTACACAGACAGGATCCGTTGTGCATCTCATTTTTCCTTCCTTCTGACAGATAAGAAGAAAGGTCAAATAAATTATGATGTCAGCCAGGCCGAAAGGCAAAATAGTAGCCCAGTCATGAAGTGGGGAGGGTGGGAACAGCATGAGTAGTCCACAGAGTGGACCTATGACATAGTGGTGAGGTAGAAGCAGCATGAGGAGACCATAGAGTGGCCTAATGACAGAGTCTGGAGGTGACGGCAGCATCAGGAGGCCAAAGAGATGTCAGTAGCATCAGGAGGCCAAAGAGATGTCAGTAGCATCAGGAGGCCAGAGTAGCACGATGACGAGAGATTGTGGAGGTGGCAGCAGCATGAGGAGGCCACAGAGTGGCACCACGACAAAGTGTGGAGTTGGCAGCAGTATGAGGAGGCCACTGAGTGGCACAATGACGGAGTCTGGAGTTAGCAGAAGTATAAGGAGGCCACCGAGTGGTACAATGACCAAGTCTGAAGTTGGCAGCAGTATGAGGAGGTTACCGAGTGGCACAATGACAGAGTCTGAATTTAGCAGCAGTATGAGTTGCCACAGAGTGGCCCAATGACAGAATCTGGAGGTGGCGGCAGCAGCAGCATCAGGAGGAGGCCACCGAGTGGCACAATGGCCGAGTCTGGAGGTGGCGGCAGCATCAGGAGGCCACAGAGTAGCACAAAGACGAGAGATTGTGGAGGTGTCAGCAGCATGAGGAGGCCAGAGTAGCATGATGACGAGAGATTGTGGAGGTAGCAGCAGCATGAGAAGGCCACAGAGTGGCACAACGACAAAGTGTGGAGGTGTCAGCAGTATGAGGTGGCCACTGAGTGGCACAATGACTGAGTCTGGAGTTGGCAGCAGTATGAAGAGGCCACCGAGTGGCACAATTACAGAGTCTGGAGTTGGCAGCAGCATGAGTAGACCACAGAGTGGCCCAATGACAAAGTGTGGAGGTGGTGGCAGCAGCATCAGGAGGAGACCACAGAGTGGCACAATGACCGAGTCTGGAGGTGGCGACAGCAGCTGCATCAGGAGAATACCACAGAGTCCTCAAGTGACATAGTGTGAGATGGCAGTAGCATCAGCAGCATCAGGATACCACAGAGTGGCAAGGTGATAAAGTGTGGAGATGGCAGTAACAGCATACAGCAGCAGCAGCATCAGGATACCACATAGTGGCAAGGTGACCAAGTGTGGAGATGGCAGTAGCAGCAGCAGCAGCAAGATACTACAGAGTGGCAAGGTGACATAGTGTGGCGATGGAAGTAGCAGCAGCATCAGGATACCACATAGTGGCAAGGTGACATAGTGTGGAGATGGCAGTAGCAGCAGCAGCAACAGGATACCACAGAGTGGCAAGGTGACATAGTGTGGAAATGGCAGTAGCAGCAGCATCAGGAGGATACCACAAAGTGGTAAGGTGACATAGTGTGGAGATGGCAGTAGCAGCAGAACCATCAGAATACCACAGAATGGCAAGGTGACATAGTGTGGAGATGGCAGCAGCAGCATTAGGATACCACAGAGTGGCAAGGTGACATAGTGTGGAGATGGCAGTAGCAGCAGCAGCATCAGGGGGAATACCACAAAGTGGTAAGGTGACATAGTGTGGAGATGGCAGTAGCAGCAGCATCAGGATACCACAGAGTGGCAAGGTGACATAGTGTGGAGATGGCAGTAGCAGCAGCAGCACAGGATACCAATAGAGTGGCAAGGTGACAGTGTGGAAATGGCAGTAGCAGCAGCAGCATCAGGAGGATACCACAAAGTGGTAAGGTGACATAGTGTGGAGATGGCAATAGCAGCAGAACCTTCAGGATACCACAGAGTGGCAAGGTGACATAGGTGTGGAGATGGCAGCAGCAGCATTAGGATACCACAGAGTGGCAAGGTTGGACATAGTGTGGAGATGCAGTAGCAGCAGCAGTAGCATCAGGAGGATACCACAGAGTGCAAGGAGACATAGTGTGGAGATGAGGCAGTAGCAGCAGCAGCATCAGGATGCCACTTATGGTGACGCTGCATATGTTGATGCAGGGCTGTGGTACCAACATTGGTACCCTGGCCATGATTCACCTGCAAAGTATTCTACATATGGCCATGTTAACCTCCTCAGGCGGCTTAACAAAAAACTCCCACACCGCAAGTAGTTGATTTTCCCCCCAACTGTCGCACTGACTGACTGCTACCGCTGCTGCTTCCGTGAACCCCTGCACCACTACTTTCTGGACAGGTAGGCTGCTGCAAGGCAGGTGGTCTATCCCGGGCACGTTTGGCTCCCAACCTCCCACTGCTACCACCCTGCTGACTCCCAGCCATGCTTTCAACACATATAACTGCAGAAGTGAGCTGAGAATATATTTTTCTTTTTGTACTATATAGGCCAGTAAACCCTTTTAGCAGAAATAAATGCACCAGTAAAGTGAGTATATATTTTACTTTCTGTACTGAAATTAGGCCACTAAACCCTTTTGCACAAATAACTGCACCAGTGAAGTGCGTATATTTTTTTCTTTATATAAATAAATAGGCACTAAACGCTTTTGCCACAAATAAGTGCACCAGTGAAGTGCGTATATTTTTTTTCTTTCTATAATGAAATAGGCCACCAAAATGCTTTGCCACCAATAAGTGCACCAGTGGAGTGCATATATTTTTTTCTTTCTGTACGCTTCAACACATAACTGCAGAAGTGAACTGAGTATATATTTTTCTTCTTTGAAAAGATATAAGCCACTAAAGGCTTTTTAACATAAACACTGCACCCCAAGAACAAATTGCTAGAATGAGAGAGCTTGTATAATGGCTATTTGGATCCCCAAATAATCTTTCCCTATACTTGTAAATCGCTTTTCTTACACTGTCCCTAGCGCCTTCTGACGTCTCTCCCTGCACTACGATGCTGTGAAATGATTCCTTCCTATCCTTTCCCTGCACTTGTAAATCACTTTTCTGGCACTGTTCCGAGTGCTTTCTGACGTCTCTCCCTGCACTAAGATGCTGTGAAATGATTCCTTCCTAACCTTTCCATGCACTTATAAATCGTTTTTTCAGTTTTTTTTACAATGAGGTTTTTCCTGCACTCAGAATGTTTGAAATGGCAGAATCTAAAAATGGCTGCCGTATTTATAGGGCTGTGACATCACAGACTGGCTGGCTGCTGATTGGCTGCTATGCATGGCATTATGGGTCAGCCCGCCTTTCCAGAGTTCCTTGCCCCATGTCCCTCACACATTAGTAGCCCGCCCATTGTAGCCTCCATTTTAGGAAAAAATGCAATTCGTTACCACGAAAGCGAGAGAAAAATTCACATTTGTTGCGAATCTAATTTTTCCTGAAATTCAGATCGAATTCCACTTTGTCTGATTCGATTCGCTTATCTCTAGCTGTAAGCCATAATCATCCAAATTATAACAAATAAAGGCTTGAAATATCTTGCTTTGCATGTAATGAGTTTATCTCATATATTAGTTTCACCTTTTAAGGCCTCTTTCACACTTGCGTTGTCCGGATCCGGCGTGTACTCCACTTGCCGGAATTACACTCCGGATCCGGAAAAACGCAAGTGTACTGAAAGCATTTGAAGACGGAACCGTCTTCCAAATGCGTTCAGTGTTACTATGGCACCCAGGACGCTATTAAAGTCCTGGCAGCCATAGTAGGAGCGGGGAGCGGTATACTTACCGTCCGTGCGGCTCCCGGGGCGCTCCAGAATGACGTCAGAGCGCCCCATGCGCATGGATGACGTGTCCATGCCATCACATGATCCATGCGCTTGGGGCGCCCCTGACGTCACTCTGAAGCGCCCCGGGAGCCGCACGGACGGTAAGTATGCTGCTCCCCGCTCCCCGCTCCACTTTACCATAGCTGCCAGTACTTAGGCGTCCCGGCAGCCATGTAACCACTCTGAAAAGCTAAATGTCGCTTCGGCAATGCGCCGAAATGACGTTTAGCTTAAGGCCGGATCCGGATCAATGCCTTTCAATGGGGCATTAATTCCGGATCCGGCCTTGCGGCAAGTGTTCCGGATTTTTGGCCGGAGCAAAAAGCGCAGCATGCTGCAGTATTATCTCCGGCCAAACAACGTTCCGTTCCGGAACTGAAGACATCCTGATGCATCCTGAACGGATTTTCTCTCCATTCAGAATGCATGGGATAATCCTGATCAGGATTCTTCCGGCAAAGAGCCCCGACGATGGAACTCTATGCCGGAAGACAAGAACGCAAGTGTGAAAGAGCCCTAAGTTGCGATTACCTGAAATAAATGAACTTTTTGCACGAAATTCCTAATTTTTCGAGGTTTCACCTGTTGAATGCATATTGCTATTTACATGCTGTTAGCTTCCCGGACCAGCAAATTTTTATTTTTTCTTTTCCAAAAGTCATTAATTTTTTACTAAACTTTGATATAACTGCATGATGAATTATTTTTTGCAGTTTTTTTTTTAATGGCACCATTTAAATCACTATATCTTGTATTGAAAAACAGCTTCACCATTGTTTTTAGGTTTTTTTATTACAGAATTCATTCTGAATGTCAAAAACAATTACAGCAGTACCACATTAATATCGTTTTATTATGTATTTTTATTTAATTTATTATTTATTTCCACTTATTTTAATTATAAAAAAACTTTAAAATAAAACATCTTTGCATCGTCATATTCCAACATCGACACATCTTTTATATTTCAGTCTATAGAGCTGTGTGAGAGATTGTTTGTTGTAGGACGAGTGGTAGTTTTTATTTGTACCATTTTAGATTACGGTACATACAATTTTTTGGTTCATGTTTTTATAAAAAAAAATTGTGGGCCAAGGTGAACAAAAAATGCCAATTAGGGAATTTCGATTTTTTTCTTTAGATATTGTATGTCAAGCAAAGAAATGCCTCTGTCTGCCTAGAACTTCCTTTATTGTAATACGGTGGGCTTATAAAACAAACAAAAAATTTATCACTTGGACTAATTTAGAGCCAGGCTTCTAGCCTTTATTTCATTGGGCCTTTACAGCCAGGAGATGGATGGATAGATAGATAGATAGATAGATAGATAATGGATGGATAGATAGATAGATAGATAGATAGATAGATAGATAGATAGATAGATAGATAGGCAGATATAACTAGACTTCATAGGGCCCAATAGAAATACTGGATGGGTCCCTTCCTTCAAACGACAGGAAGTTCAACCAATAGCTTACATAGGAATTAGGGATGAGCAAATTGACTTCGGATAAAACATCCAAAGTGGATTTGCATAAAACTTTGTTCCAATACTGTATGGAGCAGGAGCTCCATACAGTAATAGAATGTAACTTCGGCTCGTCGGAGCCAATACATTCTAATACTGTACGGAGCTCCTGCTCCGTACAGTATTGGAACAAAGTTTTATGTGAATCGTCTTTGGATGTTTCATCCCTAATAAGAAAAATTAAAAAAACACAGTAACATAGTCTATAAGGCTGAAAAAGACATCTGTCCATCTAGTTCAGCCTGTTATCCTGCAAGTTGAGTCAGAGTAAGGGCTCATGCACACGAACGTATGCCCTCCGAGATATACGGTCCGTGAGCGTGCCATATGTCCTGGAGCGGCATAAATTGTGCACACGGGAGCACACAGCATCATAGGTTACCATGATGCTTTGCGCATTGGGCCGCCCGCAGGGCTATTGTCCCGCACTCATAATATCATATGAGTGCGGGACAATTGTCCCACGGGTGGTCAGATGCGCGCAGCATTATAGTAACCTATGATGCTGTGCGCACAATGTTGTCACCGCCAGCTCTGTGAGAAGATCTGGCAGACGTTCTTCTCTACCTGTTGTATGATGTTCTTTGTTTTGGTTTCACTTTCTCATCTCTTTTCCTTCTCCCAGCTGTCACCTATTTGCACTTATTGTCTCCCTTTATATTCCCTCCCATACTGCCTCACTTTGCGGTTTATACTTCTTCCTGGATTGTGTTCACTGCTGGAGGCTGCTTCTCCTGATTCCTCAGAAAGTCTGTTTCCTTTATTTGTGTTTCTTGCTGGCTTAATTGTAAGTGACTTGTACAAAAAAAAAGCAAGGATTTTTACAAGGTAAAAAATCTCATTTTATTCAATATAAATCACATGATCATTACAGGTAATGCTCAAAAGGGACAGGACATGGAGACTGAGCCACAAAGGGCTATACAATGTGGAGAATCACAATGGGGGATAATGTGACCATAAACAGCAGGGAACAACAATTTACCAGAGGCCGTGAACAAAGGTGTAGTTGCGGGTGCAATTGCTAATCCCTAGTGTAAAACAACTACCTGACTATTGTTCACAACATCTGTCCAAGGATGCTGTAAGGTGTCAATGGACGGTGCTGCAAACCTCTCGTCCCACCCTGATCCAGCTGCCAAGTTACCTACCCATGTTGCTGCTGTAGAATGGTAACACGATTCCCCCACTGCTTCAACCTCGACACGTAGGCTTACCTTGTAAAAATCCTTGCTCTTTTTTTGTACAAGTTGCAGTAGGTTGGGGAGTGAGGTACTGTTTTTGGCTTATTGTAGGCTTTAATTGATTGTAGGTGACCCTAACTCCGTCCGTATTAAGTGCAGGGAGCCGGTGGTCGTGTCCCCTCACTATTATAGGGTTTTCAGGTGTCACATAATATAAGGTAAGAGGGCATGCAATCGTCTACCGTAAAGATCTTTGCATGGGCATAGCAGTCAGGGAGAGCTCTAGGGGTTTTATAGGGCTCACCCATATGCTCCTTAGTTTGGGATCAAGCCAGTCGGATGTTTATTTATAAGTTCCAGCTTTCTGCAACACCATCCGTGACATTATAAACCGCCATAACCGTCTTAAGCATGGATCCGGTTTCAGCCTTGATTGACCGCATGCAAGGTCTTTCACTGGAGGTAGCAGATCTCCGTAAAACTGTGTCTCAGTTTCAGGTGACCGGTTCTGCTTGCGTTCAGATATATTGTTCAGAATTTCGGAGATGGGCAGCTGATACTAGTTGGAATGATGCTGCACGCCGAAGTCAATTTTGCCATGGTCTTTCGGAAAGATTGAAAGATGCATTTGCTTTTCATGAGAGACCAGCATCGTTAGAGTCAGCCATGTCTCTAGCTGTTCGCATTGACAGGCGTCTTAGAGAGAGAGAGGAGACTACTCCCTCCTGTCATATTCAGTCCAAGTACAGTGGGGTTGTCTCATTCAGTGTGCAGGGGCCTCAGTCTCTCTCAATCCCCTCTGAGGAGGAGGCCATGCAGCTGGGTTTGCTTGCCTCTGATAGTAGAGGATTCAGCTCTCAGAGGAGGGTTTGTTTCTGTTGTGGGGGTATAAATAAATTTGGCTAATGTTTGCCCCTCTAGGAGATTAATGGAGTTTTCTGAGGGTAATTTAAAAAAAAAAAAACCCTCTAAAAACTTTCCATTTGCTACTATTGGCAAGGTTGATGCGGAAATTGAAGGTTTGCCATTTACTTGTAGTTCCCGTTTTCTCCTACCTGCCAGGGTGGCGTTAGACAGCAAGAACATTGTTTGTGAGATTTTTGTAGATAGTGGAGCAGCTGTCAAGCTCATTGATAATCAATTTGCAATAACGCATGGTTTCCAGGTATGCACTTTGGAAAAGGATATACCTGTTTTTGCTATCGATTCCACTCCACTTTCTCAAAGATCGTTAAAGGGCATAGTTCACAATATCTGTTTGACTGTGGGTGACACACATGTTGAGGATATGTCATGTTTCGTCTTAAGCGGATTACGTACTCCTCTAGTGTTGGGGCTACCCTGGCTCACTAAACATAACCTCACCATTGATTGGCAAGCAAGGCAAATAAATGGTTGGAGTGAGTTTTGCAGAGAGAATTGCCTTACGGCGTCTCTTTCAGAGATTTCTACCAAGACTGTGCCATCTTTTCTCTCTGAATTTTCGGATGTGTTTTCCGAGGGTGGTGTCCAGGAGTTGCCCCCGCACCGGGAGTACGACTGCCCTCTGATTGTTGTTGATGGTAATCTTGAATTTAAGGTCTCTAGGATTGTGGATTCTCGCATTATCCGCGGTTCTCTCCAGTACCTCGTTCATTGGGAGGGTTATGGTCCTGAGGAGAGGATGTGGGTCCCAGTGGCGGACATTAAGGCTACTCGTCTCATCAGGGCTTTCCATAGGTCTCATCCTGAGAAGGTGGGCTCTGAGTGTCCGGAGTCCACCCGTAGAGGGAGGGGTACTGTCACCGCCAGCTCTGTGAGAAGATCTGGCAGACGTTCTTCTCTACCTGTTGTATGATGTTCTTTGTTTTGGTTTCACTTTCTCATCTCTTTTCCTTCTCCCAGCTGTCACCTATTTGCACTGATTGTCTCCCTTTATATTCCCTCCCATACTGTCTCACTTTGCGGTTTATACTACTTCCTGGATTGTGTTCACTGCTGGAGGCTGCTTCTCCTGATTCCTCAGATAAGTCTGTTTCCTTTATTTGTGTTTCTTGCTGGCTTGATTGTAGGTGACCCTGACTCCGTCCGTATTAAGTGCAGGGAGCCGGTGGTCGTGTCCCCTCACTATTATAGGGTTTTCAGGTGTCACATAGTATAAGGTACGAGGGCATGCAATCGTCTACCATAAAGATCTTTGCATGGGCATAGCAGTCAGGGAGAGCTCTAGGGGTTTTATAGGGCTCACCCATCAAGCCAGTCGGATGTTTATTTATAAGTTCCAGCTTTCTGCAACACCATCCGTGACAGATGTATGACGCTCCGGGACATATGGCTCGGAGGGCATATGGTCGTGTGCATGAGCTTTAAGGCGAAAAGAACCCTGTGAGGTAGGAAGCCAATATGCCCCACTTCAGAGGAAAAAAATTCCTTCCCAACTCCAATCAGGCAATCAGAATAACTCCTTGGATCAATGACCCATCTCTAGTAACTAGAACCTGTAATATTATTACCCTCCAGAAATACATCCAGGCCCATCTTGAACTTTTTTTTAGTGAACTCCCCATAACCACCTCCTCTGGCAGAGATTTCCAGAGTCTCACTGATCTTACCGTAAAGAATCCTCTTCTATGTTTGTGTACAAACCTTCTTTCCTTTCCGCAGAGGATGTCCCCTTGTCACAGTCACAGTCCTGGGGATAAATAGATGATGGGAGAGATTTCTGTACTGGTTTACACATAGTTATTAGATCTCCACTCAGTTGTCTTTTTTCTAAAGTGAATAACCCTAATTTTGATAATCTTTCAGGCTACTGTAGTCCACCCAATCCAGTTATTAATTTAGTTGTCCTCCTCTGAACCCTCTCCAGCTCTGCTATGTCTGCCTTGTTCACAGGAGCCCTGAACTGTACACAGTACTCCATGTTTGGTCTGACTAGGGATTTGTAAAGTGGAGGACTATGTTCTTATCACAGGCATCTATGCCCCTTTTGATGCAACCCATTATCTTATTGGCCTTGGCCGCAGCTGCCTGGCACTAGTTTCTACAGCTTAGTTTGCTGTTCACTAAAATTCCTAGATCCTTTTCCATGTCAGTGTTACCCAGTGTTTTACCATTTAATATGTACGGGTGATTTGCATTATTCCTTCCCATGTGCATAACCTTACATTTGTCATTGTTAAACCTCATCTGCCACTTCTCTGCCCATGCCTCCAATCTATCCAGATCCATCTGTAGTAGTGTACTGTCCTCTTCCGTGTTAATTACTTTACACAGTTTAGTGTCATCTGCAAAAATTTATATTTTACTGTGCAAGCCTTCTGCAAGATCATTAATAAATATATTGAAGAGAATAGGGCTCAATATTGACCCCTGAGGTACCCCACTAATGACAGTGACCCAATTTGAGTGTGTACCATTAATAACCACCCTCTGTTTTCTATCACTGAGCCAGTTACTTACCCACATACAGACATTTCCCCCCCAGTCCAAGCATTCTCATGTTATACACTAACCTTTTATGTGGTACAGTGTCAAATGCTTTGGAGAAGTCCAGATATATACGACATCCATTGATTCGCCGCAGTCAAGTCTAGAACTTACCTCCTCGTAGAAACTGATTAAATTAGTTTGACATGACCGATCCCTCATGAAACCATGCCGAAATGGCGTTATTTAGTTATTTTCATTGAGGTTCTCCAAGATAGCATCTCTTAGAAAACCTTCAAACAGTTAACCCACAACAGAATTTAAACTTACTGGCCTATAGTTTCCGGGCTCTGTTTTTGGACCCTTTTTGAATACTGGCACCACATTTGCTATGCACCAATCCTGTGGAATATTCCCTGTCAGTATAGAGTACGTAAATATCAGAAATAAGGGTCTGGCTACGACATTACTTAATTCTTTTAGGATACAGGAGTGTATGCTATCTGGTCCCGGCGATTTGTTTATTTTAATCTTTTTAAGACACCGCTGTACTTCTTCCTGAGTCAGACAGGGAACTTTTATTGGGGAATTTACTTTTACATTCTGCATTTCACCTGACAGTTTTTTTTCTTCAGTGAATACAGTGGAGAAAAAAATATTTAGTAGCTTTGCTTTCTCCTCATCGCTCTCTGCAACTCCACCGTCATTACTCTGTAAAGGGCTGACCCCTTCAGATTTATACTTTTTACTAGTGTTGGGCGAGCATGCTTGGCCGAACACCTTTTTACCCGAGCATCGTGAGGCTCGGCACATAGCGGTGTTCAGCCGAACACTGCATGTGCTTGAGCGCGATGCTCAAGTCTCCTCCCCGCATGTTTGTTGGCTGTTACGCAGCCAGTAAATGTGCACTGAGGTACTGGCACTCACTGTAATGCCGTAGCCATGTTGGCTGGCCGGAGCACATCATTGGGTGCATGTGAACCAGTCTCAGTCTTAGTCAGGGAGAGCTGCAGCAGAAGGGACAGATAGTGTAGGGACAGGAATTGGTTTGTTTGTTTGTTAGGCAGGTTTTACTGGTGAATGGTGTTAGAGACCCAAAAGTCCTTTTAAGGACTATTGTTTTATCTGGCTGCCATATATATTATTAGTGCAACCTGCGCTAAATTGCGTGCAATAGTTTGGCTGCTGCTGACAGTAACACAACCTCTGCTACATCTGTTGTGTTACATTTACACTGTGAAATTCAGTGCAATTGTTTGGCCGCTGGTGACAGCGACATTGCCTGCGCTACATCTCCTGTATAACGTTGACCCATCCTAAATATCAGTGACATTCACTCCAATTTTTTTGCTGCTGGTGGCAGCGACATTACCTGTGCTACATTTTCTATATAATGTTTGCCCATCCTAAATATCAGTGACATTCACTCTAATTTATTTGCGCATACACTTACAAAACCTGCGCTACTTTATGTGCGACATACTTGCAAGCATATATACTATTTAATATGCTGAAGGCGAGCAATAAGGGATGGGGAAGTGGCCGTGCTGCTGATGGTGCACGCAGAGGCCGTGGTCCTGTGCGCGGTGAAACTGTGCCTGCTCTCAGAGCACAAGAAACACACTCATCCACGATACCTAGCTTCATGTCCCAGTTTGCAGGGCGGCACAGGACACCACTCTCTACGTCACACCAGTGCGACCAGGTGGTCGGTTGGATTGCAGCAGATAATGCTTTAAGTCGGTTAAGCACCACCCTGTCTTCCACAAAGTCCAGTCTCAGTAGCCAAGAGTCTGGTCAACAGAATCCTCGCCCTTCCTCCCACTATGGAGAGTCTTGCCAAACAAGTGATCCCACACTCGGATATTCCGAGGAGCTCTTTTCATCGCCATTCCTTGATTTGGCCCTCTCGCCAAGCCCGCTTGAAGAGGGACACGAGGAGATCTTGTGCACTGAAACTCTTGAGCATCCACAGTCAGAAATAGATGACGGTGGGGAACTGCAATTAGTGTTTCACGAGGTGGATGATGATGATGAGACACAGTTGCCAATAAGTCAACCCCAATTAGTGTCTTAAGATGTTGATGATGGGGATGATAAACAGTTGTCAATAAGTGAGGTTCTTGTTAGGTCAACAAGTCAGGAGAATGACCAGAGTGAGGAAGTGGAAGAGGAGGTGGTGGACAATGAAATACCTGACCCAACCTGGGAAGGTGACAAGCCGAGCGAGGACAGCAGTAGAGAGGGGTAGGGATCCACAGCACCGCAACAGGCTGGAAGAGGCAGTGGGGTGGCAAAAGGGAGGAGGCTGGCCACACCAAACAGTGGCAATCTCCCTTGCCCAGGGGTAGGTGTTCCGCAGTCTGGTGCTTTTTTGAGGAAAGTGCGGACGATAAAAGAATTGTCATTTGCAACCTGTGCAGTACCAAAATGAGCAAGGCCATGAACACTAGCAACCTCACCACCACCAGCATGATCCGCCACATGACATCAAAGCACCCTAATAGGTGGGCCGAACGCCTGGGTCTACAATCAGTGTCTGCGGGTCACACCACTGCCTCCTCTTCCCCTTTGTTACGTGCTGGACAATCCCCTGTCCAAGACGCAGGCCCGGATGCCTCCCCCCTGCACCTGGACCTTCGCAAGCACCATCATCTAACACATCCACTTCTGTGTCCCAGCGCAGCGTACAGATGTCCATACACCAGGCATTTGAACGAAAGCGCAAATACCCAGCCACCCACCCACAGGCCATAGCACTAAATGCACACCTTTCCAAATTGCTGGCCCTGGAAATGTTGCCATTTAGGCTTGTGTACAGAAAAGGCTTTCCGCAGCCTGATGGCGGTGGCCGTCCCTCATTACTCAAATAATAGAGAATTGCGGCACATGGCTTCTTTTTTCAGCCGTTTATAGCATTTATTAGTGTTACATCACGTGGGATTTATGATCCAGTTACATTTCAGAAGAAAATTAATCACATACACTAGATTTGGCGACCGTACGTTTCGGCCTATCGAGGCCTTCCTCAGCGGTCTCAGCGGCATTGAATTCAAGCAGTCACACTAAGATAATAGACCGGTGAGGAAGGCCTTGATAAGCTGAAATGTCCGGTCGCCAAATCTAATGTATGTGATTAATTTTCTTCTGAAATGTAACTGGATCATAAATCCCACGTGATGTAACACTAATAAATGCTATAAACTGCTGACAAAAGAAGCCATGTGCCGCAATTCTCTATTATTTGGCTACGACTTACAAGTCCTTGCCGACACTGGCAATAAAGCTGAGCGCTGCTCTACCTCTACAAGAACGTCCCTCCTTACTCAGTCCCCAGCTGCCAATATTTTTCACGATGCCGTCCCCGCCTTACACCAGCATGTGTCCCGTAACATCACCCGAGCCCTGACAAACGCAGTTATTGGGAAGGTCCATTTAACGACTGACACATGGACAAGTGCTTTTGGCCAGGCATGCTACATTTCCCTGACGGCACACTGGGTGAACGTTGTGGAGGCTGGGAGCGAGTCGTACCCTGGGATTGCACAGGTGCTACCGACGCCAAGGATTGCAGGCCCTACTTCCATCAGGATTTCCGCCACCACCTACATTAATGGCTGCAACCCCCCCTTCTCCTCCTTCACTTCCACCTCTAAATCCTCATCTTGACACACCAGTCAGCCATCAGTCAGTAGCTGGAAGCATTGTAGCACTGCAGTGGGGAAGCGGCAACGGGCCGTGCTGAAACTTGTTTGCATAGGTGACAAACAGCACTTTGCCGCAGAGCTGTAGCAGGGTATAAGGGACCAGACTGAGCTGTGGCTCTCCCTACTCAACCTACAACCAGGCGTGGTTGTGTCTGATAATGGCCGTAACTTGGTGGCGGCTTTGGAGCTCGGCAAGCTCACACACATACCATGCCTAGCCCACGTTTTAAACTTAGTGGTTCAGCGGTTTCTCAAAACCTATCCCAATTTGCCTGAGCTACTGGCTAATTGCCAGCTCACCGACTGTTGTGCGACTCCACGTTCCACATGTTGGTCAGGCTTTGTGAGCAGCAGAGGACAGTAGTGGAATACCAGCTGCAACATGGTTGTCGCCTTTCCAGTCAGCTTTCGCTCTTCACAAGCGACGAGTGGGCATGGATGTCTGACATCTGTGAGGTTTTACGCAACTTTGAGGAATCAACACAGATGGTAAGCGGCGATGCTACTATAATCAGCGTAACCATCCCACTTCTGTGTCTACTGAAATGCTCGCTGCTCACAATGAAGGCTGACGCTTTGCATGTGGAAGAGGTGGAAATGCGGGAAGACAGTACACAGGGTGATAGCCAGACCACCCTCAGTTCGTCTTCTCAGCGCAAATTGGATGATGAGGAGGAGGAGGAGGAGGAAGAGGAGCATTAGACGTTGCCTCCACTACAGTGGGTAGTACCCATAGCATGTTTATTCCATCTGTTCAGCGTGGATGGCCGAAGAGGAGGAAGAGGATGAGGAGATTGAGAGTCATCCTCCTGATGAGGACAGCAAAGTCTTGTCTGTTGGGACTCTGGCAGACATGGCTGACTTTGTTATGCTGCCTTTCCCGTGAGCCTCGCGTTATACGCATTTTGGCCAACACCGATTACTGGTTTTCCACCATTCTCGACCCCCGCTACAAAGAGAACTTCTCATCTCTGATTCCTGTGGTGGAGGGGACTAGCAAAATAGCAGAAGGTCCTTGTGGAAAAATTGCTCCAAAAATTTCCAGCTGACAACGCTAGTGGCAGAGTACGTAGTTCCTTGGGCATCGGAGGAGGGGAGACGAGGGGAACACACAGCAGTTCCAACAGAGGCAAGGCAACACTCTCCAAGGCCTGGGACAGTTTCATGACACCCTGCCAGCACCCTGATCCTGATGCGTGACCTAGTGTCACAAGAAAAGAAAAGTTTTGGAAGATGGTGGAGTACGTAGCAGACCGTGTCAGCCTTCTCAATAATCTCTCTGTACCTTACAACTATTGGGTGTCCAAGCTGGACATGTGGCATGAACTGGCGCTCTACGCCTTGGAGGTGCTGGCCTACCCTGCTGCCAGCGTTTTGTCAGAGCCGGTATTTAGTGCTGCTCTGGACATAATAACTGATAAGCGTATCCACCTGTCAACTGAAAATGCTGACAGGTTGACTCTTATCTCTACTCCACCAGAGGAAAGCGGCTGAACATAAAGGCACTTTAAATGTGGCTTTTATGGTGTATTGAATTTACTGTATTCCCATGCACCCCTTCCACCACAAAAAAGGATATATTGTTCAATCTTTCTTTTCTCGTCCTCCTCCTCCATCATATCAACATGCTTATTGGGCTGTGCTCGCTCCTAATGTTTTAGATGGCCAGCTCAGCAGCAGACCCTCACCCCTAATGTTTTAGAAGGTCAGATCAGCAGCAGACCCTCACCCCTAATGTTTTAGAAGGTCAGATCAGCAGCAGACCCTCACCCCTTATTTTTTCGATGGTCAGCTCAGCAGCAGACCCTCACCCCTACTGTTTTAGATGGTCAGATCAGCAGCAGGCCCTCGCCCCTAATGTTTTAGAGGGCCAGCTCAGCAGCAGGTTCTCGTCCCTAATGTTTTAGTGTAATAAAGTGTGTATTGTAGTGCGGGTTCCTTGTAATTTTTGGCAGCCCTTTCACTTAGTGCATAGGTTTTATGAGTGTAGGAGTCCCACTACCTGAACAATTGTACCACAATGTGAATGAGGCCATCCTTTATGTGATATACAGGTTGTATCGGAGTCCCTCTTCCTTGTAATTTTTGGCAGTTTGGTGCGTATTATTGTCATATTATTATCTGTGAACTTCAGATGAGAAAAAAATTACAACTATTAGACAAAGAAGATTATAGCACTATATTAGATAAATTGCTCTATATTCGCTTTTTTCGAATATTTGCTCTATTGCTATATATTCTTGTTTTAGAATATTACGAATATTCAAAAAAACAAATATATTCGATATACCGGTAGTGCTATATATTTGCCTTTTTGAATATTCATAATTTTTCCCATCTAAAGTCATGATTCCTCTCTGCTTCTTGCTTGTGGGCCAATGAGTCATTGACCCACAAGCAAGAAGCAGGGAGGAATAATGTTTTTACTCTGCAATTTAAAAATTTGCAATAAAAATTAGCATTGCGAAAATTTGCATTATGAAAATTTGCAATCAACACTACTCCTAAAGTCAAAGATACTGCAGCCTTCTCATTATTGGCCCACAAGCTAGAAGCAGAATATTCGAATTGCGAATTTTTATCGCGAATATAGGTACGTCGAAAATTCGCGAATATTTTGAATATAGTGATATATATTCATAATTTTGAAGATTTTTTTTTAATCAGTGCACATGATCCCTCCGATCATGTGCACTGATTAAAAAAAAATCTTCAAAATTACGAATATATATCACTATATTCAAAATATTCGCGAATTTTCGACGTACCTATATTCGCGATAAAAATTCGCAATTCGAATATTCGTGATCAACATTAATAACCACTGTTTCTGAGAACTACTGTACCTCTGTGTTGCATGGAGTCAACCAACTTCCGTATTTCAGCCCAGGATGATTGGACTACATTCCACAGTTCTTCTCTATTTCTTGGTTTTGCCTCACCTCACAAGTTTTCTATTGAATTAAGATCCGGGGATTGGGCTGGCCATAACCTCAATCTTGTTGGTCTGGAATCAAGATGTTGCACATTTACTGGTGTGTTTGGGGTTGTTGTCTTGTTGGAACACACATTTCAAGGGCATTTCCTCTTCAGCATAAGGCAGCATGACCTCTTTAAGTATTCTGATGTATTCAAACTGATCCATGATCCCTGGTATGCGATAAATAGGCCCAACACCGTAGTATGAGAAACATCCCCATATGATGATGCTTGCACGACCATGCTTCACTGTCTTCACAGTGTACTGCGGCTTGAATTCAGTGTTTGGGGGTCGTGTGACAAACTGTCTCTGGCCACTAGACCCAAAAAGAACAATCTCACTTTCATCATTGCACAAAATGTCTCTTTAGGCCAGTCAATGTGCTCTTGTACCTCTTCAGCACATGTCTTTTTTTCAACAGTGGGACTTTGCGGGGGCTTTTTGCAGATAGCTTGGCTTCACGTAGGCGTCTTCTAATTGTAACAGTACTCACAGGTAACTTTAGACCTTCTTTGATCTTCCTGAAGCTGATTGTTTGCTGAGTCCTTGCCATTTTGGCTATTCTTCTATCCATTCGAATGGTAGTTTTTCGCTTTCTTCCACGTCTTTCAGGTTTTGGTTGCTATTTTAAAGCATTTGCGATCATTTTAGCTAAGGAGCCTATCATTTTCTGCACTTCTTTATATGTTTTCCCCTCTCCAATCAACTTTTTAATCAAGGTACACTGTTCTTCTGAACAATGCCTAGAACAACCAATTTTCCTCAGAATTTCAGAGAGAAATGCACTGTAACCAGCATGTACAACATTTGCTGCCTTCCTTCCTTAAATAAGGGCAATAATTGCCACCTATTTTTCAAAGAATGAATGACCTCACTAATTGAACTCCACACTGCTATTATTTTGAATATGCCCCTTTCAATAAGTGATTCAATTACACAGAATCAGCAGCATGCATGTCATGACTGTTGGGTCTGTTGGATTTCTATTACTCTACTACACCTGCTAGTAAACTATTTGCCATGTAGAAATATAATTTCTACATAAAACAGTGATTGATCAGGTTAGTGATGTCTGACTGCTATTATTTTGAACACAACTGTATGATAGATAGATAGATAGATAGATAGATAGATAGATAGATAGATAGTTCTGTGACCTTGTGAGATCAGGCCTTATTAGAATACATTACTCAGCCTTTTTAGTTTTGTAGGTTATAATTTCTCTTTAACAAAGTTTTATCATTTTTAAAGAATAAAGATGAATCAAGTGTTTCTATGATTAAGAAATTATGGTAAATACCTCTATTTGTGTCTTTATTTCAGGAATGGATGCTCCCTTGAGCACCTTTTCTTTTTAATGTTTATTTTCCTTTACATCACCTTGGGAAATGCATTGTAATGTCATATTCATTTTGTTTTTGTGTCTCTCCACTGTTAATAGCAGCTACACAGCATCACCTAGAGAGTTAGAGAGAGAATTAATTGCACATTACTCTGCTATTAGGCCATGTACTGTATGCATACTGCCATAAAATGATATGCTGTCAATTTTATAATGTTTTTAGAAAAAAAATAATAGAGAAACCCAAGTGTAATACTCCAGTGGAAATGAGATGTACAAGCCAGCTCTTCTTTCAAAAGGACAACAGTACTGAGTGTCTCAAGAAAAAATTGCCCTGGTTAGCTGAGAGACCTTGAGGTTACTCTTGGGGAATGCCGTTTCTCATTAGGGAGACCAGCAAGTAAGCATGAGGAGTACTGTAGTCCAGAAATAAAAATAAAAAATGGTGCACTACAATGGTAAAGGCAATTGACAATATATGGCTAAACCCTCACGCCGATATTAAAATTAGACTTTCGCCAATATATTATTATATCAAGAACATACCGGAGCCCGCGCACCCCGTCAAGGTATCTCAAAGTGGCACGGGACCTAACGCTAACCTACCTGTGCCGTATGGGCAATTACAGGGGCCGTATGGGCAATTACAGGGGCATAAGGTCCGGCATACAGCAAGAAACTTCCAGTTACCTACAGCATGAAATCTCATATAGGAAGAAGGAGGCTGTGAGTCCCACCTACCACTGACTCATGTGACACAGGCCGCACAGGTGCCCCTGAATGTTACCCATAGATCAAAATCAAGGCACATTCAAACCTGGTGTTGCCACACCTCCAGGTGTGCATGTACAAACAGAATAACAGAATAAAGTGGTCTTAAAAGGCAGAAAATGCTCAAAACCCCATATGCTGTTGCGCATTTCTAATCGGGGGAGCAAATCCAGCACATGTGGTCCGTTGCTAACAGCAATCCCCAGCAAAAATGAATACAATGGAGGATGCCCGCAGCGGACCACATGTACCACGAATACATCCTACACATCATAGCCAAATGTGTGGATGTGATTATACTGTAGTCCAGCCAATGCTGCTCTGTGTTTCTAGAAAACATACAGTACAGACCAAAAGTTTGGACACACCTTCTCATTCAAAGAGTTTTCTTTATTTTCATGACTATGAAGGCATCAAAACGATGAATTAACACATGTGGAATTATATACATAACAAACAAGTGTGAAACAACTGAAAATATGTCATATTCTAGGTTCTTCAAAACTTTTGGTCTGTACTGTATGTGAAAATTTTAGTGTCTTACATTTGCTGATGTACATGTCAAATCTATGGCCAGCTTAACACTGGCAAATGTAATAATCTAAATCACTGTGTCAGTTGACTCCTATTCATTAGTTGCCATAAAGTATTGTACAAATGTCCTACTATAATGTCTATATAAAATACAGGAAGGAAGTGTATGCCTCCAGTATGGCTGCCCTCAAGAAGTTAAAGTAGACCTGCATTTCTCCTGAAATGCCTGATTTTGTAACTACTTGCATTCCCCATGTAAAAACAATTCTGGGGCATCCATTTTCATGACTTTTTGCTGTGTCATTCCTCTATTATTCCTCCAGGAAGTTATTCATCAATTGCTAACAGAATGCCAAGAGTACACCTAGCTGTTACTAATTGGGGGGGGGGGGGGGGGGGGGGGGTGTCGCTGTACAGTCTGACACTGGCAGCATTGATCAGTTAGCATCAGATTCTATAGGATGGCTATCATGCCTTCAGCATGTTTATTGTTAATTTATGCATAACTGTTATACATAGTTAACATATTTTCTGTATAATGCTCTGCTCATTGTGTAACAGCTCCATCTAGTGGCCATTTTACATACAATTGCAGCTATTCATACTACAAGTTTGGTCTACTTCAGCTTCCTTATCTTAGCGACATCATCATCCCTGCACATAGCAGCCATTTTCTTAATTCACAGTCATCACTGCATGAGGATAGCACATGGCTTGGAAGCCTCTTGAGACATCCTCCACATCTAAGCTCACAGTAGCATCGCTGGTATGTCACATAGCCACATTACAGCCTGTTTGCATCTGTTTTCATATGTATTTGCATATCTTTCTCCTTTCCTTTATAGCAGCCTATAGTTAGCAGCTAGGGACCACCCTTGTTATACAGATAGGAAACATGCTCTGTTTAGATATGCATCTGTGTTTTGTATGTGCATTGCTATATGTCAGACCCCATTAGTAAGCGCATAGTTTTTTCTGTTCCCCAGTTTTACCACACACACGCATTTACATCCTTGCAATAAAGATAAAGTTGGATGTTACTCCATTGTCAATTCATTGCCGGGATAAGGTTTAGCTGTCTGTCAAGCTATGTACCTTCACACATAAGGAGGACAGAACAATGGCATACTAATCATAATATAATTAGACTATGATATGTTTAGAGCAGGGATGCTCAACCTGCAGCCCTCTAACTGTTGCAAAACTGCAACTCCCCGCATGCCCTGATAGCTGTATACTGTCCACGCATGCTGGGAGTTGTAGTTTCGCAGCAGCTGGAGGGACGCAAGTTGGGCATCCCTGGTTTAGAGTTATTAAAAATTCCGGGCAGTGTAAAATTATTAGTATGTAACATTATTATAATGTTAGATTATCAAATATGATGGAAAACATTGCTGTTTAAGCAGTATTCTCAGGTATAATATTCATTTTGTGGTGTAAGTATCTTCTGGTCACATAAAATGGTCCTATTGAGAGTGACAGGACTTGTGACGTCATATTTAACGAGAGATGAGCGAAGTTTTAAAAAATCTGCTTCGACAACTTTGCCGAAGTTAGCAAAGAAATTTCATACGTTACAAATTAATTCGCCATGAATCGCTATAAATCAAGTATACCCAGGCCACTCTGCCTTAGGATATGGCCACATAGAGCGGACTTTGCTGCGGTGAAGAATCGAGCAGCCAATTAGCCCACAGCTGCCTTTCATTTAATAATTAAGACCGCACTGTATACAGGGGCTGTTGCTGGTATGGGGTTTGGCTGGTTAGGTGGGGACACAATATGCATATTATTGCTGTTCTTGTCTGCAATCTCCTGCAGGTTATTTGACAGTAAACACAGAATATTAATCAGCTCTGGCATACCCACTTCTCTAACCCCAGTGCTCTCCTGTCCTGCAAGTGGGAGCCCTTCTTCTGCCATCTGCTTTTCCTCCTTTTCCCCATCATCTATTATCGATGAGAATATGTCATCAGGAAAATCCAGCTCCTCCTCTCTCTGCATCTTTTAATTTTTTCTTTTCAATTTTCTTTTTATTGATTTTATAGTAAATTCCGTAGCAAATACGGAGACCAAAAAAACTATTGAACAGTTGTGTTACAAGATACAGAGTCAAAGATAGACT
The DNA here is from genome assembly GCF_905171765.1 of Bufo bufo. Taxonomy (NCBI): domain Eukaryota; kingdom Metazoa; phylum Chordata; class Amphibia; order Anura; family Bufonidae; genus Bufo; species Bufo bufo. Next base: position 176,773,141 of record NC_053391.1, on the reverse strand, counting down.
ATGATGTTTCAACAACTGAGTATAAGTTGGACAATCTCGATGTACAGATAAATACACATCGCTCAGACACCGCGGTGTTTCAACATCCGAGTATGAGTTTGACAAACTCGAAGTACATATAGATGTACATCCCTCAAACACTGTGATGTTTCAACATCTGAGTATAAGTTGGACAATCACGGTGTACAGATAGATGCATATCCCTCTAATACAAAGGTATCTTGCACGTAATAATAAATGAAGTAATAAATGCTGGATGGAATATCGAGAAGGGATAAGTGAAGGAAATGACGAAAATCAGCAGCAACCGCCTATGTAGTCATTATCCATAGGGAGCTCACTACCAGCTGAAACTATCTGCATCACAAAAACAGTGAACAATAGTGATGAGCGGCAGGGGCAATATTCGAATTCGCAATATTTCGCGAATATTTGGGCGAATATTCGCCATATATTCGAGAATTCGCGAATTAATGATCTCTAAGCATTATTTTTTTGATCGCGAAAATTCGCATAAAATTCGCCTAAAGAATTTGCATAAAAATTTGCATGAACTGGTATTTTTTTAAAAAAATTGAATAATCGCGATTACGAATATATTTTGCGTTATTCTAAATATTCGCAAATTCTCGAAGTGCCGATATTCGCGATTAAAATTCGCAATTTGAATATTCGTGATCAACACTAGTGAACAATCGCTATTGGTTACCATTGGTTACCACAGGAGGAAGAACGAAACAACGTTCAAAAAGTGCCATATATGTATCAGATCTGAATTTTGATCAGGGGGAGCATACAAAGAGTCAGCACTGTTTTTCTGATGCAGATAGTTTCAGCTGGTAGTGTGCTCCCTATGGATAATGACATCTACATAGGCGGTTGCTTCTGATTTTCGTCGTTTCCTTCACTTATCCCTTCACGATATTCCATCCAGCATTATTAAATGTTTTCCCAAGTATTCCTCTATACATATACACTATACCTAGATGCAGACATCGCTTACTTTGGTCTAGCCAGCGTGATGTGGGAGGTTTATAGGCACCCCGCCCCTTCCACACATGATTGGCTAACATGCGATCCCTGCATCATCAATGGGGGAGGGCTTTCCTCCTTAAGAGCGCTTTCGGCAGCTGCCTTACGGCCGTACTAGAGCCGGATATGCTATCATGCTGTTGCTCGGAATGAATGAGATAGCTCAGCTTAGATAGGCAGGTTAGGTCACGTTCTTCCCCCTATTTTATTGATATACCAATAAAAGTTACATTTTAGCGTATCCCACACCTTCCGTGATTCATATTTATTAGGGACGCTTTACTTTATCACCTATTGATTTCCGTGAATTGTTAATGATTTGGAAGAAACCCAAAATAACAAAAACCGGGATTTAATGAATCAACATATCTTTATTCTGTGATTATAGTAAAAACACACAATTAAAAGGGATTAAATCTGTGGCTGTACATAGAATACATAAGACCAATTGCCGTAGCAGGGGACATACACGGGCAGTACAGGTAATGTAATAGATATTTAATATCGAGTAGATAACCTAGCCAGGTAATGTAAGACTGAAAATATAATTCATAAAGTGCAAAAGAAACTAACCAATTAAGAAAATAAACATGGGCTAAATAGAAAATGCCTATAAAGATGCCAGGTGAAACCACATATAATGCAGGTCATAAAGTTACCATACCGACCAAGAGAACCCTGTGCCCCGACGTGCGTTTCGCTAAAAGCTTTATCAGGGGGTAAAGCATGGTGGAAATAGGATGCTTATATATCAATCCAATCACAATAAACATAAAACACCTGCTGACCTCACCAAAAAGGTATTAGTAAATTATATTGTCTCCTCGTGCTCCACGCCATTAACCGGAAGTGCCGTACAGGAAGTGACATTGTTGCGTTCCACTCTGGAACGCATACAACCCATAAGGGAGATGGAACTTGAAAATGTTTTACAGAGGTATTGTACTTGTTATATTAACACGGATTAAGCGACTACAATGGCATAAAATTAAAAATAAAATGCCTAGTACCTACAGTATAAAGAAACTAGTACGCATGCCCTCTTTTGATACGTACTAGTTTCTTTACTTGATATTAAATATCTATTACATTACCTGCACCGCCCGTGTATGTCCCCTGCTACGGCAATTTGTCCTATGTATTCTATGTACCACCACAAATTTAATCCCTTTTAATTGTGTGTTTTTACTATAATCATGGAATAAAGATATGTTGATTTATTAAATTCCGTTTTTTGTTATTTTAGGTTTCTATAATAGGTAGGCAATTCTGGGTAGATGGTTTCTATTTTGCCCAACTTGTTTATTGGTGAATATCATTTGGAAGAAGTAAAGCCAACAAAAGATGAGGATGGTCATCATTAAGACCTGGTCCCCCTTAAGGGTGCAGACTGGATGGTATTGGTTGGCAAGCTGGCACTGAAATAATAAAGGCGTCCATCTTATTGGTATTGAATTACATTTACAGCTGATATAGGAATAAGTAAATGTAAAAATAAATAAAACTGGCGCAGAATAAGTCTCCCTGTACTCTCCCTGCACTCTCCCTCTCCAATATTCTTCTATTAATCATTTTCAGCAACACTGTCCCTAGCGCATGAGCGCTTGCCACTTCTCTCCCTATGCTCAGCTCACAGTGAAATTGTGGAGACAACGTGGGATGAGGTTTTATAAGGCTGTGACATGGGATGGCTATCTGCGGATTGGCTGACTGCACGGCATTACGGGTGATCTTGCGTTTCTCGGGCTACTTACTTTCTTTTTGTAATGCATGCAGCTGACATTTTAGGAAAAAGTACGAGGAAATTCAGATTCGTTACTAATCAAAGTTTTCCTAAACTTCGGACCGAATTCCGCTTCGAATGCTTCACTTTTCTCAACACTAGTTATAACATATCATCCTATAGGATACAATCAAACAATATATTCTTCTGTGTAGTGATATATAATTAATTACAGTATTCTTTTATGATATATGACTAACAAATCACTTCCTGTCATTGAACAAAAAAGTGTAGTTATGACAAACTCCTGTCAGCAGGTTAAAAGTTCCCTACAGCAATCTTCTAGTATCCTTACACGCAAGGGAAGATCAAAGCACTTATAGTTGGCACAACCAATAGTTAGCCTCTCAGACAGATGACAGATCGTAGCCCTGTGAGGAAAATTGGCCTGACTTCACAGAAGATGACAGCAAAGACACCTCTGTATTACTCCAATCACATAATCCATCCTATGACCTATAAATCTATGAGAAAGGGTTTAGGCAAAAATCTCAGGGTTTAACACTGTTTAGACAGTGTTCTACTATTAGAGGCTGCCAATAAATTACATTAATTAAGTTTAGGATATTGTATTACACCCCTCTCACATTATGCCTCGCGCAAGACTGCATCTAACGCATTTCTATAAAACAAAAAAAAACAAAAAAAAGATTTCAACAATTTTTTTCGTCAACTTTTCTCCTTCCAATGTTTTTAGGTAATTCTTTTTGCTTTTGTTTAGGTAATTCTTTTTGCTTTATTAATTTCTTTTTAGGCGAGGACTTTTTATGGCATGACTTTCCCATTTTAACTCCTGAACTCCAGGTACAGTCCTGTAAACTTCAGCTGTCACTCAATCAATGCGATCAACAATGAAACACGGTGAATCCAAGTTGACACATAGCTACCATTTTGAAATAAAGGGGTTTTCCCACAAAAAATGCTCTAGGTTTTTTCAAACCAGCACCTGGAACTGAATGTGTCCGTAATTGCAGGCAATTCAAATTTAGTATAGTCACTGAAATATCCAATAAAATGTATCTGTATAGTGCTACCTTTTGCTTGTTATTTTCCTTATGTCTCTGTCCACTTCACTGAGGTGGACGCACACGCTCAATTCCATCCTTCAACTGGCACCAACCATATCTACTGTTAGAAATTCTGAGTTACAGGGTCAAAGATGCAGCAAAAAGAACATGTCCACTGAGAAAGGACACACACCCTGAGCTGCCAGCTTGAAATAAATCTAGCAAACATTGGATCAGTTAATGGGGAGATCTCTGGATCCATGTGATGTATTTTAGAAAGAAATTGTCATGTACTATATTACATCATATATTATATATTAATCATGAAATAACCCCTTTAAAGGTGTTTATATTGATGACCTATCCTCAGGAGAGGTCAGCAATATCTGATGGCCGGTGGTCCTCTGTGTCAGGGTTGAAGAGGAGGCGGCACTCCCTGTGAGCGCTGTTTCCTCTTCATTACACGTCGTCTCCCTTGTAGTGGCAGCGTAGTGTCATCAAGTGAATGGAGCAAGTACCGTACTTGTAATTGCATTGCACTTCTGAAACGACAGGTGATGTAGTGAACAGGAAGCAGCGCTCATATCAGATACTGATGACCTACATGAGCATCTGAGGATAGGTCATCAGTATGAATGGTCTGCACAACCCCTTTAAGATTTGCATACTGTAGGTGAGCAATCCATGAAAGAAGACAAATAAGAATAAAACAGGCCCAGAGGTCAGATCCAATGCTCCATATGAAAGTAATATAAGCTAATTGCTGAGGCTGAGTGAAAGTTATTCTTGGAAACAGGAATGTTTGGGAATTTGCAGGAAACAGAACATGAAAGAGGCAAGATTCCTACAGTAGTCGTCTGCGGAAAGTTCATGTGTAGCTATATTCCAACGAAAATATATGTGAATCAAGGAAACTCCAGCTTCCCAACTATATATATATATATTGTTTAGTGCTCCAATGCATCAAAAATGAGAAAGCAACTCTGAAGTGAGTGTGCAAATTGTCTTAAAGGGATTCTGTCATGACATTTTAGCCCTATAACCTAAACATATGGCCAGGTCCGTACAAATAACATGAATCCAAAACTGGCAGCGACTTCGTTGAGCACCCTGTATTAACTGACGTCCCCTTGGGCACCTTAGGTAGGCGATGGACCGGTTAAAAAACCTGTTTTATGTGCTAATAGAGCCACAGGCAGATTTAATAAGTACAGTTTCGGATTCATGTTATTTGTACGGACCTGGCCATATGTTTAGGTTATAGGGCTAAAATGTCATGACAGAATCCCTTTAATATAAAATCTCATATTGTTTGGGGTATACAGCAGTTATACATATCCATGTGCCTTCATGGTAACAGACTACAAACAAACTGTGTATGGTCTGATTGTAAAGTCATTTACTGCACTTATACAGGAGTTATTTTAATTCTGTTACTATGGAGACACATAGGTCTGGATAGAAGCTGGAAACACAAAACTGCATGTTAGAGCAGGAGAATCTGAGCAGATTGATATATAGTTTTGTGGGAAAAGATTCAGGATAATTTGTATTTCATTCATTTAAATTCCTGCTCATTCTGCAGCCAAGCAGACGGTCCTATCAGTGTTTGACAGCTATCTGTGTATACACAGTCATAGAGGTAGCTGTCAATCACTGATAGGACCGCCCCCTTGACTTTAAAACCCAGAATGAGCTGTTATTTAAAGGTGTTGTGCCACACAAAATATTCTACAGTTTTCAAACCATCTCCTGGTTCTGAATACTTTTGTATTTGATGTATTTAGAAATGTTGTATAGCCACTGAGTTATTCAATACAATGTATCTGTATAGCGCCACCTGCTGTTTTTTTTCTGATGTCTTTGACCTGCTCACCGAGAAGGCCGCACATGCTCAGTTTCATCCTGCAATTGCATCCTGAGCTGTGATAGGGAGAGACGCCCCCTTAGTTGAAGCAGAAAAGACATTCCCCTTGAGCTGTCAGCTTGATATAAATCTAGCAGAGCAATGAATGGGGAGATCTCTGGATCCATGTGAGGTACAGGGCTGGTTCTACCTTTGTTAGAAAGAGATTGTCATGTCCTATATGATGTCTGATTTTCATTGTTTACAGTAGTCATGGGATAACCCCTTTAAATGAATGGAATACAGATTATACTGAATCTTTTCCCACAAAACTATATACCGTATTTTTCGCTTTATAAAACGCACTTTTTCCCCCCCAAAAGTGGGGGAAAAATGGCCATGCATCTTATAAAGCAAATACTAGTGAGCACGTCCATATGGAAGCGCTCACTAGTATGCATTAGGGGGCGGGAGCACGCGCTTGTAATAATCACCCTCCCGGTCTTCATTTCTAGGGGCGGCGCTTCACTGTCCTGACCACGTACAGCATCAGGATGTAGTGCGCACACTATGACCTGACGCTGCACGCAGTCAGGTGACAGAGCAGCGTAGGCCGGGAAGATAGGGAGCGTGACTTCTGCCGGAGGTGGAGAGGAGCCGCAGCACAGGATAGGTAAGAGGAGTTTTTTATTTTAATCTGATTTGAAGTCTGATGGGGGTCTGACAAGGTGGGCTGATCTGAGATCTGAAGAGGGTCTGACAAGGTGGGCTGATCTGAGGTCTGAAGGGGGTCTGACAATGTGGGCTAATCTAAGGTCTGAAGAGGGTCTGACAAGGTGGGCTAATCTGAGGTCTGATGGGGGTCTGACAAGGTGGGCTGTTCTGGGGTCTGCGAGGTGGGCTGATCTGAGGTCTGAAGAGGATCTGACAAGGTGGGCTGATCTGAGGTCTGAAGGCGGTCTGACAAGGTGGGCTAATCTGAGGTCTGAAGAGGGTCTTACAAGGTGGTCTAATGTGAGGTCTGAAGCGGGTCTGACAAGGTGAGCTAATCTGAGGTCTGATGGGGGTCTGACAAGGTGGGCTGATCTGAGGTCTGAAGAGGGTCTGACAAGGTGGGCTAATCTGAGATCTGATGGGGGTCTGACAAGTTGGGCTAATCTGAGGTCTGATGGGGGTCTGACAAGGTGGGCTGATCTGAGGTCTGATGGGGGTCTGAAATGAAGGGCTGATGTGATGTCCTGATAAGGGTGTCAAATGTGATGTCCTGATATGGAGGCCTGATCTGATGTCCTGATATATATAGGGGTCTGATCTGAGGATTTGAAAATTCTTACAGTTGCAAGAAAAAGTATGTGAACCCTTTGGAATTATATGGATTTCTGCACAAATTGGTCATACAATGTGATCTGATCTTCATCAAAGTCACAACAATAGACAATCACAGTCTGCTTAAACTAATAACACACAAAGAATTAAATGTTACATGTTTTTATTGAACACACCATGTAAACATTCACAGTGCAGGTGGAAAAAGTATGTGAACCCCTAGACTAATGACATCTCCAGGAGCTATTTGGAGTGAGGTGTCAGCCAACTGGAGTTCAATCAATGAGATTAGATTGGAGGTGTTGGTTACAGCTGCCCTGCCCAATAAAAAACACACACCAGTTCTGGGTTTGCTTTTCACAAGAAGCATTGCCTGATGTGAATGATGCCTCGCACAAAAGAGCTCTCAGAAGACCTACGATTAAGAATTGTTGACTTGCATAAAGCTGGAAAGGGTTATAAAAGTATCTCCAAAAGCCTTGCTGTTCATCAGTCCATGGTAAGACTAATTGTCTATAAATGAAGAAAGTTCAGCCCTGCTGCTACTCTCCCTAGGAGTGGCCGTCCTGTAAAGATGACTGCAAGAGCACAGCGCAGACTGCTCAATGAGGTGAAGAAGAATCCTAGAGTGTCAGCTAAAGACTTACAAAAGTCTCTGGCATATGCTAACATCCCTGTTAGCGAATCTACGATACGTAAAAAACTAAACAAGAATGAATTTCATGGGAGGATACCACAGAGGAAGCCACTGCTGTCCAAAAAAAACATTGCTGCATGTGGCGAAACCAACCTCGCCACTGGGTTTTGGAGAGGCCTGTTTATCAGCCTCTTGCCTCAGGATTATGGCCCATACTAACTTTTAAACCCCTGAACCTATTCAAGTGAATTTTGGATAGGTTTGTCCCCAAGTTATACTGTTTAAATTGATGTAAGTTATATGTATGGCCAATGTAAACTCACAAAGTTGTAACAATTTATAATAAGTGTAACTTGTCAGCTTGGGAGGAATATGCTGGGTGTGTTTCTATTGTGCCATTGTCCCATTGTGTGTTTAAATGGTGATGTCTGTCCTGTTATATCCACATGTGTATTGGTGATTTCTCTTTGTCTTGAGAGATAATTGGATTACGCCTCGGGTGTCTCCAGGGCAGAGAGGAGGAAACCATGATGCATTGTGGGGATGTTTTGTCTCTGTAAAACCTGCTTGAGCCAGATTGCCATGCTGCCCAGCCAGGGCCCAAAAGATACTTTTACTAACTTTTCAACCCCTGGTCTGATTCATGCCATTTTGTGATATGTTGTTCCCCTGAATGGATTGATTGTGAATATGTAATTTTTATGTGAATGTGATGTATGGTTTTAGAGTTATGAAAGTTAGGTAGAAAGTATGTTTTAACTGTATGTGTAATTGAGTTTCCTCTCAGGATAAGGGAAGGGAATATGTGGGATGTAACTGATATGTGATTGGTTGTTTTATACCTCCCTGTGGGCGGTCCTGTATTTGAAAAGACTGTAACAAAAACCAGGCTGGGCGTGCCAGCACGTCAGACCACTGCTTGACCCTCAACACGGAGCCTTGTCTCGTTATTGGGGGGATCAGCTGTATGCTGTTAGAGACTGATTGCCAGGAGTGTAAGCTGATCCCTGTTCGTCTGCTAGCAGCTATTCGTGAGGTTCCAGTTTGGAGTGCTATTTTGTATCCAGTTCGGGAGTTGGTGTTCTGCAGTAGCTGTGCCTGTCTCTCAGAAAGGGGTATATCGCCTAAACGGATTATAACCCCTTGTCGGCTGAAACGGTCCGTTACGTTGGTGGCAAGCAGCGGGATCGTTCCTACAGCCAGAAGGACAGCTACAGGAGACACCATTTCTTTGGATTTTATAACTTAAGGGCAACGCATGTCTCAGTACAGCGACCCTAAAAGCACCAGGATGGAACCAGCAGTGGAGTACAGATACTCTGTGGAGGAATTTGACCGTATGATGTGGTTGCGGCTGAACTTCTTCGGACCCAATCCAGCTGAAAAATACGTGAAGTTCGTGAGGAGTCTAGTGTTCAAGACCCTACTATACTGGGCATAAGGTGACGGTCAGCTGCAACGTTGGGTGGACCTCCACCGGAAGTTGCAGTTGCGGGACAGAGAGAGCTCAGTCTCCCCTCCCCAGCGGCAGAGTGTCCAGCAGGGAATCGGGAGCCCAGTCTCCATTCCCCAGCGGCAGTGTGAATTGCAGGGAATTGGGAGCCCAGTCTCCATTCCCCAGCGGCAGTGTGAAGTGCAGGGAGAGGAGAGCAGCGTCCTCCCTCCCCAGCGGCAGGCTGAGTTACAGGGGGCAGAGGTAGTTGTTCCTGCCCCCCAGCAGCAGAGTGATATGCCGGGAAGGCAGTGTGAAATGCAGGGAGAGGAGAGCAGCGTCCTCCGTCCCCAGCGGCAGGCTGAGTTACAGGGGGCAGAGGTAGTTGTTCCTGCCCCCCAGCAGCAGAGTGATATGCCGGGAAGGCAGTGTGAAATGCAGGGAGAGGAGAGCAGCGTCCTCCGTCCCCAGCGGCAGGCTGAGTTACAGGGGGCAGAGGTAGTTGTTCCTGCCCCCCAGCAGCAGAGTGATTTTTTGGGAATTGGGAGCCCAGTCTCCATTCCCCAGCGGCAGAGTGTCCAGCAGCGAATAGAGAGCCCAGTCTCCTTTCCCCAGCAGCAGGACACTGTATTGGGAGCGGAGACGGTCGGTCGCCCTCCCCAGAGGCTGGAAATATGTATGGGAGAGGAGCTCGTTACCCCCTCTCCCCAGCGGCAGCTTAACGCACCAGGGGGAGACAGTAAGCCCCACAACAGTGCAGATGGGACCGTGGTCTCTGCACTTACAGCACAGGGGGTAGAGACAGTCGGTCTCCCCCTCCAACAACCAGACTCTAAGCCAGGGAGCAACACAGAGACCGGGAGTACCAGCTTCCAACATAACCTTGGTGGACTCACTGGACAAAGACAGGCTACCAAATGCAACAGGTCCAGTATTGGGTTGTGGGTGGGCTGCCAGACTAACTCAGGTACCGACCGGCGTGAGGTCAGGTATCTGGTTAGTCTTCCCTGGGGGGGGGAGATGTGTGGCGAAACCAACCTCGCCACTGGGTTTTGGAGAGGCCTGTTTATCAGCCTCTTGCCTCAGGATTATGGCCCATACTAACTTTTAAACCCCTGAACCTATTCAAGTGAATTTTGGATAGGTTTTTCCCCAAGTTATACTGTTTAAATTGATGTAAGTTATATGTATGGCCAATGTAAACTCACAAAGTTGTAACAATTTATAATAAGTGTAACTTGTCAGCTTGGGAGGAATATGCTGGGTGTGTTTCTATTGTGCCATTGTGTGTTTAAATGGTGATGTCTGTCCTGTTATATCCACATGTGTATTGGTGATTTCTCTTTGTCTTGAGAGATAATTGGATTACGCCTCGGGTGTCTCCAGGGCAGAGAGGAGGAAACCATGGTGCATTGTGGGGATGTATTGTCTCTGTAAAACCTGCTTGAGCCAGATTGCCATGCTGCCAGCCAGGGCCCAAAAGTTAATTTTACTAACTTTTCAACCCCTGGTCTGATTCATGCCATTTTGTAATATGTTGTTCCCCTGAATGGATTGATTGTGAATATGTAATTGTTATGTGAATGTGATGTATGGTTTTAGAGTTATGAAAGTTAGGTAGAAAGTATGTTTTAACTGTATGTGTAATTGAGTTTCCTCTCAGGATAAGGGAAGGGAATATGTGGGATGTAACTGATATGTGATTGGTTGTTTTATACCTCCCTGTGGGCGGTCCTGTATTTGAAAAGACTGTAACAAAAACCAGGCTGGGTGTGCCAGCACGTCAGACCACTGCTTGACCCTCAACACGGAGCCTTGTCTCGTTATTGGGGGGATCCGCTGTATGCTGTTAGAGACTGATTGCCAGGAGTGTAAGCTGATCCCTGTTCGTCTGCTAGCAGCTATTCGTGAGGTTCCAGTTTGGAGTGCTATTTTGTATCCAGTTCGGGAGTTGGTGTTCTGCAGTAGCTGTGCCTGTCTCTCAGAAAGGGGTATATCGCCTAAACGGATTTTAACCCCTTGTCTGCTGAAACGGTCCGTTACACTGCACGTTTACAGTTTGCACATGAGCAACTGGATGTTCCACAGCAGTACTGGCTAAATATTCTGTGGACAGATGAAACCAAAGTTGAGTTGTTTTGAAGAAACACACAACACTATGTGTGGAGAAAAAGAGGCACAGCACAACATCAAAACCTCATCCCAACTGTGAAGTATAGTGGTAGGGGCATCATGGTTTGGGGCTGCTTTGCTGCGTCAGGGCCTGGACGGATTGCTATCATTGAAGAAAAAATGAATTTCCAAGTTTATCAAGACATTTTGCAGGAGAACTTAAGGCCATCTGTCCACCAGCTGAAGCTCAACAGAAGATGGGTGTTGCAACAGGACAATGACCCAAAGCATAGAAGTAAATCAACAACAGAATGTCTTAAACAGAAGAAAATACGGCTTCTGGAGTGGCCCAGTCAGAGTCCTGACCTCACCCCGATTGAGATGATGTGGCATGACCTCAAGAAAGCGATTTACACCAGACATCCCAAGAATATTGCTGAACTGAAACAGTTCTGTAAAGAGGAATGGTCAAGAATTACTCCTGACCGTTGTGCACGTCTGATCTGCAACTACAGGAAACGTTTGGTTGAAGTTATTGCTGCCAAAGGAGGTTCAACCAGTTATTAAATCCAAGAGTTCACATACTTTATCCACCTGCACTGTGAATGTTTACATGGTGTGTTCAATAAAAACATGGTAACATTTAACTCTTTGTGTGTTATTAGTTTAAGCAGACTGTGATTGTCTATTGTTGTGACTTTGATGAAGATCAGATCACATTTTATGACCAATTTGTGCAGAAATCTATATAATTCCAAAGGGTTCACATACTTTTTCTTGCAACTGTATTTTCCTCCTCTTAAACCTGGGGTGCGTCTTATGATTGAGTGCATCTTATAAAGAGAAAAATACGATATCAATCTGCTCAGTTTCTTCTGATTTATAACATCTCAGACACCATGTTCATCATGACAGGTTCCCTTTAAAGAGGTTGAGCCAAGATATCTGATCATTGGGAGTCCAACTGCTGGGACCCCCATCAATCATAAAAATGAGGCCCCATGTACCCATATGAATGGAGCATGCACACCGCTACTATGTTCATCTTTATGGGCCTGCAAGACCTGCCACTCATCATATTTTCATGACAGATGGGGGCCCAGCCATCAGATCCCACTAATCAGATGCCTTTCCCAATGTATAGGGGATAACTTGATATATATATATATACATAAGCTCAAAATTACCAGTGAGAAAGAAAAAATTATTAGGTAGTTGGGTTACTGTCATACATTTACTAAGGCAAATAGGCCTCATTAAGGATATGTTCACAGATACACTGCGGATTTTCTTTCCATATTTGCCATAATTCAATAACAGCAACAAATATCTCCTGCACACGACCGTTGTGTGCACCCGTGGCCGTTGTGCCGTTTTCCGTTTTTTTTCGCGGACCCATTGACTTTCAATGGGTCCGTGGAAAAATCGTAAAATGCACCGTTTTGCAGCCGCATCCGTGATCCGTGTTTCCTGTCCGTCCAAAAAATAAGACCTGTCCTATTTTTTGGACGGACAACGGTTCACGGACCCATTCAATTCAATGGGTCCGTGAAAGAACACGGATGCACACAAGATTGGCATCCGCGTCCGTGATCCGTGGCCGTAGGTTAATTTCATACAGACGGATCCGAAGATCCATCTGCATAAAAGCTTTTTCAGAGCTGAGTTTTCACTTCGTGAAAACTCAGAACCGACAGTATATTCTAACACAGAGGCGTTCCCATAGTGATGGGGACGCTTCTAGTTAGAATATACAACGAACTGTGTACATGACTGCCCCCTGCTGCCTGGAAGCTCCCGATCTCTTACAGGGGGCTGTGATCCGCACAATTAACCCCTCAGGTGCTCCAGGACAGGCAGGAGGGGGCAGTCCCCAGTTTTAATTTCATTGGTGGCCAGTGCGGCCCCCCCCCAGCCCCCTCTCCCTCCCTCTATTGTATTAATTTCATTGGTGGCCAGTGTGCGGCCCTCCCTCCCTCTATTGTATTATCATTGGTGGCCAGTGTGCGCCCCCCCCTCTATTGTTTTAATATCATTGGTGGCCAGTGTGCGGCCCCCCCCATTGTTTTAATATCATTGGTGCCCAGTGTGCGGCCCCCCCGGCCCCCCCTATATTGTTTTAATATCATTGGTGGCCAGTGTGCGGCCTCCCCCCCCCTTCCCCCGATCATTGGTGGCAGCGGAGAGTTCCGATCAGAGTCCCAGTTTAATCGCTGGGGCTCCGATCGGTAACCATGGCAACCAGGACACTACTGTAGTCCTGGTTGCCATGGTTACTTAGCAATATTAGAAGCATCATACTTACCTGCTGCGCTGTCTGTGACCGGCCGGGAGCTCCTCCTACTGGTAAGTGACAGATCATTAAGCAATGCGCCGCACAGACCTGTCACTTACCAGTAGGAGGAGCTCCCGGCCGGTCACAGACAGCGCAGCAGGTAAGTATGATGCTTCTAATATTGCTAAGTAACCATGGCAACCAGGACTACAGTAGTGTCCTGGTTGCCATGGTTACCGATCGGAGCCCCAGCGATTAAACTAGGACTCCGATCAGAACTCTCCGCTGCCACCAATGATCGGGGGGGGGGGAGAGGGGAGGCCGCACACTGGCCACCAATGATATTAAAACAATAGAGGGGGGGCCGCACACTGGCCACCAATGATATTAAAACAATGGAGGGGGGCCGGGGGGGGGCGCACACTGGCCACCAATGATATTAAAACAATAGAGGGGGGGCCGGGGGGGGCGCACACTGGCCACCAATGATATTAAAACAATAGAGGGGGGCCGGGGGGGCGCACACTGGCCACCAATGATATTAAAACAATAGAGGGGGTGCCGCACACTGGCCACCAATGATATTCAAACTGGGGAGGGAGGGGGGTCTGCCCCCTGCTGCCTGGCAGCCCCTGATCTCTTACAGGGGGCTATGATAAGCACAATTAACCCCTTCAGGTGCGGCACCTGAGGGGTTAATTGTGCTGATCACAGCCCCCTGTAAGAGATCAGGTGCTGCCAGGCAGCAGGGGGCAGTCATGTACACAGTTCGTAGGATATTCTAACTTGAAGCATCCCCATCACCATGGGAACGCCTCTGTGTTAGAATATACTGTCGGATATGAGTTTCACGATCTAACTCAAATCCGATGGTATATTCTAACATAGAGGCATTCCCATGGTGATGGGGACGCTTCAAGTTAAAATATACCATCGGATTGGAGAAAACTCTGATCCTATGGAATATTAACTCCTGACTATACATTGAAAGTCAATGGGGGACGGATCCGTTTGCATTTGCACCATATTGTTTCAATGTCAAACGGATCTGTCCCCATTGACTTGCATTGTAAGTCAGGACGGATCCGTTTGGCTCCGCACGGCCAGGCGGACACCAAAAATCAAGGAAGACCCACGGACGAAAAAACGGTCACGGATCACGGACCAATGGAACCCCATTTTGCGGACCGTGAAAAAATACTGTCGTGTGCAGGAGGCCATACACTGTGGAGAAAAATCCATGCAGAAATGTGGTGCAGATTTTAGAACCTCAGCATGTTAAATCTTTCTGCAGATTTTCACCAGATTCACCCTTTGCATTGTATATGCAATACCTATGACACAATCTGCATTTAAACATGTGATAATACCACAAGATCTGTTACAAATGTGCAACATGCATTTTCTATCTAATTTACTTGTGGCCATAGATGTAGAGTGTAAATGTCAACTGGGTTTATACAGCAGTAAAAATTTAGTCACACACAAAATGATGTAATGAAAATTGAGTGACCAACTTTTGATCAATATTACAAAAAGAAAAGGAGAACATTCAACTCAAGCCATCTTTGGAAATACTAAATGATGCAAACAGCACATGCGACTCTTGAAGGCAAAATGTACTGCCAGTTTGACATCATGTTAAGGAATTACACAGTCGAATCACATTATTATGAATACTTCCTACTTTCAAGGTCAGCAGCACGTAACTTATGATGGAAGTCATGTATCGTGAGCTGGCTTAGTGGGTATATAAGGTATGTGATAGACTGTCTGCGGACATATCCCTCGTTGCTGTCCTGAGTAAAAGGGGCAATTTATCAGACTTGCAAAAAGGGATGATTATTGGCTTTGGGGCCAAAAGGTGGCAGTATTTCTAAAACTGCGAAGCTTGTGAGCTGTTCGCATTCTGCGGTGCTGAAAGTGCATTGTGAGTGGACAAATGACACCATTGTGTACAAGCACCGTGGAAACTGCATAGCATCATGTGCCATTGATGAGGGACATGAACGTCTGCTACGAAGATGCACAAGGGGGACCAATATGCTGCAGTCTAGCAGCTCATCGCCAAAATTAACCAGGGGTCTAAAACAACAGTTCAGCAAACCCTACTATATATGGGGCTTCGAAGCAGACGGATGGTCACTGCATCTCTGCTAACGAAGTTGCACTAGCAGAAAAGGCTTCAATTGATGTGGCAGTATTGGAATAGGACCTCCGCTGATTGGCAAAAGGTCACTTCGTCTGCTTTATTGAATGGATAAACATTGGTATGTCAGACGAGAAACATCAGAGAACAAAAACCCTGCAACCATTGCTGGAAGAACACAAGCTGGTGGGGAAGATAGATATTAGCTGGTGGTCATAAGTCACATTATTATGACCACCAGCCAATATGTACAGTAACCACCAAGTGCAGCATTGACAGCAGCTAGACAGGCTAGCTCAATAAGGTCCAGCTGGAGGGTTTGTGGGAGAGGATCCATAGAGCAAACATGACAATTGAGGCGGTCCTACAAAATGTGACTTGACTGCGTATATAATTACACTGCAGCAATGTGACCACAGGTCCACTTGTATCAATATTGGCTTATTTTGTCTCATTCCTATTTATGTGGCTTTTTTTTTATCATTTACTTTGTCAAAAAATGTGACTCATAATATACAGCTTTTTTTATACTCGCATTCTGTAATACAGGTACGGCTATACGGTCAGATTTGCTGATGCAGTTTTGGTAGCCAAAATCCAGATTGGATCATAAAAGGAGAGAAAAAATTCTCTCCTGGTTTTGGCTTCCAAAAATGCATACAGAAACTTGACTGTGTCACTGTACCCTTAGAAAAGGTATGCTCCATGTGGTTTTGTTTCTGGCTTACATATAACATCAGTCTGCTGGTAGAGAGAAAATGCAAACTTTTGTCCAACTTTTGAAAACTGACAATGAATACATGTGGCTACATATAACCGTACCCATAATCACCCACACTTGATTTACATAACTCACAAATGGCACATGGCAAATCTTTTCTATAGTACTTTTTATAACAATATAAAGGCTACTTTCATAGGAAGTTTTTTTTTACTGGTATTTCCCTTTTTTGTACCTGCATTTTTTGCTATATTTTTGCGGTAAAAATGCCAACTTCAGATGTTAGCTGAAAGTCTATGGAAAATATGAAATGCTGGACACACACCTTTTTTGCTGCTGCCATTTTTTTCCTCTTTCTGGCTTCTTTTCAAAAATGTTGTATGCTGTAGCTTTTGGCTTTTTTTCAGCCATTTTGGAAAGAGGAAAAAAAACGCCATGAAAAAACTCTAGTGGTAAGACACACGGTGTGCAAAAAAAACAACGATAGAAGAAATGCTGCAAAAACAGCAGTTGGCCATTTAAAAAAAAAAAAGCCTGCAGTTATTCTGGTGTTTTTTAATGTTAAAAACATACTAGTGCCAAATTGCTCATTGTAAGGACCCTTAACAGTATTTATTTTGCTGCTGGACACCCCATTTAAGGTTTAAAATATATGTTCAACATGTTGTAAAAAGTCAATTTCAATATAAACTGAAATCCATAATGGTAGCACCACAGAATTGCTGCAGATTTAATTCTGCGCCAGCAAATCACTTTAATGGAAAATATTTTACGTTTGCTATATTGCCTTCCGTGCTCTCTGCAGAGGACCCGAAGCCTTGTTTTACAACTAGGTACATCAGTTTATTATTGAAGCGCTGTCACTTATGATATCTATGTTTAACATTATTCCTTGGCTTGTAAAGATGCTCACATCCCCTACAAGAATATTTCAGTTGTTTGTAACATAAGGGTTTGTGTGTAAAGTGGTGTGAAACTAATATCCCGTGACTGATCTTTTACACTGATTTAAATGAGCATGACTATAATATGTTGTGTCCACAGCTAGGGCACATTGTACAATAGATACCAAATATGCAAAAACGTCATCTTCACATCATGTACATAATATTCCTTGTACAATAAAATTGTGTAAATAAATTGTTCCGCAGAAACAATGAGGTGACCATGGCTGATGACCTAGTAGTTATTCACCAACAGCACCCCCTTTTCTTGTAGAAACTGTAGTATAAGGACTTACAAGGTTAACCTGACCACACATGAGACTAGATAGTACCAGAAACTGATAAGTTAGAATCGAGTGGAGAGCAGTTACAGGTAAGGCTAGTTTCACACCTGTAGTACAGCTATCCGGTAGGCTGTTCTAGCAGAGGAACAGCCTGCCGGAAATCACCATATCTGGCATAGCCAGATACTTTTGTGCACCACCAGTACCCATTGACTATAATGGGATCCGGCAGAGATCCAGCTGGTTTCCAGCATGAGTGCCGAGTTTCAGCCGGAAAAAAATGGTGCATGCAACTGTTTTTGTCTGGTGCACATGCTGGAAACTGGCTTAAGCCCTGCTGGATCCCATTTTTGTCAAAGGGGTGAACTCTAGCAGGCTGTTCCTCTGCTGGAACAGCCTGCTAGATAGCTTTACCACAGAAGTGAGAATAGCCTAATAAATGTTGGCAGTGCACACTGCTAAGTTTATAATTTGTACAATATTAGATAATAATATCCAGACATTATAGACTAAAACCTTCAGAATCACAGGTGCATATCCATGAAGCAAACATAATTACAAAAAACAAAATGGCTGCACACCATTATATATATAAACAATAGAGCGTATGTGCGCTAAGAGCTTCCATTACTCATTTATACTCATTTATAGTCGGTATTGTACCACTTTTATCTAGAATGACCCCCATTTATTAGCTCTATTTATATATATAATGGTGTGCAGCCATTTTGTTTTTTGTAATTATGTTTGCTTCATGGATATGCACCTGTGATTCTGAAGGTTTTAGTCTAAATTTTCTTGCAATATATTGGGGGTGGCACCCCTTTTATACTGGACACGCCCATCTACCTGGGACTTCTGAGCAGAGTACGTTTGTAGCTGGTTCCTACACTGCCCTGAATCTTGTAGGCTTAAGTAAGTCCAAAGTGAGGCAGTATCTTTAGTGATAGGGACCCATCTGCGGAAGCCACCTTGACGCCTGGTAGATGGGCCCAACACGTATGTGCGCTAAGAGCTTCCATTACTCATTTATACTCATTTATAGTCGGTATTGTACCACTTTTATCTAGAATGACCCCCATTTCTTAGCTCTATTGTTTATATATATAATGGTGTGCAGCCATTTTGTTTTTTGTAATCCAGACATTATATTGAGAACCAAAAGGGACGTTTGCATGATTCTGAAATTTGTGGCAGAGAAATTATCAAACCAAGTTGGAGAAGAGGGGACTTTTTTAAACAAATGTCAATGGCAGAAAGCCGCTGGATTTTTTATGTTAAATCCATGATTCCAGTGGGACTTAAAGTGAAATTGAACTTTTTACATTTTAAAGAATAGGTCCCACCTCATTTATGAAGGACGCATGTGGCATTTTACCTATTTAACCCCTTAGTGACCACCCATACGTGTTTTTACGGCGGTCACTAAGGGGCCTTAGGCTGGGCCGCCGCGTTTTTACGGCGGCCCAGTTTAAGCGCTGCACGGCTCCCACGTGCAGCGGGGAGCATGGACCTGGCTCTCACATGAGAGCCGGGTCCCTGCTCTAACAGCCCGGAACGGCAGGAGTGCCGATCCGGGCTGTTTAACCCTTTACATGCCGGGCGCAATGGCGCCCGCTGCATGTAAAGTGGTGACAGAGGGAGTGGACTCCCTCTGTCTCCCATCAGCACCCCGAAAATGCGATCGCGGGGTGCTGATGTGCTGGGAAGCTTACCTTGCTTCCGATCAGGGCCCCGAGCCTGTCTTCCGTTACTTCCAGCAGGCTGTGCCTCTCTGGCGCAGCCTGCTGGTCAATGTTCGAATAGCATTGCTATTGAAATGCAATGCATTATAGAGATAATGCATTACATTTTAAAAGCAATCAAAATACTGTATATTATAGTCCCCTTGTGGGACTATTAAGTAGTAAAAAAAATAGAAAAAAAAATACACATTTATTAAATAAAAAAAATTCCATAAAATAAATTTTTTATTTTTTTTTCCATTGAAAATACGCTTTTCAATTAAAAAAATTGCAAAAAGAAAATATCCCCCATATGTTTGGTATTGCCGCATCCGTAACAACCGGGACTACATAAATATTACATAAAATATCCCCTATGGTGAATGCCGTAAAAAAAAAAAAAAAAAAAAGACAGAATTTCGAATTTATTCTTAGTTTCCACCGAAAAAAAAAACGTAATAACAAGCGATCAAAAAGCGGCATTTACTCCAAAATCATACCAATGAAAAATACAAGTCGTCTTTCAAAATTCAAGCCCTCACACAATTCCATATAAAAAAATAAAAAAAAGTTATGGGTCTTGTGAAGTGGCAATGCAAAATTATTTTTTTGGTTAATAAAAGGTGTTTTATTGCAAAAAAAGTAGTAAAACGTAAACAAAATTATAAGTATTTAGTATCACTGTAATCGTACTGACCCAGAGAATAAAGATATTTATTTGTACCGAAAAATGAACGCCAAAAAATGTATAATGTAAAAACGCAGTGGCAGTATTGCTATTTTTCCCTATCTCCCTCCCCGAAAGAGTTAATGAAAGTTATGTGTACCCCAAAATGGCGCCATTAAAAACTACAACTTGTCCCGTAAAAAACAAGCCATCATAAAGCTATATAGATGAAAAAATAAAAAAGTTATAGCTCTTGGAACGAGACCATAAAAAAAGGAAGAAAAACGCTTGGTCATAAAGGCCCAAACAGGCTTGGTCACTAAGGGGTTAAAGAATAAGCAGAGGGAGCATGACCATCCCTGAGAAAGAGGGATGTTATCTCTGAAATGTGTTTATGTGTTGGGTTGTGGGCTGTGTAGTCTTCTAAATGTGACATCTCGAAGCAAAGGTCAGTGTCTACTACGTTCACTTTGAGCTAATTCCTCAGTGTTAGGCCTCATGCTCGTGGCCGTATTGCGGTCCGCAATCTGGAGCTGCGGAGCGTAACGGAGTGCTTCCGTGGTGTTTCTGTCCGTGCCTCCACACAGCAAAAAAATAGAACATGTTTTATTTTTTTACGGTGCGGACGGATCACGGACCCATTCAAGTTGAATGGGTCTCGATCCGTCCCGGACGCCGCATGGACATTGCCGTGCATTGGGGACCGTAAATTGCGGTCCCCAATGCACGTAATGGCCGCACAACGGCCGTGTGCATGAGGCCTTAACAGAGTATTTATATATTCCTTAGCTGTCAATGCTATTGGTGAATTGTGGATGTTCTGTCTTAATAAACGTTCACACAGTGTGCAGTCTGACATTCAGCATAAACCATTCCTGTCTTCCAAATAAGAGGACTGTTCTTTGTAGTCTAACTTGTTTATTGGTAAAACAGGATTGTTGATACAAGAATATACAGTCAGGTCCATAAATATTGGGACATCTACACAATTCTAACATTTTTGGCTCTATACACCACCACAATGGATTTGAAATGAAACAAACACGATGTGCTTTAACTGCAGACTGTCAGCTTTAATTTCAGGGTATTTACATCCAAATCAGGTGAACGGTGTAGGAATTACAACAGTTTGCATATGTGCCTCCCACTTGTTAAGGGGCCAAAAGTAATGGGACAATTGGCTTCGACAATTGGCTTCTCAGATGTTCCATGACCCGGTGTGTGTTATTCCCTCATTATCCCAATTACAATGAGCAGATAAAAGGTCCAGAGTTCATTTCCAGTTTGCTATTTGCATTTGGAATCTGTTGCTGTCAACTCTCAAGATGAGATCCAAAGAGCTGTCACTCAGTAAAGCAAGCCATCATTAGGCTGAAAAAACACAACAAACCCATCAGAAAGATAGCAAAAACATTAGGCGTGGCCAAACAACTGTTTGGAACATTCTTAAAAAGAAGGAACGCACCGGTGAGCTCAGCAACACCAAAAGACCCGGAAGACCACAGAAAACAACTGTGGTGGATGACCGAAGAAATCTTTCCCTGGTGAAGAAAACACCCTTCACAACAGTTGGCCAGATCAAGAACACTCTCCAGGAGGTAGGTGTATGTGTGTCAAAATCAACAATCAAGAGAAGACTTCACCAGAGTGAATACAGAGGCTTTACCACAAGATGTAAACCATTGGTGAGCCTCAAAAACAGGAAGGCCAGATTAGAGTTTGCCAAACGACATCTAAAAAAGCCTTCACAGTTCTGGAACAACATCCTATGGACAGATGAGACCAAGATCAACTTGTACCAGAGTGATGGGAAGAGAAGAGTATGGAGAAGGAAAGGAACTGCTCATGATCCTAAGCATACCACCTCATCAGTGAAGCATGGTGGTGGTAGTGTCATGGCGTGGGCATGTATGGCTGCCAATGGAACTGGTTCTCTTGTATTTATTGATGATGTGACTGTTGACAAATGCAGCAGGATAAATTCTGAAGTGTTTCGGGCAATATTATCTGCTCATATTCAGCCAAATGCTTCAGAACTCATTGGACGGCGCTTCACAGTGCAGATGGACAATGACCCAAAGCATACTGCAAAAGCAACCAAAGAGTTTTTTAAGGGAAAGAAGTGGAATGTTATGCAATGGCCAAGTCAATCACCTGACCTGAATCTGATTGAGCATGCATTTCACTTGCTGAAGACAAAACTGAAGGGAAAATGACCCAAGAACAAGCAGGAACTGAACAAGCAGTAGAGGCCTGGCGGAGCATCACCAGGGATGAAACCCAGCGTCTGGTGATGTCTATGCGTTCCAGACTTCAGGCTGTAATTGACTGCAAAGGATTTACAACCAAGTATTAAAAAGTAAAAGTTTGATTTATGATTATTATTATGTCCCATTAGTTTTGGTCCCTTAACAAGTGGGAGGCACATATGCAAACTGTTGTAATTCCTACACCGTTCACCTGATTTGGATGTAAATGCCCTCAAATTAAAGCTGACAGTCTGCAGGTAAAGCACATCTTGTTCGTTTCATTTCAAATCCATTGTGGTGGTGTATAGAGCCAAAAATGTTAGAATTGTGTCGATGTCCCAATATTTATGGACCTGACTGTAAATAGCAAATATAAATATAAAGTATGGATAGCATAACATTTGCATTAACACTAAAGCACATGGTAAAATGGCTGCCTGTACATAAGATGACATATTACAACTAGCTGAACAGCTCTAACAATTACAACTAGCTGAACAGCTCTGCATAATATATGTCCCTGAAACAAAGGTAGATCTCTCACCATATATGCTTTTACAAGGAGGGTGGAGATTGAGAATGAGATATGCAAAAGGACAGCTCTGCTGATGTGTCTGGGAGACTGGAGGCTTCTCTTTCCCAGGATGCTTTGCTCTCCCACTATGCAGTGTACCACCCACAATGCAGTAGTCTTTGTAACAGGAAAAACAAAGTGTAATACAACTTAACACCGCTAGATGGTGCTATAACCACATTAAAAACTTCTGAATTACCAAGGGTCTGGCAGAATGAACTAGAATCATTTTCTAACCCTGCTGAGCAGAACAGTGTAGTATTCCTGAAAGTGTAGCTATTTTGCATGCTGTAATCAGATGAAAACCTTATGGTCATTTGATGGCAGATATTGCTTTGTGAGAAAACAAAGGATGGGAACATAGAAACAGAATCAGGACATATTGTACAGACTTTTGGGAGGCCTGTAAATAGTATGTAGTGAGATATTGTACAGATGTAGCAGAGTTAACACACACAATTGGTGAGTTATCACATTTAGTTAACGTGTTATGACTGTAACTCTTAACTCTGCTGCATATGTACACATCAGCTTCCCAGAGATCTCTGAATTAAAATGGATGGTACTATCAGACCTTTAAGAAGAGGAAAGACATATTTTTACTATTCAAGGAATGAACAACATAAAATGAACAACTTAGGAGAGAATTTATTAAACCACATACGCCTCTTTCTTGGCATGGAAGAGTTTGGTGTAAGTCCCACATATGCAAAAAATTTGCAACTGTTTGCACCAGGCTTGCCAATTTACATGGAATGGGCAGCACAGGGTTGGGCCTAGGAGGCCTAGCACATTTATTATAATTTAGGCACAAAAACTGGAATAAATTATACCTGAAATGTACAGCAGATGCTAGCTGGCATAGATTTCAGTTCTGGAGCATGGTAAGTCCAAGCTGCAGCACAATTATTAACATTTTTAATAATTGTGTGCATCTTCTGCTAGCAAGACAGAGATTAAGACCATTGTATATAACACTGACTTTAACCCCTTTCCGAGATCTGCTGTACAAGAGCAGCAGTTGTTGGGACTTTAAAGATGGCACCTTCACAGTTGCTGAGTGGTCGCCATATCTGTCAAGTGCCTGCTGTTTTACTCAGCATAGACTTGGTAGTAGAGTCCATGATCGACAATAACGCTGATTATTGACCTTTTAACTGCACAGATGCCATGGTCTATTGTAACCACAGCATCCGATCCGTCAGTTACCAGGAGCGCTGCCTTCCCAGTGACGGAAAGGCTTTGCCCGCGACAAGACAGCAAAAGTATGTTACTGTTGGGGCAAAACCCCCTTCTCTATGATTGTCGGGGTCCCAATTGAAGTGTCCTTATGAGAAGTGATGGACGAACATCGGCCGGGACGTTTCGCGAACGGGCGTTCGCGATCAAATATTCGCAAACCAAGTGTTCGCGGCGGGCCCCATTCACTTTAATGGCAGTCCAACCTGAAAAACCTTCAGGTCATATTTGCAGCCACCAAATACTTACTAGAAGTGCACAAATAGTCCCAACAACATGGACAGTGACATACCAGAGGGGGATCAATGGCAAAAATTCCCACAAAAAATATGTATTTTAATCAGGGGCCATTTTTATGCGTCTTAGGCTACTTTCACACATGCATTTGGTGCGGATCCATTTGTATTATCTTTAGCATAGCCAAGACTGATCCATCTTGAACACCATTGAAAGTCAATGGAGGACGGATCCATTTTCTATTGTGTCATAGAAAACGGATCCGTCCCCATTGACTTACATTGTGTGTCAGAACAGATTCGTTTGGCTCAGTTTCGTCAGACGGACACCAAAACGCTGCAAGCAGCATTTTAGTGTCCGTCTCCAAAGCAGAATGGAGACAGAACAAAGGCAAACTGATGCATTCTGAGCGGATCCTTTTCCATTCAGAATGCTTTAGGGCAAAACTGATCCGTTTTGGACTGCTTGTTAGAGCCCTGAACGGATCTCACAAACAGAAAGCCAAAACGCCAGTGTGAAAGTGGCCTTAAAGGAAAACTCTCAAAAATGTGCCCTGCTGGAGCCTAGAAAATTTTTATTTTAGGCCACGGGAGTACGGACCCCAAAAATTAGGCATTCACCTGACAGAAAAGAACAATTGATTATGTGGCTGGAGGTATATTAGACGGTCAGTGGACAACAATTTTACTGTAGGCCACAGGAGTACGAGCCCCAGAAATTAGGCATTCACCTGACAGAAAACAACAAGTGATTATGTGGCTGGAGGTACATTAGGCAGTCACTGAATAACAATTTTATTGTAGGCCAGTGGAGTACAGGCCCCAAAAATTAGGCATTCACCGGACAGAAAAGAACAAGTTATTATCACTGATGAGCGGCACTATTCGAATTTGTGATATTTCGTGATTATTTGGGCGAATATTCGTCATATATTCGCAAATTCGAGAATTCGTGATTTCCAGTTATTATTTCCTGCGAAAAATGGCAATCGGAATATTTATGATAAATTTTGCGATATGAAAATTTGCGATCAACACTACTCCTAAATTCAAAGATATTGCAGCCTTCTCATTGGCCCACAAGCAAGAAGCAGTGAGGGATCATGGGTACTGCTAAAAAAAAATCTAGAATATTCTTGATTACGAAGATATAGCACTATATTATAGATATTCGCGAATTCTCGAAGTGCCAATATTCGTGATAAAAATTGGCGATTAGAATATTCGTGATAAACAATAGTGATTATGTGGGTGGAGGTATGTACATTAGGCGTCCACTGAATAACAATTTTACTGTAGGCCAGTGGAGTACAGGCCCCAAAAATTATGCATTCACCTGACAGAAAAGAACAAGTGATTATGTGGCTGGAGGTATATTAGACGGTCAGTGGATAACAATTTTCAGTAGGCCAGTACAGGCCCCAAAAATGAGGCATTCACCTGACAGAAAAGAACTAGTGATTATGTGTCTGGAGGTACATTAGGCGGTCACTGGATAAAAAATTTACTGTAGGTCACTGGAGTAAAGGCCCCAAAAATTAGGCATTCACCTGACAGAAAAGGCCTTTTATGCCGATGTATATTCATAAGACAAGGACCATTGTTTGCTCTGGTTTGTGGCGGATATGTGTGGGCTGGCATGAGGAAATTCAATTACACATGGTCGTCATAGGTGTTGAATTCCTCCGAGATCCATGCCTCATTCATTTTTAGAAATGTGAGGCAGTCCACACTGTCATGAGCTAGGCGAGTGCGCTTATCAGTCACGATCCCCAATGCTGCGGTTAACGTCCTTTCGGACTGGACATTCATAGTTAATACGGTTGAAAAAAGACATCCATCCATCAAGTTCAACAAAGGACAAGGGGCAAACCAAGAGTTCCATGGCAAATTGTGCCAGCTCTAGCCACAGGTCAAGCCTGCACACCCTGTAGCCCAGGGGTTCCTCGCTTCTCAGATCGTCAACATCGGCCGTTAACCCTATGTAGTCGGACACCTGTCGGTCTAGGCGTTCCCTGAGGCTGGATCCGGAGGGCGGCTCTCGATGGGTTGGCTGCAAGAATGATCTCATATCTGAAGTGACCAACACATCTTCAAACCGCCCTCTTCTTGCAGGCACGGTAGGTTTGGTACACACACCTGTTTCGCTGTGGGTGGAAATTCCTCTGCCAGCGCCTGCAACAGCAGAATGCAGCATCTCTCGCAGCAAGGCCTGGAAATGCTGCATTCTGACAGCCTTTGGTGATGCTGGTAACATTTTGTTTTTGTAACGGGGGTCTAAGTACGTTGCCACCCAGTACTGGTCCTTGCCCTTTATGCTTTTTATACGGGGGTCGCTCTTCAAACACTGGAGCATGAAGGCCCCCATTTGCACTAAATTGGAAGTGGTGGAGCGCCCTGGCTCCTGCCCATCGCCCAGGAGAATGCCGTCCTTGGTCTCCTCCCCCAGCCATGGAAAACACCAGGGATCCCTGAAAAGTTTAAAGTCCCCCTCAAAGCCTGCTCCTCCTCCTCCTCCCAGCCACCATCCTCCTCTGTTTCCTCTTCAGACTCCTGCTGACTTGTCTCAGATGGAGTAGCCCCCCCTGGGAATTCATTCAGCATTGCGACTTCCTCATCTTCCAGTTCCTGCTCCTCGACTGCTTGATCAATGACATGACACAATGCACGCTCCAGAAAGTAGGCGCAAGGTACGATGTCACTGATGGTGCCCTGGCTGCGACTGACCAGTTTGGTGATTTCATCAAATGGCCGCAGAAGTCTGCATGTGTCGCGCATGAACAGCCACTGGCGCTGTGAAAAGAAACTAAGCTCCCCAGAACCTGTCCTGCTGCAGAGTCCGTACAGGTAGTCGTTAACCGTATGTTGCGGCTGGTGCAGCTTATCAAGCATGTACATGGTGGAGTTCCAGCGCGTCGGGCTGTCACAAATCAGAAATCTGACGGGCAGGTGGTGTCGCCGCTGAATGTCAGGAAGCCATGGCCTTGTAAGATCTTCTAAAATGGCCAGTGATTTTCCTGGCCTGCTGCAAGACGTCCTAGACCCTGGGGTATTTGGCAACGAATCGCTGCATGATGTGTGCCATGCAAGGCACGTGTCATTTTGCCCTGTTTCAGTGCACTCAGCAGATTGGCACCGTTGTCGCACACCATTTTATCAACTGTCAAATTGAGCGAGGTTAGCCACTGACCAGCCTATGACCGCAGAACTGAAAGCTGTGCAGGACTGGTGAGGCTCTTGGCTTCCATGCACAACAGCCACAGCACAGCATGGCAACATCTCACCTGGCATGTCGAATAGGTTCTGGGGTGCTTGGGGGGTGCAGCGGAAGAGGCGGTATAGCGGTGAGCTGGACCAGGGTATGCACTCTGACGCCAAATTATGCAATGGCTAAGTCAGGTGTAGGTGATAGTTTATAGTTTAGTTTGTGATGCCAATTGCAGCGTGCGCAGGGTACTAACACAGGGCCCTTTAAGGTGTTGTAACGCACGTCCCAGTTTAGGAATGCCAGAGTGGTGTAATGTCTCTGTATGGTAGTAGTAATGGTGTCAACGGTGTCTCCTACCTGGGTACGGCTGGACTTCTGGATACTGGCTCACTTGCAATAAAATGAGTGTGGTGCTAGTAGGAGTAATAGAGGAATTTGCAGCAGTAATTGAGATTCAGACCCTTGGTAAAGTTCAAACTTGTCTTTACTGATGGAAACTTTCATCCAAGCAAGGTACAGCATTAGTCTTAGGTCCCAGCAGGTATTGGCAATGTGTGACAGGAATATATCTTCTGCTCTATCATGTACCTGGATCTTGCAGGAAAAGGACATCTGCTTGTTAGCTCTAAACTGTGGCAGGAATTTGGCTTCTGCACTTTCGATCTTCTGCTGTGTGGGGACTGACTAGCTGAGGAGGAATATGTCTGCTCCTGGGTCTCTGGTCTGTGACTCACAGCTTTCTTCACAGGGTATGGTTCTTCCTGGAACTGGAGTTGTCTGTAACGTTCTGCTTGCTTCTACCAGCTGAGACTGCAAGGCTCAGGCCGGGGATAATGATCAACGTCTCAGCTGAGACAAGATCCTGGCTTTGGATCCCTATATCTGGGAGCTCCTACACGCACAGCCTTCCCCTAGCAGGGGTTGCTGGCACACACCCTTAACTTCCTTCTCTCCCCATGAGGCAGGATGTGGGAACAACCCACTTTGCTCACAGAGGGGGAGCTAAAATGGAATGAACTATTCCAGTCTAGAAACACTAAACTGTAGCTAACTCCTTGCTAACACATTGCTGCCACCTGCTGGTGAACATGAAAATTGCAACAATATACATTTAACAAGGCTTATAATGCACATTTGTGAGGATGTAAGGTAAAATTACATTAGATGACAATGTAAATGCTCTTAAGAGATTGTAGCGGGGTAAAAGAGTTTAGTAACACAACTCTGGGGTGTTACAGTAGCAGTGGAAAAGGAGGAGTCAGCCGAGGAGGAGACAGAGGATGGAGTAGGAGGAGGAGAAGAAAAGAAGAGGCAGGCCTGCATGCAATCCGTGGCGGTAACACTAAATCCACACGAGTTACATGGGTTACATGCTTGACCATCAGAAGGTTCAACCAGTGGGCAGTAAAAGTTATGTACCTTCCCTGATTGTGTTTGCTAGTCCATATGTCTGTGGTCAGATGTATCTTGGCACCGACACTGTTTGCCAGAGATATATTGAATTGCCGCTGAACGTGGCCATATAGCTCTGGGATGCTCTTCTGGGAGTAGTTGGTGGGCTAGCAGTTCCGACATGCCAGCAGTCAGCCGTTGGGCAAGAGGGTTATCCGGCGTCATGAACTTTTTACACTCTAACATTTGGGCGACGGAAGCCTGCCTTCTGCCAGATGAACGCGACGACGGCACAGTGGAAGATGGAGTGGAGGACAAATGGGAGGAGAGAGGAGAAGGAGAAGAGGCAGGACGTGGAGCGCCAGGAGTGTGGCTTTGTGGGTTCTGATGGCGTTGCTCCCACTGGGCTCGGTGATGGGAGGCCAGGTGCCTTCTTAAGGCGGTTGTCCCTAGGTGAGTGTTGGGCTTACCGCGACTTATGAATTGATAGCACAGGCTGCAGATGGCAACATTATTGTCAGCTGCTGACACGTTAAAAAAAAGCCCACACTGCGGAGCCATATGCCGCTTCCTGGGAGCGCAAGATGTGACTGTGCATGATGGATGGCTCGCTCAAGATACATCTGCAGTCTGCTTTTTGCCTTCTGTGCACTGCAAGTTCTGCCTGCTTCTCCTCCTTTTCCTCCCTATCTGCTTCTCAGTCTCTCCCTCTGAACTCCCCTCATCTTCCTCTCTTGTAGGCACCCATGTGACGTCCATCGTCACATCATCATCGTCACCTTCACCACCACTGACATTAGAGATCTCGGAGTTGGCAGCAACAGCGGGGACCACCCTCCTTGGGCTGATCTTGGTACTGTTGTCAGACCACTGGGAGGCGGCCCATTGCTACCTCCTCCTCATCCAATGCCAAGAATGGCTGCGCATCGGTATGGTCTGGGAATGGATGGAAAAATTATTCATCTGACTCGAGTAAAGGTGCTATGCTGGTGGTGGTTGTGTCTTTGGGGGTGCACACAGCAGAGAGTGAGGAGGGTGCAGATACAGAGGATGAGGATGGTGCAGAAGCGGAAGGCTGAGTGAGCCACTCAACCAACTCTGGTGCGTCCTTTGACATAATCACACGCACCTTCTCCAACTTCCCACTTAGGCTCCGGCCTGGTGCACCTGCCCGACCCTACCACCCCTGCGGAACGGCCTGCCTCTTCCTCTGCCTGTCATTTTCAAAATGACCCTGTGCCAAAGTCCCTAGAGAAGAGCAGTATTTGTGGAAGCAGGTATATCGCACCCCTCAATCTGTATTTTGTGGAAGCAGGTATATCAAACCCCATTATCAGTATTTTGTGGTAGTGTTGAGCACGAATATTCGAAAAGATAATTTTTATCTTGAATATCGCCACTTCCAGAATTTGCGAATATTTAGAATATAGTGCTATATATTTGTTATATCTAATAATCGTAATTTTTTCCATCTGAACACATGATTCCTCCCTGCTTCTTGCTTGTGGGCCAAAGAGTTAAGTCAAGTCATGATTCCTTCCTGCTTAAGTTGCTTGTGGGCTAATCACTCTACAAAATATTTGCGAAATATCACAAATTCGAATATGACCCCTTCCGCTCATCACTATTTTGTGGAAGCAGGTATATCACACCCCTCAATCAGTATTTTGTAGACGCAGGTATATCGCACCCCTCAATCAGTATTTTGTGGAAGCCAGTGTATTGCAGGCCTCAATCAATATTTTGTAAAAACAGGTATATCCCATCCCTCAATCAGTATTTTGTGGAAACAGGTATATAGAACACCTGAATCAATATTTGTTGGAGGCAGGTATATAGAACCCCTGTTATAGGGGGGGATCTGTGGATGACACATATATAGCATGAGACGCTAAATATGTGTCATCCACAGATCCCCCCATAGCAGTGTCATCCACAGATCCCACCATAGCAGTGTCATCCACAGATCCCCCCATAGCAGTGTCATCCACAGATCCCCCCATAGTAGTGTCATCCACAGATTCCCCCCATAGCAGTGTCATACACAGATCCTCCATAACAGTGCCATCCACAGATCCTCCATAACAGTGCCATCCACAGATGCCCGCACAACAGTGCCATCCACAGATGCCCCCACAACAGTGTCATCCACAGACCACCATTAGTTCAAAACCCACCAAAAGCACACCTTTTGGTTCAAATTTTTTTTCCCCTTTTTTCCTCCTCAAAAACCTAGGTGCGTCTTATGGGCCAGTGTGTCTTATAGGGCGAAAATAAGGTATATCAAACCCCTTAATCAGTATTTTGTGGAAGCAGGTATATCGCAACCCTCAATCTGTGTTTTGTGAAAGCCGGTGTATCGCAGGCCTCAATCAATATTTGGTGGAAGCAGGTATATCGCACCCCTCAATCAGTATTTTGTGGAAGCAGGTATATAGAACATGGAAACAAGGCGGCTCACCTCCAATCCGAATGGGATCAGGTGCTCACGTAAATGTTTACCCCAATAAACAAACAGAAAGCAAAAATATGTAGAAAACGGGCACTCAAGTAACAGGGTGTTGCATCAGAAAAATTTATATAAACATACCATCATAACATTTAAAATAACATTTAAAATAACATTTAAAACATATTATATAAAAACAATATTCAATGAATTTTCGATTGTAAATCGATATTATAGTCGACTCTGATAATATAAATCGATGTTGACTCTGATAATATAAATCGATGTTATAATTGACTCTTAGGACTAATAGTGAAATAGTCAATTGAAGTGTTCAAAAGAATCTATCCCAGAAACATCGACTGTTTGAAAAAAGCCACAAGAAATACTGCAAAAAAAACAGAAGCTCTAGATGACTTTAAGGAAATCTTTCAAGTAATGTTCCCAGTGTTGGCATATAAAACCACTTATGCTTTCTTTATTAGCAGATTGATGAACATATGGAGAAAAGTAAGCAGTCTCTTTGTTATGTCTTCACCACTTTCAGTGGTTTTTGTTCGACAAAATAGACCGCACGCTTAATCAGCGATAATTTCTTATTCCATTAGTTTAACATGAATGCAGACTTCAGTAGAAAACTTTCAAAACTTTCGAATGGTGATCCCGAATTTTTCAAATGGTGATCACGTACCTGGTGGCGTCTCACGTGGCGTCCCACGTGGTTTCTATATGTCACCTCTTTACAGATTGCAGCGCGCTGTTTCTTTCAGGTTAGAGTCTGTAATTACTGTAGTCAGATTGTCAGAATTTCCATACGCGTTTCGAGGTTTACACACCTCTTCATCAGTGGCTGTTGTCAGTCTGTATGTGTAACAGTCCATATTTTATGTGGTTTAAGTAGGGTGTGATTCAAACACCCATTGGTCCAGATTTTATTAGGAGGGGTGGTTCTCAACGATCCCAGCTGCTCTGTAATGTGGCTTTTCCCATCTCATTAGTCGACATTTTAAAACATAGATGTTTAAAGTACATGGGTTTAAAAATAATGGTAATAATGGTAGTAGTTCAAAATATCCGAGGAATATTAAGGAGATAGATATAGTTATAAAATTACCAGGAATCCATATGTACATACGGTACAGACCAAAAGTTTGGACACACCTTCTCATTCAAAGAATTTTCTTTATTTTCATGACTATGAAGGCACCAAAATTTGAATTAACACATGTGGAATTATATACATAACAAACAAGGTTCTTCAAAGTAGCCACCTTTTGCTTGGATTACTGCTTTGCACAATCTTGGCATTCTCTTGATGAGCTTCAAGAGGTAGTCCCCTGAAATGGTCTTCCAACAGTCTTGAAGGAGTTCCCAGAGATGCTTAGCACTTGTTGGCCCTTTTGCCTTCACTCTGCGGTCCAGCTCACCCCAAACCATCTTGGTTGGGTTCAGGTCCGGTGACTGTGGAGGCCAGGTCATCTGGCGCAGCACCCCATCACTCTCCTTCATGGTCAAATAGCCCTTACTTTCAAAGTTTTACCAATTTTTCGGCTGACTGACTGACCTTCATTTCTTAAAGTAATGATGGCCACTCGTTTTTCTTTACTTAGCTGCTTTTTTCTTGCCATAATACAAATTCTAACAGTCTATTCAGTAGGACTATCAGCTGTGTATCCACCTGACTTCTCCTCAACGCCACTGATGGTCCCAACCCCATTTATAAGGCACGAAATCCCACTTATTAAACCTGACAGGGCACACCTGTGAAGTGAAAACCATTTCAGGGGACTACCTCTTGAAGCTCATCAAGAGAATGCCAAGAGTGTGCAAAGCAGTAATCCAAGCAAAAGGTGGCTACTTTGAAGAACCTAGAATATTACATATTTTCAGTTGTTTCACACTTGTTTGTTATGTATATAATTCCGCATGTGTTAATTCGTAGTTTTGATGCCTTCGGTGTGAATCTACAATTTTCATAGTCATGAAAATAAAGAAAACTCTTTGAATGAGAAGGTGTGTCCAAACTTTTGGTCTGTACTGTATATTGTGCAAAGATGGCAAATAAACCGCACAAGAGGTATATGTGTAGTATCTGTGCGGTTAATATGTCACTTAGTTTTAAGACTGGTGCAGTCTGATAGTTGGCAACATATGTGGAAAACCTCTCACGTTTCTCCCCAAAATTGTTTTGAGGTATTTCGGGGTATTTCACTGGACCCTCCAATATGTTATTCGGGGGGCGCAGTGGATCATCCAACTGGGGTTTCCATCTCAATTAGAATTGAAAATAACAAAAATCGCATGAAAAACGCACCAAAACCACAATTGCGATATTCAAATAATTCATATAGACCTTTTTTCTTACTTAAAAATTCGTATAGATTATTTTTCTAGAAAATTCATATAGAATATTTCCAAAAAGGAGACAGTATGATCGATTCCCCACAGAAAATTTGGTTGGGGCAATAGCTCCAAAAGAATAAATTAGAGAGAAAGTATATATATATACATATTATCACGGTCGGCGTGGCTATCACATACGTGACACAGAGGGAGGGAACGAGGAAGGCCCTGCCCAAGTGAGAGGGAAGATGGTGACCCCTGACTCACCTGGCGGCTGGCACCTGGCTGCCCTGACGTCCCTAGACGGGTTCCTCACCCGTACGCCGATCACGTGCCTAAAGCCCTGGCTTTCCCTGAGCTGAGCCCTAGATAGTGAACAGGGCGATGGGAACACTAGTCCGCACCACTAACTCTATGGGAAAACACCAAGGGGAGGACAGACAACACAGACTCAACATATATTCCCAGGTGGGCGACAACAGGAGACAACAATAAGCCAAACAGGGATCCGGAGGGTAGCACACAGGAACAACAACCAGGATTAACTACTCCAGTGGGTCAGTATAGATGTCCAGGCAGGAAGCTCTATAACTGGCAACTAGAGAAGTGTGAGGGGAGAATATAAGGAGGTAGGGAGTGGCAGACAAGAAACAGCTGAGGAGGAGAAGCTACGGATCCCTGAGAGAGACAAAAAGGATAGCAAGGCAAACACAGAAAACAATAACTAAGAAACACCGTGATCTTTAGATATAGAGCGCGCAGCCACCCGCTGCGACTTCCTGACCCCGGGTATAACGGAGTCAGACGTGGCTCTTGATACCCTCGTGACACATATCTTCTTGAAGGAATCTGCTTTCAAAGTATATATTTCGAAAGACCTCTCAAGAGTCTCTCCAGGTTCTCGAAAATTTCTCAAAAATTTCCCGAGGAAAGGCTTGAGTGTTCTATCGATCAATCCATACTCCACAGATTTTTGCATTTAGTAAAGTGCGGAATGGAATATATTTCTCCAACAGGGAACAATCATGGGTTAACTGTGTAGAAAGGGGCCCGAGACCCCTTCCCAGAGGGGGCATGGAGGTGCTGATAAACAGCCAGACACTCCATGCCACATCGGAAGGGGGGAACCGAGCCCATAATCACAGGAAACCAAAGATTTCAAGTTCAGCGTTCAGATCCTTCGGAACAAGTGAGTCAAATTCATATATTCTTTTGGACTCGAGTCTAGACATAGCGGAGATATGGTCTCCTCCGCGCCATGGTTTTTTCACCTTCTCAATGGCTGTAAAGATTAAACTTGATGGGTCTTGGTTATGTTTATCTTTAAAGTGTCGGGAAAGGCAGTGTTGTTCATACCCCTTCCTAATGTTGTTAATATGTTCAGACACTCTTTTTTTCGAAGTACGTTTCGTTCGCCCTATATATTGTTTAGAACAGCGGTGGGGAACCATTTTGCTGCCAAGGGCCATTTGGATATTTGTAACATCATTCGGGGGCCATACAAAATTCTCAATAAAAATTTTTTACTGCTGTATTTGGTCAAACATATAATTGACTTAGGGATAAGTTACAGAAATTGCACTTCAATTAAAATAATCTAGAGGGCTGTATTTTTGCAGCACAAAATAGCGCCTGCACTATATATATACAGTATATTACATACAATACAGGCGCCATATTGACCACACATAGCAGTCTAATTTTTAAGTTCAGAATGTTACTTATTTGACATTAATGGCAGGAAGCTAAACCCAGGGGGTCCAGAGAGGGGTTCACCCAGCTTTCACTCTCCCTGCCTCTTTCTTCGCAACTGTCCCTGCCTTTGTCCCTTTCTCAGCAAAATATCTGCCCCCACCTCCATCAGCCTGAAATCAGCCTCCTATCAGACCCCCCAGGCCTACATCAGCCTCAGATCAGACTCCCATCAGACCTCTAAGCCTCAGATTAGACCCCAATCAGACCCTTCCTAGCTTCAGATCAGACTCCCATCAGACCCCCAGCCTCAGACCAGACCCGGATCAGACGCCCAGCCTCAGATCAGCCCCCATCAGACCCCCCAGGGTCAGATCAGCCCCTATAAGACCCCCCAGCCTCAGATCAGACCTTCATAATACCCTCCCTAGCCTCAGATCAGCCCCCATCAGACCCTCCCCAGCCTCAGATCAGCCCCCCTAGTCTCAGATCAGACCCCTATCAAACCCCAGCCTAAGATCAGACCCTCCCAAGCCTCAGATCAGACCCCCATCAGACCCTCCCCACCCTCCTTTAGCCTCAGATCAGCCCCAATCAGACATCAGATCAGATACTGTATTTAAGATAAACAAATAAACTTACCTCTCCAGCTCCGTACGGCGCTGCCTCTTGGCAGATTCACTTACCCTCCCTGTTCTTCTTCCTGCCGCACTATATTGTCACCTCACACCGCACAGCGTCAGGTCATAGTGCACGTCTACGTGCACTGCGTCCTGACGCTGGATGTGTCAGGACACAGTGTGGGGCTGAAAGAAGACCAGGGAAGGTGAGGACAGCCAGTGCAGTGCTGTTCTCACCTTCCTGTGCCTCCCGTATGCTAATGACCGCTTCCATAATGGAAGGGGTTATAAGCATTTTCACATTATGTTCTGGCAGGGGGCCGGGGGCCACATGAAATGATACCGTGGGCCGCATACGGTTCTCGGGCCGGAGGTTCCCCACCCCTGGTTTAGAACATCCACATTGAATCAAATAGATAACATCTGTGGAATTGCAAGATAGATGTACTTTGATTTCAATGTGGAATGAATTGACAGTAGATTCGACTTTAGCAGTTTTTTGGGGGAATTTTGTGGTTCTGCAGTTCTTGCAGGTACCACATCTATAGAATGTGGTACCAATGACTGTCTTGTTGTGTTTTTAACTTCTTATAGGTAGGTGCAACCTTAAGGCCCAAATTTGGTGCCTTAGTATATGTGATTTTAGGGGTCAAACTCAAAAGGGGACCTATTGTTTTATCGACAAGAAGATGATGCCAATATCTTTTAAATATCCTTTCTATTTTTTTATATTGACTGTTGAAAGGTAATATCAAGCGCAGTAGTTCATCATACTCAGTGTTGTTTGTTTTGTTTATTTTGGGTAAGAAAAATGTGCTCCTATACATCTTCTCCATCTTCTGTATTGACCTATCTATTGTCTCTGATGGGTATTCTTTGGCGAGGAAGTGTTCTTTTAATTGATCAGCCTCAATCATAAATTGCTCTTGGTTCGTACATTTTATTTTTAAGCGTCTAAATTGACTGGTTGGTATATTGGTCAGCCAGTTAGGCAAATGACAACTGGAAAACAGTATATAACTGTTTCTCCAGGTGTCCTTTTGGTAGGTCTTACATATTAATTTAGAGCCTTGTTTTTGTATAGTTATGTCCAAGAAGTCAATTGTCTCTTTACTATGAGGAAGCAGGTATATCAAACCCCTTAATCAGTATTTTGTGGAAGCAGGTATATCGCACCCCTCAATCAGTTTTTTTGGGCAACAGGTATATCACACCCGTTGCAAATAGTTGTTCCAATAACGCTTGTCCCTCTATATACCTGCGTTATCGCAGCAGAACATATGCACTGTAATATACTTTCTATGTTGGAAAGTATATTATAGGTATATCACACCCCTCAATCAGTTTTTTGGGGGACAACAGGTATATCACACCAGTTGCAATTAGTTATTCCAATAGTGTTTGTCCCTCTATATAGTTGCGGTATCGCAGAAGAACCGCACGCAACTGCTGCACAATACAAATGCACTATAATATACTTTCTATGTTAGGCTACTTTCACACTAGCAGCACGGACCTCCGGCAGGCTGTTCCGTCGGGTGAACAGCCTGTCGGATCCGTCCTGCCGCTAGTGAACATGTGCCCCCGGACTGCCGCTCCGTCCCCATTGACTATAATGGGGGCGGGGCGGAGTTCCGGCGGAGGCATGGCAGCGCACGGCGAGAGGCTGCTGGAATAAATGTTGGACATTTCGTAGTTTTATTCCGGCAGCCTCTCGCCGCGCGCAGCCGTGCCTCCGCCGGAACTCCGCCTCCGCTCCCATTATAGCCAATGGGGATGAAGCAGCAGTCCAGGGGCACGCGTTCACTAGCGGCAGGATGGATCCAACAGGCTGTTCACCTGACGGAACAGCCTGCCGGAGGTCCGTGCCGCTAGTGTGAAAGTAGCCTTAGAAAGTATATTATAAGTATTTCCCACCCCTCAGTATATCACACCTATCGATAGCACACCTATACTAGTCTTTAAAAGGACTATTGTGGCCCTATTAGCTAACGTTTGGTATCCCTAACAGTCTGTCCCTGCTCCACAAAGCAACCTCTCCCTACACTAGCAAAACACAGAAAATGGCTGCCAGATTGGGTTCTGTTTTAGGGTGGGGTTGTGTCCATGTGCTGAAACGCTCTCAATTGGCTGTCCTGTTCCACCTGATAGATGTGGCGAATCGCGAACGAGCAAAGTTCGCTGCGAAACGACCGCCGGGCGAACCGCAAGGTCATCTCTACTTATAAGCGCTCAGAGAGCTGACACAGACACACTGAGAATCAGATTCTCTCCTTTATTCCACACAAGTATACATCTTTATGACACTACAGATAATCATAGATAACTCTGGCACACAACCAAGGGGATGGAAATCCAAACTAGTGATTTGATTCGTTGTTCATAAAAGGCAATTCTTCCGCACTATACTAACAGAATTCTAATAATTAAAAAGTTTATGCAGCATCTTATCTCAAAGTTAACATTCTTCAGCAGTACATCCCGAAACTGAGAAGACAAAACATAACTTTCTGGGAAATCAAACTCTGATAAGGGGAGCAAGGGAGCTGCTTACCTTGACCTTGTAGCTAGAACATTTGGTTTATTCACAGAACCCCCCTCATCCTTCACAGCTTGCTCAGTAATTTTACACATATGCACAAGACGGAGGACATGTTTATACAAAATGGATTCTCATCCCTCACATTACTTGAGACAGGAAGCTTCATATTCACTCATAAAACAGGATGCATTTAAAAGTGATTAATATAGGTTCCTAAACATCAGCTACTTGTGTGAGCAAGAATCTAAGTAAAATTAACCCCTACTTTAACAATTTACAGTATGGGTTTAGTCTATAAGCCCCATATAACAGATTTCTACAATATGAATCTATAATATAATTGTATGCATAGACCCTTGCACCGATTGCCAAATTTACACTATAAGATAGATTTAGGAAATTGCAAGGATATACTGTATTATTGGTGATGTTTGCTGAGTAATTGTTCATGCCAGAAATACAAGAACAAAGCCATTATATGATTTAGTGACTACATCAAAGACTTTAACTTTCTTATAGAATTATGGAATAAAAGAACAACTGACAGGGCTGGCTCCAGGTTCATGTGGGCCCTTGGGCGATAAATCCCTTGAGGCATTTTCTTACATTTATATGTCCCCCTGTGGCTCCCACAAGGTATAGTGACCCCCCACTGGCCCCTATACAGTATAATGACCACTAGTGGCCCTTCACACAGTATAATGACCCCCCCCCCCAATGCCCCAACACACAGTATAATGACTCCCAGTGGCCCCACACACACACAGTATAATGATCCCACAGTGCCCCTCTATTCAGAATAATGACCCCCAGTCCCCCTATTCAGATTAATGACCCAAAGTGGCTCCCACACTGGGGGTTTTACTGTATGGAGGGGGCACTGGGGGTCATTATACTGTACAGTAGTCATGGGGGTAATTATATTGAATGGGGGCTCTGGGAGTCATTATACTGAATGGAGGGTCATTGGGGATCATTATACTAAATCCGGGGCACTGGGGGTCATTATACTGTGTAAGGGGCCCTCACAGTGTAATGACCCCCCAGTTGCCCCCTCACATACCTATCAATGCAGGAGCGCAGGGGAGTCGGCAGTCCTGTCATTCACTAACCGTAGCTCATCTGCAGCGTACTCAAGTTGTGTGCAATAGGTGTTTCTGGGTGATGTAGTGCAATATACACTAACCTGGTACAGCTGACTCTCTGCAAGGGCAGGTATAGGTAAAGATAGTTCGGGACGCCAGTGCCAAGTAAACGGTGGCACGCCGTTTGCGGATGCAGGAATAAATCGAGGAAACGTGGTCTTAAAACAGAACTCCAACTTTAGTAGTTTTGCAAGCAGAGACAATATTGGAAATGCAGTTCCTAAGCATACAGTCGATTTTGCAATTCGGTCGATGCAGGCAATTCAGTTATAGCAGGGTAATTACAGAGTGTTGAACACAGGACTTGCAGCACAGGAGCTTGCACTCTAATTCTGTCTGATCCTGGAATACAGCAATTCTTCACCAAGGCCCATTAACCTAATTCTGGCTTTATATCCTTGGCTATGGCTTCTATAAGTACCTCCTCTGTCTTTCTGAGTACCTCTGGCTTTCCTGATCTTTGCCTCTGTCTCTCTCAGCTGCTGGAAACTTCCTCAGGTTCTTGATCTAACATATTCCTGTTTCTGCATATGGGAATTCAGGAGGGAATCTTCTCCTGGACAGCAGGCTTCAGGCCTGGACTTGTCTCAGACATTGTCTAATCTCCAACTGTAGATTACAGACACTAGACTCCGTCTGCCTTCTACTTCCCTGTCTGGGCCTTATATAAACTAGGGCTCCCTAGCTCCCTCTAGCGACTAGAAGCTGGAATGACACCCCTGCAGGCCTGTACATGCAAGTTTCAGTAACAGGAAAATACATACATTACATGACTTTTTATAAAACTGACATATAACAACTTCCCCATAATTAGGAGGGACGACAGCACACCAAGTGACACTTTGGTAGTGACGGGTATTACAGTTCCCGTACACTACATACCCCACTGCTTTAAGCTGAGTACGACCTCGTACTCCATCATGGGTCGCCCAACTGGAATCTCTACCTGAAATAGAAAATAGAGACATGCAGGCATACATACATGTAATCCATCTGCATTTGCATTTACATCAGGTCCAATTGGCAAAGGTGAAGGGTAGTGACAAGGGGCGTCGTTCTCTTCTCTCAGGATAATGAATGGAACGGGGGCGCTGACCTGGCACAGCGTAACATTATAACCAGGATAGTCCATGACAATGAATAAGTCCATGATAGAACAGCAAAATGGATAAAACAGTATAAAAGTTCTTGGAGGCTCAAAGAACAAACATGAGTCCGTACCCAGGTTATTTCTTATTAATCACAGAGGCTCTCATGCGGTGGAGTCCATCTCTGGGCACATTACTTTTAAAAGAATAAGAATCTCAGAGGCTCAGGTACTTTTGAGTCTGTCTCCGGGCACGGTTCCTTAGTATGAAGTTGCACAATAAAAGGACAGCAAAGACAAGTGCTGTAATACCCCTGATTAACCTGAAAAGGGGGTGAAGGGTAAAAGGTGCAACTAAAGGAACAGGAACAACTTGGTGTGGGGTACAAAAGCAGGCAGGAGATCCTGGAAACAAACGTGGCCTTGCTGACTTTGTGATTTCAGTGGTCAACACCTACCACTGAGCCGTGGACAAACTGGCAGCCGCAACAAAGGACCAGAAACATAGGACTCCTGTCCTAGAAGGGTTAACATCAAACTTCTGCAGTGAAATAAATCAAAGGCCTAGCAGGCTGATTACAGTGGCATATCATATCCACTTGGCTCCGCTGGCAGGTATCGTCTATAGTATTCTTCTACAGGAGGGTGTGCCCACATAACTGTGTCAGGGGGCAGCTGTAGGGTAAAGGGGCCCCTAATAGGTACTGGCCCATTAGGCCTAGGGGTGAACCCTCTGGTGGACCGTGCCGGTCCTTGCATGATCACTGCAGGGTGTAATGCGCTTGGCACCGCCGCAGCAAGCGGTCCGGTGCTCTGGGTGCAGCAGTTTACGGCAATCGCGGGTCCGGTCTGGGGCACTGACGGAGCGGTGGCAACAGAAGGTGGTCTACGGGTGGTGACAGGCACCCTTACCTCATCCTTCCTCGGCGGTGTCTGGATCCTGGTGGTGTATGTCTTGCGCAACTCCCGCAACTTCTCCTCCAGCCGGACGATCTGCTCACCGATGCTCTCTGTGTCGGAGTCGCTGTCCTCTGCTGGCGCCGCCGGCGCAGGTACA
The DNA here is from genome assembly GCF_905171765.1 of Bufo bufo. NCBI lineage: Eukaryota > Metazoa > Chordata > Amphibia > Anura > Bufonidae > Bufo > Bufo bufo. The sequence goes on along the minus strand of NC_053391.1, from coordinate 176,731,369 downwards.
GTCACCGATGACGCGGACTCGGCCTCTGCAGATTCTGGCGATGCGTCTGGTCTCCGTCCCATCCGGATGTTCTGAAAGGTAGCACTAAGTCCTTTTAACTGCTCCAGCTCCGATATTGTCTTCTCCCGACGAGGCAGCTCGGGGGAAGGATAGGGGCTCACCCATTTCTCCAACACGGTTGGCTGCCAGAAGACATTGGGCCCAATGAAGGAGCTCCGCTCCTGAAAGGCGTGATGGGCCGGCTCTGGAGAGCGTTCCGGTTCCCGCTCGCAGCCAGAGTAGTCTTCTCCTTCTTCTGCCTCCCAGTCCTCAGGAGCTCGCTTGGGACGGGTCACGGCAGTTGCATAAGGGCCTCGTAGGCTCTCGGCAGGGGTGTACTCCACTTCCTCTCCCTCGCGGAGGCTGTGCTGGTACGAAGGGAGGTAGTCTCTTTTGACAGACCTTCGATTCACATAGAGGTCTCTGCCAGTTAGATAGTCCTGGATAAACCCGTAGCCACGGGATTTGTCAAATGACAGCACCACTCCCTTTCTCCTTTCCAGGCGGGGTTGGGTGTGCGTATGCTTATCATGTATTGTCTTGGTTAGTTCCTCATAGATGATTTTGGTCTTTGTATTCCGCTTGATAGCGGCCTCTCGGATCTCCGCCATCAGGGAGGACCATTTGAAAGATGGTTGGAAAAAGTCCCTCCACGAGCCATAGTAGGGCTTGGGTTCTTTCTCCCTTGGGCGGCAGGCGGGTTGCTCCGGTCCCGGAGCGTAGGCTGGTGGAGCCTCTTCTGGCTCTACACCGGTATCAGTCATCTTTGCAATTTCAGGTGCGGACGCTACAGTAACACTCTGCTCACTATCCAACATGCTCGATCCTTCTGAGGAGAGCGATAGGGTCGCGTCAATTACAGCAGCCAGCTCCTCCCACTGCACTGGGGAGCCGCCCCCCAGGTATTCCAGTATATGGAAGGCGGTGTCCATGCTGGCAGACATGCAAATGTCCAGATAAGCCGTGGCGCCTGCCCTTGACCTTCTTCCCGCTTTTTCCTCAGAAAGGCGCCAATTTTTCCCGCCTTTTCGGGATGAAGGTGACGCAGCAGTAAATTCAGCAAGCCCAGCAGCCATCTTTGGGTATAAACGCTGTCTATTCACTGACAGCAAGCAGGATTGTAAAAAGTCCACAAAACCACACTCCAATGCGGCGATTTTCTTCCTCTGTGTAGCGCAACACTGCACAGCGCTTTTTAGAAGTTTTGGGTACACTTTGGGTATGATTTTCAATCCACAAAGTCCACTTAAATAAAACAGGCAAATTGTCACTTTGGTCACAGGGCACTGTATAAGGCACAAAGTTCACGCTTCTTGCACTAGAAAGCGTGCGTATCCTGTTCGTGACGCCAAAAGAGAGGTGCAGCGTACTCAAGTTGTGTGCAATAGGTGTTTCTGGGTGATGTAGTGCAATATACATTAACCTGGTACAGCTGACTCTCTGCAAGGGCAGGTATAGGTAAAGATAGTTCGTGACGCCAGTGCCAAGTAAACGGTGGCACGCCGTTTGCGGATGCAGGAATAAATCGAGGAAACGTGGTCTTAAAACAGAACTCCAACTTTAGTAGTTTTGCAAGCAGAGACAATATTGGAAATGCAGTTCCTAAGCATACAGTCGATTTTGCAATTCGGTCGATGCAGGCAATTCAGTTAAAGCAGGGTAATTACAGAGTGTTGAACACAGGACTTGCAGCACAGGAGCTTGCACTCTAATTCTGTCTGATCCTGGAATACAGCAATTCTTCACCAAGGCCCATTAACCTAATTCTGGCTTTATATCCTTGGCTATGGCTTCTATAAGTACCTCCTCTGTCTTTCTGAGTACCTCTGGCTTTCCTGATCTTTGCCTCTGTCTCTCTCAGCTGCTGGAAACTTCCTCAGGTTCTTGATCTAACATATTCCTGTTTCTGCATATGGGAATTCAGGAGGGAATCTTCTCCTGGACAGCAGGCTTCAGGCCTGGACTTGTCTCAGACATTGTCTGCCTTCTACTTCCCTGTCTGGGCCTTATATAAACTAGGGCTCCCTAGCTCCCTCTAGCGACTAGAAGCTGGAATGACACCCCTGCAGGCCTGTACATGCAAGTTTCAGTAACAGGAAAATACATACATTACATGACTTTTTATAAAACTGACATATAACAACTTCCCCATAATTAGGAGGGACGACAGCACACCAAGTGACACTTTGGTAGTGACGGGTATTACAGTTCCCGTACACTACACATCTCCTTGGTCTCCTTCTATCCTCCGGCCCGCTACAGCAGTGAGACACACGTCATGACATCACCACTGGGCCGGGCCTGAAGGAGAGAAGGAGCTGTGCAGTGATGTAGCTAGAACTGACTGGGCCCCACAGCAAATTTTAGTACGTCCCCTGCCCCCCTCCCAGTGGGTTTCCAACCACGTTTTTCCTATCGGTTTGATGTATACAAATGTGCAGCACTCCACGTTTTTGTATCCTGAAGAGTCCAGTAAAAAATGTATATGTTAACATATATGATTTTTTACATTGGAACTCTATGGTGAACGGATGCCACTGTACGGGATCAGTCTGAGGCATCTGTTATTAATGTATACATTTTTGGTATACATTAAAGGGATGGCAAAAATTTGATGTGGACCCAGCCTTAGTGTCAGAATAAGCACCAGTACACAGCGAAGCAGCGGGATGGAGAGGGGAGGCCGCCATCTACTGACAGAGTGCTGCCTGGTCCTGGTGGTAAGGGGTGCGGACTGTGTCTCCCAAGGATCATTTTCTACTGGGAAATACAGGGCACAGTATAATACACTAGAATCTATATACTATAAAGATATAAGCCCTACCCTGGAATAATAATACAATTAGGGGGTCATTTATTAAATAGAAATTCGTCTATATTAGGCATATTTCTGACACAGATTGTGGTGCAAAGGTCCTTAGCACCGCAATCTGCAACTTTTCCCCACTCATGCCAGATCTAAAAAAGGTGGCGTGGGCAGGGAAGGGGATACAGTTATGGCCATACAGTTATTGGATACCACCACCATACAGTGACCGGATAATACCTCTGTACAGTGACCAGATAACTCTGCCATACAGTGACCGTATAAAAGAGTATAAGGCAGCACAGTACAGGGAATGACTAGGGGCACTGTACAGGGTGTGGTAAGAGGGCATAATGCAGGGTATAAGGGGGCACAGTACGGGGTGAGGGGCACAGTACGGGGTGGGGGGCACAATCACATGACCCTGTGACGTTAAAAGGTCCTTATGGTGAATGCGGTTCAGACGCCACCATAATGAGAAGCAGAGAAGTGAGACAGGGACCTGGATGGACAGGAGGGGTGGACACAGTAAGTAGGTGGAAGGGGCTCTGAGGGGGATTTATACAAGAAGTAGGGGCAGGAGGTCTGTGCAGGGCAGCAATAGGAGATAGGGGCTGGAACAGGAGCTCTGGATACATGAGGGAGAAAGCAGACAGCAGGGGCTCCATGAGGATGAGATGTGACAGGATATGAAGGGGGTGGCATGGAGGCAAACTGCTTAATGAGGCAGTAAAACATCCAAATAGCATGAAGCTGCTGGTATACAGCATCCAACAGCTGTCATGGCCTATGATGTACGCCGTGACACTGTTGCCACGCTTCCTGTTGCCTTTTGCTGGTGTGTGCAATTCCTCTTTAAGTAGTGTCTCCCTGCTGTGTGGTGTGTGTGGGGTTAATACACTGGCTGGAGAAAAGTGGTGAGTTGGGTGTGGTCTCAGGTCTCCTTATATACTCTGGCTTGGAGACTGAGATCAGTTTGGTTTATCTGCCTTGCATTTGAGATGCTTGATCTGTACTTGGATGAGATCTGAGGGCCATCCAAGTTTGACACCAAGTTTATTAGCAATGTCATCCTGAGTGTTTCCTCCTTGTCTTCCTTCCCCTCCTGGTGTGTCATTTACAGTGTGGGTTTAAGTTGGAGATTTGGTGTACATCTTGTTTGTGGTTGCATATCTGGGATGTTGTTGGTGTTTGTCCCTGCATGTGTGCAAGACGTCTCCCTTGTGTGTGTTACCTCCGAAAGGGGGTCCCATTGGTTTCCCTGGGGGGTGAACCTAAAGACATTAGCAGCCTTGTCTGGAGCCACCTTGCTTTGGTGTCCGCATGGGGGTCCAGGTTGTTTTGGTGTGGTTATTCCATCTTTGCTGCGGCAGGTAAGTGTTTGATGTTCCGTTGTTACATTGTGTTCTTAGGGCTCTTTCACACTTGCGTTGTTGGGTTCCGGCATAGAGTTCCATCGTCGGGGCTATCCCCATGCATTCTGAATGGAGAGAAATCCGTTCAGGATGCATCAGGATGCCTTCAGTTCCGGAACGGAAAGTTTTTTGGCCGGAGAAAATACCGCAGCATGCTGCGCTTTTTGCTCCGGCCAAAAATCCTGAACACTTGCCGCAAGGCCGGATCCGGAATTACTGCCCATTGAAAGGCATTATTCCGGATCCGGCCATAAGCTAAACGTCGTTTCGGCGCATTACCGGATCCGACGTTTAGCTTTTTCTGAATAGTTACCATGGCTGCCAGGACGCTAAAGTCCTTGCAGCCATGGTAAAGTGTAGTGGGGAGCGGGGGAGCTGTATACTTACCGTCCGTGCGGCTCCCGGGGCGCTTCAGAGTGACGTCAGGGCTCCCCACGCGCATGGGTGACGTGTCGCATGGATCACGTCATCCATGCGCATGGGGCGCTCTGACGTCATTCTGGAGCGCCCCGGGAGCCGCACGGACGGTAAGTATACTGCTCCCCCGCTCCCCACTACTACTATGGCAGCCAGGACTTTAATAGCGTCCTGGGTGCCATAGTAACACTGAACGCATTTTGAAGACGGATCCGTCTTCAAATGCTTTCAGTTCACTTGCGTTGTTACGGATCCGGCGGGCACCTCCGGCAAATGGAGTGCACGACGGATCCGGACAACGCAAGTGTGAAAGAGGCCTTACCTGCCATGCAGTTGCTACATTGTCTTTCTCCCTGTCAGCTACTGGGCTGCTGAAGACGCCTTTCATCCGTGGTGATGGATGAACAGGAGGTCTCTGCCCTGTCACGATGTTGAGGGCGATGCAGGGATTCCTAGACTTCTAGGTTCGTGGGGTGGGTATGAGCCCCCTTACCATTGAAGGCAGCTCATACAGCCAGGAGACTAGGGCTATTTTAGGGAAGCTTTAGGAGGTGACCAGCTCCCTTTTCCCGGCCTATGGCTTAGTACATGGTGACATTCCCCCCCACTCCCCACCGTGACAGCAGCAATTCGAAGAGTTCAGCCTGCCCACCCTCCTGTCCCACATAGAAGAGACAGTCACAGTGCAGACTCACAGACTGTGTTCATACTTCTGCTCCAGCCCTGCGGTCTCTCTCCTCAGGCAGTCTTGTGTAGAGGGGGCGTGTCTGAAGCTCTGCAGCAGCCGGCCTCATGTGACTATCAGAGGGCCCACCAGAGGGGTACTGCGTAAGTGAAATGACAGCAGTGTCATTGATGGAAGTGCTCATAGCAGCTCAGTGGGCCCCCCCAGGAGCAATGGGCTCTGGCACTTGCTCGGGTATGCCGGGTGCTGACGCCGGCCCTGACAACTGGGTACCTGAACACTGAAATGTCTTTAGGCATGAGACAATATAGTAAAAATAATAGCAAAGGAATTAGATAAGGTTAAATAGTGTCATAAAATGTATGCATTACACTGAACATAAGCGCTTACATACTATTAAGAGGCAGACTCATGCAGTTGCTGTGTGACCCAAGTGTTTACGCTATTCACTTTGCTATCAGTTGATTTAAGGCTAGTTTCACACTAGCGGTAAGAGATTCAGCAGGCTGTTCTAGCAGGAATAAGCCTGCCAGAGCTTTGTGGATCGGTACCTGTATGCCTGCCGGCCCCATTAACTATGATGAGGTCCAGCAGAAATCCAGCCGCAACTCATTAAAAATGCTGAGAAATGGCAGGACAAAAACTGCTATGTGCATTGTGCAACAGTCTGCTAGAACAGCCTGCCAGAACAGCCTGCTGGATCTCTCACCACTAGTGTGAAAATAGCATAACCTGCAAATGATTCCCACGCTCCACAATGATGCAGATGGTTATGCTGTCTTTCTTTCTAAGTAGAGCAAACAGCAGATGGGCAGTTATTGGCAAGAATTCTTCCCCTGAGGTGATGGGATGAGATAGTGATCAAATATGCCCATTGTCAAGAAAAGAGAGATGTAATACGAATCTCAATCAAGTAATATACCAAAACCAAACAAAATTCATAAACATAAAACCACACAATGTTAGTCATCCAGAGGCAGGATAGCACATGATATTTAAAGGGAGTCTGTCAGTAGTTTTGACCACACAAAACTTGACAGTTCTAGGTAGCGTCTGAGGAGAGCAGGACAAACATAGTTTTGCAGAACGTTTATTATCAGTAGTGTGAATATGAAGTTTTATTCTGCCACGTTCTGCTCCTGCAAGTATCCAGGAGGCAATTTCTCATTGTCAAGTGCTGTTTGAATTGAGCTGTTTCACAACCCCTCTGCTCTGACTGACAGCTGTAGCAGTCGTCTGGTTGGATGCTACAGCTGTCAGTCAGGAAGAGGGGGTTGTGAAGCAGCTCACTGCAGAGAACATGTCACAGTGAAGCACCACCTCCTAGGTACAACCTTCTAAAGATAATAACACCTCTGCAAAAGGTATCCTACATCAGGAAGTCACAGAGTAGCTGGCAAAGGGATCAGTATACCATCTCATATTCAAACAAGCCCACCTTCCCCTACACTATATTTCACCTTTAAAGAGGACCTTTCATCGGTCCAAACATTGTGAACTAAGTATCATGATATATACAGCGGCGCCCAGGGATCTCACTGCACTTACTATTATCCCTGGGCGCCACCAAGTGACCGAAGATACCGGAGGGCATAGCTGGAGAACGGAGCAGCACCCAGGGATAATAGTAAGTGCAGTGAGATCCCTGGGCGCCGCTGTACATATCATGATACTTAGTTCACAATGTTTGGACCGATGAAAGGTCCTCTTTAAACCATTGTCTTCAAATACAGAAAACCCATATATTACAAATGCACTGATAAGTATTGATTATTTTAGTATTTAATCTCTATTATTCCATTATGAGAAATGATCGGTATTGTGGTATATATAAAAATAACAAAATCTTATTATACAATATAATATTATATATGACTAAATATATTATACAATAGGACCCTTTCCCACAAAATAGGGATGGTCCATTGCAAATTACCCACAGAGCTTAAATAAGATGCCTCCACTGCAGCTCAGCACAATAGACTAGCCTACTAATGAGATATAGAAGGAAAAATAATAAAATATTTGAGGGATCAGTAGCTATCATACAGATTTTCTAGACTTAATATAAAAGGGAAAGACTTTTTTTTAATATAAAAGAATTTCATTCCAGGCTACAAAATCTTACAAAAAAAATAATTAAGAGTCACACAGCCTTAACGTATATCTATAAAAAAAACTTAAAGCGAATTAAAGAAAATGTAGAAAATATTATAGTACGTGATTAGAAATTGCACAAAATGTATTTATATCAGCATAAGAAATATAATTTTTACTATAACACTCCAACACTAATAATAAAAGAAATGTATTATGATTTGTATTAATACTCCTGGGGTTAACACCATGGGTAATCTCGAGTTGGCCGGAGGTTCAGTATTTCTAGAAGATCAAGTACTACCACTCTTCCTAGTGCTCATTACTAAAGCAAAGAGCTCCCAGAACCTGACATTTACATACAGATTACAACCTGCAAATATCGAATTTATTAATAGCATCAAGCAGGAAATGTCTTATGGTATGTATAGCTTCTAAGAAGTTGGCAGCACCCAACAAGTTAACATTATTATCCACCTTATGTTCAAAGGGTTAAAATGTTTACTCTATTTTTCCTTATTTAGGACATACAATTGGGGAGGTTGTTTGCTGGGAAATCACTAGGAGGTGAAGCTGCAACTGTGGATGTCTCCTGTCAAAAAGAGAGTGAAGTATGGCTGCTGTAGTTGATATAAAAACCGTATAGGAGAAAAAAGAGAGGAGGAGGTTACACAAAGGTTCCTGGGTTTAAGAAGTCCCTGGAGAAATTGCGCAACCTAGGGCGCCTACAGTGATGGACTATGTCAAAGAGTAGTAATGAGAGGTCAAAAGAGTGATAACCAGATAGAAGGGAAAGCAGTTGAAAAAAGTAGTGTTAGCGAAAGCTTAAAGAGGACCTTTCACCAGAGGAAAGCCTCTAAACTAACTATACAGGAGTGTAGAGCGGCGCCCAGGGATCCCGCTGCACTTACTGTTATCCCCGGGCGCCGCTCCGTTCGCCCGGTATAGCCTCCGGTGTATAAGAAGTTAGGCTCCACCCAGTTGAGCCTGCCGGCGTCTTCTTCTCCTATGCTGTAGCGCTGGCCAATGGCAGCGCTCAGCTCATAGCCATATATAGCCATATATAGCTATACCGGGTGAACGGAGCGGCGCCCGGGGATAACAGTAAGTGCAGCGGGATCCCTGGGCGCCGCTCTACACTCCTGTATAGTTAGTTTAGAGGCTTTCCTCTGGTGAAAGGTCCTCTTTAACACTTAAACATCAGGATGCAGGAAGTGAACGAGGAAACTGACAGTGAGAGAGTGGCAAAGGTCTAGACTAGACCCTTGCCCACTGTCGCGTGGGTACAGGGAAGAATAGGAAGGGGAAGGGAAGGTGGAGCAAGGGAGCTGGTAGACAGACAATAGCGCCAATCCCTAGATGATCAATAATCCCGTGGTGATGGTAACGGGAAATGGTGAGTGATGAAGAATCAACCGGGGGTGCCCCGTCAGATGTGAAATTGTATGAAGACCTCAAGAGGTATGTTCATGAATGTAAGGTTTCACATATATGAATAACAGGACGATGTGGATACCCGCAGTGAAACAGTAGTCCCTTTCGCTTAGAGAAGCTCGTAGGGGGTAGAAAATAGTGATCCCTTAAATGGGAAAAATGAAAGCAGAAGCCACTCTATCACTGTCAGTTTTCTCGTTCACTTCCTGCATCCTGCTGTAGTTGATGACAGGTGTTGGGTCCTGGTAATGGAATTAAAGAGCCTCTCTGGGGATGATTTCAAATGGCCACCAGCACCCTATTCTAGAATGTGAGCAGGACTGGTTGCCTTCACTTGCAGAGCTTCCTGGGGGAAGTGAGGAGACAGGCCCTCACTACACACTACATTCTTTCACTTGCATTAACTACGTATTGGTGAGTTTTCCTTTCAGGCTGCTCAGACATGATGGCATATCATAGGCAGAATCACATCATTACCATCTATTGTAGAGCAGTGCAGTGTATAGTAAGTCCCCACCCCTCACTTCCCCTGGCAGCTTTGCAAGTGGAGACAACCAGTCCACTTCACATTCTAGGGTAGGTTGCTGGCGGCCATTTTAAATCATTCCCGGAGTACTCTTTTAAACTGTAATGAAACTTCTGGGGAGACGTCTGGTAGAGAGAGAGAGGCCTATAGAGGGAGAGGCCTGGGAATTTTAACCTCTGAGGTTCAGTAAAGGGGACCATCGTAGCATGTCAATCAGTCTAAGATGAGGAGTCAACGACGGCAGCTTGATGTCATAATGGGCTTCAGATACACAGGTGAAGAATTGGCCTCCCGTTCCTTGTAACATTGTTCAATAACTGTCCTTTCAGGCTTAAACCTAGTGAAGTCTAAAGACTATTCACAATAAAGAAAGATGTTCACATTATGTAGTTTCCTGGCACTTGTCTCTTAGTCCATGCATCAGTACTGGCCTCATAATCAGTGGCTTCCCCTGCCTCTCAGCCCTCTACAAGCTTTAAGATAGATGCTACTTACAGATCATTCTATGGAAGCATTCTGTAGGGTACTGTTGAGATCCATTAGACTATTGTAAGACCGGGATTAAAGAACCTCCCTTGAAGACAAAAGACACAAGGTCATACACAACAATTTCCTGGTAAACTGGTGTTATGCAGTGAATGCAAATGTAGCTATTCTATATCTGCACATGCAAATGTGGCTGTTCTAGCTGAATAAACATTCCATCTCTGCTGTACCATTTTACAGCCACAGCATTCGCTATAAAGCCATATTAAAGGAGTTGTCCAAAAAAGTTATAAATCTTGAACAAGCCACGCAACAGCCTAAAGATACTGGTCTGGTCCTCCTGCTGATGTACGAAACATCATTAATAGAGCCAATGACTGTCCTAAGCGTTAGACCATTGAGGACAGTGACAGGCTTCAGCAGTGTACCATATACCAGTGTGACCACTGCAGTTTGTATTATTTCTTTTTTATTGACTTATTTTAAATTATCTCAATCCCTTTTCATTCTTACCATTTTTGCCGTTCATCTAGACATGACAATCTCATTTTCCTGTTTCATTTTTCTCACTCATGAAGTTTCAACAAGATAAAAAGATGGTGTAAACTTACAGTAGTCTGAATTGTACTATGAAAACAAAATTTAAGGGGAACTCTGTATAATAACTACAGTCTGAGTGTATGAAGGATTACTATCTTGAATGCTCTTTGAATCCCTGTATCTACATTTTTACTGTGGATTAAAAGATATGAAGGAAGAAACAAAAAACTAGTTGGGGTCTGTTATGGATCTCGATATGATGGAATCAACATGAAACTAGCTACTACAACCAGTGTTAGATCAAACTCAGGATACCAAACAAACAGGTGGAATCACTTGCAAGCTTCCAGGTAAATAAGATGTTTTATAGAGGAGATGCTAAAATGCTGAAATTCAGGAAGACAAACTTTGCTCATCATGACATTAATAAGCTGTGCATCCGCTGTGTCAGATTTGACGTGGGGCTACTCTTAAGAGATTTATGTAAGTAGCCCACCTGGTGTTTATCCTTCACAGCAGTCATGTTCAACCTGCGGCCCTCCAGCTGTTTCAAAACTACAACTCTCAGCATGCCCGAACAGCCTACAGCTATCAGCCTACAGCAGGGCATTGTGGGAGTTGTAGTTTTACTACAGCTGGAGGGCCGCACGTTGAGCATGCCTGCTCTACAGGGATCCAAACTCGGCTGCAGGGAAACTATCTGTTCAAGTGTCTGTTCAGGTGACTGCTGACCTCTAGGGGGCAAAAGACACGGTTGCTGAGCACAAAGGGATCAGGCAAAACCACAGTCAAGGAACAAGCTGAGGTCAGGGTATGTGGAGTACAATCAATCCAATAATTTGGCCAAAGATCAGGGTGAGCAGCACAGGGTCAATTTGAAAGTTAAGCAGAGGTCAGGTCAGGCAGCAGAGGGTCAAAATCTGGTGGTCAGGTAAAGGTCAAGCACGATTGATCAGGATGAATATACTGCACCTTCAAACTGAAACTAGCAAGCTAGAAATACTATTGCTCCGGCACTTCCTGTGCTTTATGGGTTAGGTCATGTGACTTCGCTGACCAATCCTAGCCTCCTGCTGTCACGGCCTACAGTACAGACCAAAAGTTTGGACACACCTTCTCATTCAAAGAGTTTTCTTTATTTTCATGACTATGAAGGCATCAAAACTATAAATTAACACATGTGGAATTATATACATAACAAGCAAGTGTGAAACAACTGAAAATATGTCATATTCTAGGTTCTTCAAAGTAGCCACCTTTTGATTTGATTACTGCTTTGCACACTCTTGGCATTCTCTTGATGAGCTTCAAGAGGTAGTCCCCTGAAATGGTCTTCCAACAGTCTTGAAGGAGTTCCCAGAGATGCTTAGCACTTGTTGGCCCTTTTGCCTTCACTCTGCGGTCCAGCTCACCCCAAACCATCTCGATTGGGTTCAGGTCCGGTGACTGTGGAGGCCAGGTCATCTGGCGCAGCACCCCATCACTCTCCTTCATGGTCAAATAGCCCTTACTTTCAAAGTTTTCCCAATTATTCGGCTCACTGACTGACCTTCATTTCAAGTAATGATGGCCACTCGTTTTTCTTTACTTAGCTGCCTTTTTCTTGCCATAATACAAATTCTAACAGTCTATTCAGTAGGACTATCATCTGTGTATCCACCTGACTTCTCCTCAACGCAACTGATGGTCCCAACCCCATTTATAAGGCAAGTAATCCCACTTATTAAACCTGACAGGGCACAACTATGAAGTGAAAACCATTTCAGGGGACTACCTCTTGAAGCTCATCAAGAGAATGCCAAGAAAGCAATCAAAGCAAAAGGTGGCTACTTTGAAGAACCTAGAATATGACATATTTTAAGTTGTTTCACACTTGTTTGTTATGTATTTAATTCCACATGTGTTAATTCATAGATTTGATGCCTTCAGTGTGAATCTACAATTCCCATAGTCATGAAAACAAAGAAAACTCTTAGAATGAGAAGGTGTGTCCAAACTTTTGGTCTGTACTGTATGGTGTGCGCTGTGACACTGTTGCTACACTTGCAGTTGCCTGCGGCAACGTGTTGCTGTGTGTGCATGCGGTGGCAGTGTCTCGGCCTTCTGGGTGATTGCTGTGACATGCCACGCATGTTGTTGCCTGCGGCAACGTGTGGCTTTCCATGCTTGTGTGTGCACTTCCCCTTTAAGTGGCTTTCTCCCCTTGTCTGGTGTTGGAAGGGTTAACTCCCTTCCTAGTGTTTTAACACTGGGTTTATGTGTGTGTGTGTGTGTGTGTGTGTGGGTGTGGGTGTGGGTGTGGGTGTGGCTGCTTGGGCTATTTAGCCTCTGCTGGATGCCTGAAGCTGGGGGGTACTCCAGCCATGGTGTATGCTGGAGCTATCTTCCTGGGATATTCCATCTGTGCAGTGAGGGCCACCCTTGTGGTCATAGAAGATGTTAAGATTATGTTCTTGTGGTGTCTCACGTTATTGCAGCTATGGTGTCCTTTTATGTTGGTGTGGACATCAGCACTTGTGCACGGGTTCCAGTCAGTGTGTCTGTGGCAGGTAGGTGTTACTGGTTTCACTTACCTGCCATCTCCATATGCTGTATGTGTTCCCCTCTCCTTGCAGCTTGGCCAGTGGAGACTCCTGTTCGTCCGTGTTGTGGAGGAACAGGTCGTCTTACCCTGCTCCTAGTCCAGGGATTTCCTGAGGGTTAGTAGGGCCCGAGGTTTCGGAGTATGAGCCCTCCTACCATCTGGGTTGGCTCATACGGTTAGGAGTCAGGGTCAGAATTAGGGACGCATTAGGAGGTGAACTGCACCCTGATCCCGGCGTCCTGGCCTAGCAGCTACCCGTTATCCCTTTGATACCGCACGGTGGGGGGTTTCCCCCACTCCCCGCCGTGACAGTATGACCACAAAGGCTCCTTGCTTGGTGCCTTCGGAAGAGGGCGCAGCATGTGTCGCCTGCCGTTTTCTGGTGCACATGCTTATCCTCCGGAGGGAGGGTGAAAGGGGAATCCTGTTACAGTGCAGTTCTCTGTGACAGTGGTTGCAGTTGGTGTGAACTGGCACTTGTGTTTGGGTCTCCCCTCGTCCACGTCTCAGTGGTTCTGTCACTTGTGTCGTGGTGGCTGGCTGCAGTCCTTGTTGAACTGGCTTTGGTGTATGCTGGTGGGGGATGCATGCCGGCAGTGACTTGGTGTGAACCGTGTCTGAGTGTGGACGCAGTGATCAGTGCGGTCTCTCCTGGCTGTTTGGTGGCTGGCTCCCTGGTTCCTGTGTGTTGCTCCAAGGGCTGGCAGCAGTTCTAGGGAGACTCGCTTGCGCTGACACTGATTCTGCAACTTTTTTTTTTCCCTTCCCCCATCCCTGTTTTTGGGTTCCTCACTAGTTTCCCCTTTTTTTTGGTGGGGGGGCTTTGAGGGGTGGGAGTGTCACGGCCTATGTGGTGTGTGCTGTGACACTGTTGCTACACTTGCAGTTGCCCTCGGCAACGTGTTGCTGTGTGTGCATGTGGTGGCAGTGTCTCGGCCTTCTGGGTGATTGCTGTGACATGGTTGCCACGCATGTTGTTGCCTGCGGCAACGTGTAGCTTTCCATGCTTGTGTGTGCACTTCCCCTTTAAGTGGCTTCCTCCCCTTGTCTGGTGTTGGAAGGGTTAACGCCCTTCCTAGTGTTTTAACACTGGGTTTATGTGTGTGTGGGTGTGGCTGCTTGGGCTATTTAGCCTCTGCTGGATGCCTGAAGCTGGGGGGTACTCCAGCCATGGTGTATGCTGGAGCTATCTTCCTGGCATATTCCATCTGTCCAGTAAGGGCCACCCTTGTGGTCATAGAAGATGTTAAGATTATGTTCTTGTGGTGTCTCACATTATTGCAGCTATGGTGTCCTGGGTTCCTGTGTGGTTTGTGGTGTGTGCTGTGTCCTTTTATGTTGGTGTGGACATCAGCACTTGTGCACGGGTTCCAGTCAGTGTGTCTGTGGCAGTAGGTGTGTTACTGGTTTCACTTACCTGCCATCTCCATATGCTGTATGTGTTCCCCTCTCCTTGCAGCTTGGCCAGTGGAGACTCCTGTTCGTCCGTGTTGTGGAGGAACAGGTCGTCTTACCCTGCTCCTAGTCCAGGGATTTCCTGAGGGTTAGTAGGGCCCGAGGTTTCGGAGTATGAGCCCTCCTACCATCTGGGTTGGCTCATACGGTTAGGAGTCAGGGTCAGAATTAGGGACGCATTAGGAGGTGAACTGCTCCCTGATCCCGGCGTCCTGGCCTAGCAGCTACCCGTTATCCCTTTGATACCGCACGGTGGGGGGTTTCCCCCACTCCCCGCCACCTGCACATATACGTATAAGTGGCTCAGCCCCCTTCTCAGATGCCTCAGTGTCAAGGTCCTTGTGTCCTGCTAAGGTTTCTGATATTTGCTTGTGTTCCTGACTCGTACTTGTATTCCTGGACTTTGCTACCTGTTTGATCCCTGCCTGCTTGCCTTGACTCTCCTGTTGCCGACCCGGATTGTGCCGCCTGACCTGTACTTGTGCCACCTGCCCTGACCTTTTGCCTGTTTGACTTCGCCTCTGCCTCATCCTTCGGTTATGCACTGTTGCTCCTAGTTACGACTCAGCCTGCTAACAGCGCCTATACCTCTAATACCTTGCTCAGGTACCTCCTGGTCCGCCTGGACCAGCTGCCTCGTCTGCCAATCCTCCTCAAGAGGTAGCGACCTGGTGTTCCTCTCAGGAAAGTCTATCCCCACCATCAAGGGTACTGTGAAGATCGAGGGGTTCACTTAGACAACATCCCTTAGAGGTCGTAGGACACATGGCACAGTGATTTCACACCCGCTGGTTTGTGAAATACACTGAGGCAATGGAACCCGCTGGTTACCCGAAGCCTGTCGTTCAAGAATTGTTACGTGAAGTGAGGCATCAGAGCGAAAGTCAGGATGTCATGATGCAGTTCATACAAAATGTTGCTGCTCGTCTGGATGCCATCTCTTCTCCAGCTACTGCAGGATCGCCAGTCTCTGTAACTCCTGCAATTCCCACACCGGTGAATCTGGATTTGTGTGCCGCTGGTGTGCAACGCCCTCTGCCATCACTCTATGGTGGAGATCCAAAAATCTGTTGTGGATTCCTGAACCAGTGTCTGATCCACTTTGAGTTGCATGGGCAGAAGTTTCCCACTGAGTGGTCCAAGGTTGCCTTCATTGTGTCCCTGCTGTCTGATGAGGCCCTTGCTTGGGCAAATCCTATTTGGGAACATGGATGTCCAGAGACCACTAATCTACAGTTTTTCCTGGCGACCTCCCGGCTGGTCTTTGAAAAGCCTGGCCGCACGTCCTCTGCTGCATCAGCTCTGCTGCTTCTACGACAGGGTTCCTCGTCTGTGGGTCAGTACGCCATCCAGTTTCATACCCTGGCTACAGAACTTGCATGGAACAATGAGGCTTAACTGGCAGTGTTCTGGGAGGGCCTTTCTAACCAGATTAAGGATGAATTAGCTGGTCGCGACCGTGCGTCTACTCTGAATGGCCTGCTCACCTTGGCCACAAGGATAGATATGCGTTTCAGAGAACATTCTAAGAAGGTCGCAGGCACCAGACGACCACCTCGCTTGGTTACATCCTTCCAGAGGCTGGTTCTTCCTCTAGTGTCCATCCCATCTGAAGAGCCCATGCAAATAGAGCGCCTTCAATTGTCTGACCAGGAATGTTTACTCCGCAAAGCAGAGAACATGTGTCTGTATTGTGGAGGCAAGGCCCACTTTGTGCATAATTGTCCACAGAAAGGGAGTCACACTGTCTGTGCCTGCATTCTTAGACTCTGGGTCAGCCAGTAACTTCATTCAGCAAGCTCTGGTCCATCAGTACCAGCTCTCTACCATCCGTCTAGAAAGGCCTCTGTCAGTGGCTTCCATAAATGGCCTGCCACTCCCTGAATCTGTGCTTTCTGTTACTATGCCCCTGAAATTGCAAATGGGGGTTCTGCATTTAGAGATGATCTCCATCTATGTGCTGCCAGCATCCGTGAATCCAGTTTTCCTTGTTCTCCCCTGGCTGCGTCAGCAAATTCCAGTTCTGGACTGGCACTCCGGTCAGATTCTGCGTTGGGGATCATTCTGCCAGTCCACCTGCTTATCAGAGTTCCATCCTGCTTCCTCGCCTACTGTACCTGTAGATCTGCCTGGACTTCCGCAGCAGTATGCCAGTTTTTAAGGATGTCTTTAGTAAGAAAGAGGCCTAGACCCTGCCTCCTCATCGTAATTATGATTGTCCGATTGACCTGCCTGGTCCCACTCCTCCTCGCGGTCGAGTCTACCCACTCTCACTTCCTGAGACCCAAGCGATGTCTGATTACATCAAGGAGAATCTCGAGAGGGGTTTTATTGGAAATATACTTCACCAGCCGGTGCCGAGTTCTTCTTTGTGCAGAAAAAAGATGGATCCTTACAGCCCTGTATCGACTATCGAGGTCTGAATAAGGTCACAGTCAAGAATCTATACCCTCTTCCTCTAATCTCCGAACTCTTTGACAGGATTCGGGGAGCTAAGGTTTTCGCATAATTATACCTGCGTGGCGCATACAACCTTATCCACATTCGAAAGGGAGATGAGTGGAAGACTGCTTTCAACACTCGTGATGGACCCTATGAGTATCTCCTCATGCCCTTTGGTCGGTGCAATGCTCCCGCAGTATTCCAGGAGTTGATAAATTATATATTTCGGGACCTGTTCTATGTCTGCGTGATAGTGTACCTGGACGATATACTGATCTATTCTTCAGATTTGATCACTCACCGGAAGCATGTACGTTTAGTTTTACAGTGGTTGATAGAATTTATGCCAAACTCGAGAAATGCATCTTTGAAAAATCTACCGTATCGTTCCTCGGATACATAATCTAGGATGCCGGGTTGCAGATGGATCCTGAAAAATTTTATGCAGTAATGGACTGGCCCTGCCCACAGGGTCTTTGTGCTATACAGTGCTTCCTTAGATTTGCTAATTTCTATCGTCAGTTCATCACAAATTTTTCATTTCTTACATCTCCGATCTTACTAAGAAAGGGGTGAATGCCAGAGTCTGGACTCCTGAGTCTGAAGCCGCCTTCATCCAATTCAAAAGGTCCTTTGCTTCTACACCTGTTCTGCGTCAACCCAATGTCTCCTGCCAATACTATTTAGAAGTGGACGCCTCCTCCATAGGAGCCGGTGCTGTTTTACTACAGAAAGGTTCCAAGGGTAAGATGTTTACATGTGGATTTTCCTCCAAGCTCTTCTCCCCTGCTGAGAGGAATTACTCTATAGGAGATAGAGAGCTTCTGGCCATAAAACTTGCCTTGGAGGAGTGGCGTTATCTATTGGAGGCGGCCCAGTATCCTGTGATAATGTTCACTGACCACAAAAACCTTACATATCTGCAGACGGCCCAGCGTCTGAACCCTCGCCAAGCCAGATGAGCACTCTTCTTCTACCTTTTTGATTTTGAACTTTACTTTCACCTGGCCGAGAAGAACATCAAGGCAGATGCTCTGTCTCGGTCATTTGATTTCTCCGACCAGCAGGAGAAGCCCCAGTACATTGTAGATCCTGCTCGCTTGATCACAGTGGCTCCTGTCCTGGTAGAAGACATCCCTCCTGGGAAGACATATCTGCCAAGAGAATTCTAGCACAATTCTAGTATTCTAGCTTGGGGGCACAACTCCAAACTGGCTGGTCACCCAGGGATCCGCATGTTACGTTCGGGTGTGGGAGGGAAACACCACACCGAGCATAGGAGGGAAAGGGGTAAGGGAATAAGGTCTGGAAACTAGGGAAAGGAGATGGATACTTCCTAGTAAAATCCTAATGAAAGTCCTGACTAACTACCAGTATGAACAGACCCCAGAGGTAGGTGAGTTCATACACAGGAATAACTAATGTCCTAACTCACCCTATAGGACCCTAGTACTAATGTCAGGACTGAGACAACAGGAGTCTTCCTCAGGCCTTAATACAAATGACAGGGAAATGCAACACACAAAATAACCAAAACAAAATACAAAAGGGAAAGAAAACGCTTAACTTCAAGTGGCTATGGCAGCACCAGGAACTCAGCCGAGATCCACACACTAGCTATCCACAACTCAAACTGAAGCTATAAACCGTAAAGCATAGTGGGAGAAACAGCAATAAATAGAGAAGGTTAAATGACCATAATAGCCACACCTGGGGAAAGAAGGGTGGCAAGCACCAGAAACAACACAGACGTCATTTGATCTAAACGGAAAACATGTCAGATCAAACCAGGTGTTGCCAGTCTCACCGATCTCCTGCCACCTGTCGCTGGAATGTCTGTGACAGTACCCCCTCTTCTATGGGTGACCTCCAGGCACCCAGGACCAACCTTATCCGGATGAGACCTGTGAAAGGCTTTCACTAAACGACTGGAATTCATGTCAGATGCCGGTACCCACATCCTCTCCTCTGGTCCATAACCCTTCCAGTGAACAAGATACTGAAGAGATCTATGAAGAACTCAAGAGTCAATAATCTTGGCGATCTGGAATTCCAAACTGCCATCCACCATGACAGTAGCGGGTGGCAAGGGGGACGACTCCAAAGGTTCAACATATCTCTTCAACAAAGATTTGTTAAACACATTATGAATTTTCAGAGCCTGAGGAAGTTCAAGACGAAAAGCTATAGGATTAATAATGGCAGTGATCTTATATGGACCAATAAACCTTGGACCCAACTTCCAAGAAGGAGCCTTCAACTTAAAATTTCTTGTGGACAGCCGCACAAAATCACCCACACTTAGGTCCGGACCATTCATACATTTCCTGTCAGCCACACGTTTATACTTGTTGCCTATATTCACCACATTATTTTGAATTTTCTGCCATATAGAAGACAAAAACATTCCTCCTCATGAATACCGGAAGTTTCCGAACCAGAGAATGTGCCAAATTGCGGGTAAACCCATATGCCCCAAAAAATGGTGACTTAACAGTGGACTCCTGTCTACGATTGTTTATGGCAAACTCTGCCAAAGACAAAAACGAGGACAATTCCTCCTGGTTCTCACAGACAAAACATCTTAAGTAAGTCTCCAGACTCTTATTAGTGCGCTCCATCTGTCCATTCGTCTGAGGATGAAAAGCAGAAGAAAAAAACTGTTGTACCCCCAGCCGAGTACAGAACGCCTTCCATAATCTGGACACAAACTGAGTCCCACGATCCGAGACCGCGTCAGAAGGAATGCCATGAAGTTTCACAATGTTGTTAACAAACACTTGCGCAAGTGTTTTAGAATTAGGTAGGCCAGGCAATGCTATAAAGTGCACCATTTTACTAAAACAATCAACTACCACCAGAATAACTGTCTTTCCAGATCAGTAATAAAATCCATAGACAAGTGAGTCCATGGTCTGGACAGTATGGGCAACGGAAGTAGAGATCCAGAAGGTCGAGTATGTGTCACCTTAGCGCGTGCACAGATACTACAGGCTGACACATAGTCCTTAACACAGTTACGCAACCCCGGTCACTAGAATCTACGAGAGATGAGGTCACCAGTGGATCTACTCCCAGGGTTTCCAGTAAGAACCGTACAGTGATGTTCCTCAAACCCCTTATGATACCATTCTGATGGAACAAACAGTTTCCCAGAGGGGCAAGACTCCGGTGCGTCTCCCTGAGCCTCTAACACCTTCACCTCTAGGTCAGGGTATAGAGCAGATATCACCACCCCCTCCGAAAGTATCGGACTCGGATTTTCAAATTCACCACCTCCAGGAAAACTATGTGACAAGGCATCTGCCTTGATGTTCTTAACCCCAGGACGATAAGTGACAATGAAATTGAATCTGGTGAAAAACAAAGACCATCTGGCCTGCCTCGGGTTTAGTCATTTAGCCGACTTCAGGAAGCCAGATGTTTGTGATCTGTAAACACCGTGATCGAATGAATCGCCCCTTCCAACCAATGACGCCTCCTCAAAAGCCAATTTAATGGCCAACAACTCTGTTACCCACATCGTAATTTTGCACATGGGAGCCATTTGCAAGGTGACGGGCCCTGCGATAAGACTGCTCCTACCCCCACCTCGGATGTGTCAACTTTTACAATGAAAGGTTGTGATACATCCGGCTGCACCAATATAGGGGCAGAAGCGAAGCACTCCTTAACTGCAGAAAAGGCTCGCAACGCTGAATCAGACCACACTAAAACATCCGTCCCTTTCTTAGTCATGTCAGTTAAGGGTTTAATAGTTCTGAATACGTTTTCGGTAACAGTTGGTGAACCCCAAAAACCAAATAAGATCCTTCAGATTCTCGACTTGATCCCAGTCCAATACAGCACAGACTTTCTCTGGATCCATTCGAAAACCTGAAGAGGACAGCAGGTAGCCCAAGAATTGCACCTCATGTACAGCAAAAACACACTTCTCTAATTTTGCGTGCAATTTATTATCTTTTAGGATCTGTAACACCTGTCTAACGTGATCCTGATGAGTCTCCACATCTGGAGAATAAATTAGTATGTCATCCAAATACATGACAACAAACCTCCCCACCAGGTGATGAAAAATGTCATTCACAAAATGCTGGAAAACCTCAGGAGCATTGGTCAACCCAAAAGGCATGACCAGGTTCTCAAAGTGACCCTCTGAGGTATTAAAAGCCGTCTTGCATTCATCCGCTTCCTTGACCAGATTATATGCCCCCCTTAAGTCGAACTTGGAGAACACCTTGGCATCAACAATCTGGTTAATCAAATCAGGAATCAAAGGAAGGGGGTAAGGATCACGGACAGTAATCCGATTGAGCTCACGGAAATCCAGACATGGCTTAAGAGTTACATCCTTTTTTTAACAAACAAAAACCCTGCTGCCACTTGAGATTTGGAAGGTCTTATGTGTCCTTTATCCAAACTCTTGGTAATATACTCTCATGGCCATTCTTTTAGGTCCAGAAAAGTTATGCAACCTAGATTTGAGCAACTTAGCTCCGATGCGGAGGTAAATCCTTTTTCCAGTTGGACCGCACTGCTCCAGAAGGCCGGAGAAACACCACTTTAGACTCCTTCCAATAATCCGTGGATATAGGGAAGCAAAAGGCCACAGAAAACAGGAGAGTCTCCACTCATTCGCCTCTCTCAGACACCAAAGGATAGCCACAATAGTGAAATACCATCACATAAATGGAATAACAGTATTTATTATACTCATAAAAGTAAATAGAATACAAGCAGTATAAAATTGCATACACCTGTCCCGGGTTTCGCTTCGAAAAGCTTCGTCAGGGGCATCTGATCTGCCCATTCCAGGGCGGTCTTTTTAAATCACAGGAGGGTGTATGCTCCACCTCTCAAGCCACAAAATATATTAAAAAAACAAATAAGTCCAATACATACATAAAACAAGTTGATCTACATTACATCATAAGCCATAAAAATAGTATAAGATCATAAAATTGTACTAAAACTCCGTAGTAATTTTAATTCATATAGATACACTCCCATAAAACGTCACAACCAATCATAGACCGCTACCTCACAGGTCCCACCTACTTTCATTTAGAACAACAATTGCATCACAAACCACATGACCCCTCCCAGCCAACCAACTCTCCTTTCCCTCCTCCTCTCAAAGGTCCTAGAACAAACTCATAGAACAACAATTGCATCACAAACCACATGACCCCTCCCAGCCAATCAACTCTCCTTTCCCTCCTCCTCTCAAAGGTCCGAGAACAAACTCATATATTCATACGAGGCATGATTTTAGATCAAAATCAACATTCATACCTCTCGGTTGTAGTGTGTCCAACCTATAGATCCACTCAACCTCCTTTTTATTAATATGTTTGATAATATTTCCTCCTCGCCAGTGCGGCTTAACAAGTTCGACACCTACAATTGTAAACCCCTAGGATCTTTGTTGTGCGCTATCTTGAAGTGCATCGAAACACTGGTAGTTTCCAGCCCTTTTTTTATATTCCTCACATGTTCCTGGATCCTCACCTTAAGTTTCCTCAGAGTTCGACCCACATATTGGAGGCCACAAGGGAACTTCAACATGTACACAACCCCCACACTTTCGCAGGACATAGACCCTTTGACTTTGGTATCTACATCTTTTTGATTTGAATGTACACTCAGCGTATGCCTCTTTCTATTGTCTTTTGTCCTATTTCTACAAGGTAAGCAAAAACTGAACTAGGTGAACTTGTTTCCTCCTTTCTGAGATTTATGTGAACTGTACCCACTTCACGATTGGGACCTGCGACGCAGAAAAAGGCAACGTACCAGAGACAATTTTATTTATTTATTCGGCGGTAAATCCTGGCATCCACTTTCAGAAAATACATTGGCAAAATCAGATATAAAAGAGGGTAATGTTTTAGTGGTTAAAGCAGAAAAATATGTATTCAGACAATTGTCAACACAATAATGACCCCAATACAGAATCTGTCTACCTTGCCAATTGATGGTTGGATTTTGCTTGCTTAACCATGGTAAACCCAGAACCAACGGAGCAGGGAGACCCTCCAACACAAAACACGAGGTGAATGCCTGATTAAAGTCACCCACTCTTAATCGGATGTCATGCACCATCTGAGATAAACACTTCTGAGAAGTGCAGAATCAATATCAAAAATGGAAATGATTTCCTCTAATGCACTTGGAGACAACCCAAACTGAGCATCAATCAGGTTCACCCCTGCCCCACTGTCAATAAACACCTCAATCCCCACAGTCTTGGACTCTAGTGCCACCTCGGCAGTCAGGAGAAATCTGACAAATGCACATTCTCTGACTCCCCTCTCACCTCTCCAAGAGTCAGATTGGAACAAGACGTCCCCTTTTTCCGCAAAAAAAAACACACTCCCTTCCTACGACTAATACGCTTAAAAGCAGATCCAGGAGTAGCCCCCCTAATTGCATGGGTTTGTCCCCAGACAAAAACCCAGGAGTATCTGTAACATCCCAGAGTTATGTTACTAAACTCTTTCTCCCCGCTACTATTTGTTAGTAACATGTGCCTTGTCATCTAATGTGATTTTATGTAATATTCCTCACAAATATGCATATTCTAAGCCTGTTACATGTAATTTGCTGTATTTTCCATGTACACCAGCAGGTGGCAGCAATGTGTCAGCAGGACCTTAGTACAGTTTAGCATATCTAAACTGGAATATTACATTCCAGTTTAGCTCCCCCCTCTTTGAGGAGGTGTGGAATGTTCCCACATCCTGCCTCATGGGGAGGGAAGGAAGTTACAGTTAGTGTGCCAGCCACCCCGGCTAGGGGAAGGCTGTGCTGGTAGGAGCTCCCAGTTCTAGGGATCCCAACCCAGGATCGAGTCTCGGCTGAGACCAAAGATCTTCATCCCAGTCTGAGCCCTTCAGCCTCGACTGGTGACAAGCAAGCAGCCATCTCCAGAACTCCAGGACGAACCAATCCCTGTGAGCTAACTGTGAGTAACATCCAGAGACCAGGAGAAGCCAAATTCCTCCTCAGCTAGTCAGTCCCATACACAGCAGAAGATAGACAGAGCAGAAGATATAGATTCCTGCCCTATTATCCAGGCACATGATAGAAGCAGAAGAGATATTGATCCCTGCCATACATTGCCAATACCTGCTGGGACCCAAGACTATTGCTGTATCTCATGTCGAATAATGCTGCCTCCAGTAAAGACAAGTTGAATTATATTTCAAGTCTGGATCTCATTCATTGCTACCAAGTTCCTCAATTACTCCTACTAGCAACACTCATTTATTGCAAGTGAGCCAGGATCCAGGAGTCCAGCCGTACCAAGGTAGGAGACACCGTTGACACTATACCTACTACTACACAGAGACATTACACCACTCTGGCATTCCTAACCTGGTACGTGAGATACAACACCTTAAAGGGCCCTGAGACTGTACCCTGCGCACGCTGCAATTGGCGTCACGAACAAAAAACATAGACTATTATACCCATATCCGGACCCACTGCATATGTTGGCGTCCGCCTAACCTTTACCACGGTCCTGCTAACTGCATATCTTCACCCAAAGTGTCAGAGGGAAACGATACGTTATATGATAGTACGTCCTGAGAGTGGGGGCCCCTAGATCTCTCTCTCAGGCGTCTATCAATGTGTACAGCAAAATACATAGCGGCTTCCAGAGACTCAGGATTCTCATGAAAGGCCAAAGAGTCCTTCAGCCTCTCTGATAATCCCAGACAAAACTGACTACGGAGAGCCAGATCATTCCACTAAGTATCCGTAGCCCACCTCCTAAACTCAGAGCAATAGATCTCAGCAAAACGCTTTCCCTGACGAAGGCTACGTAGCTTGGTCTCGGCCAGGGAGGTACAATCCGAGTCATCATAGATGAGACCCAGAGCTTTGAAAAATTAATCCACCGTCTGGAGAGACTGTGATCCGGTCGGCAGAGAAAAAGCCCATGACTGAGCATTCCCTTTAAAGAACGAAATAACCACACCAACTCTCTGAATCTCATCCCCAGATGAGTGTGGACGTAGCCTAAAATACAATTTGCACTCCTCCCGAAGCAAAATTAAATTATCACTTCCCCCAGAGAATCTGTCGGGGAGGGCAACTTTAGGTTCGAGACAGGCCTGGTAACCACCACTAGGACCAGCAGCCTGTAGTCTCTGGATCTGCGAGACGGTCGTGCAGCAATAGGATCCATGGCTGTACTGAAACAAGCAAAAAAATGACGGTTTTGGCGGTTTATAATGTCATGTTTGGGTGTGGGAGTTAAACACCACACTGAACATACAGTGACTTGCAAAAGCTTTCTTCTGGCCACTATGCCATAAAGCCCAACTCTATGGAGCGTACGGCTTATTGTCGTCCTATGTACAGATATGTACTCCAGTCTTTTCTGTGGAAATCTGCAGCTCCTCCAGCGTTACCTTAGGTCTCTGTGCTGCCTCTCTGATTAATGCCCTCCTTGCCCGGTCTGTGAGTTTTGGTTGGCGGCCGTCTCTTGGCAGGTTTGCTGTTGTGCCATGTTCTTTCCATTTGGTTATGATAGATTTGATGGTGCTCCTGGGGATCTTCAAACATTTGGATATTTTTTTATAACCTAACCCTAAATTGTACTTCTCAACAACATTTTCCCTTACTTCTTTGGAGAGTTCCTTGGTCTTCATGGCAGTGTTTGGTTAGTGATGCCTCTTGCTTAGGTGTTGCAGCCTCTGGAGCCTTTCAAAAAAGGTGTGTACATGTAATGACAGATCATGTGACACTTAGATTGCACACAGGTGGACATCATTTCACTAATTATGTGACTTCTGAAGGTAATTGGTTGCACCAGAGCTTTTTATGGGTTTCCTAACAAAGAGGGTGAATACATACACACATGCCAATTTTCTGTTTTCTATTTCTAAACAATAGTTTTATTTAAACATTTTTCTCATTTCACTTCACCAACTTAGACTATTGTGTTCTGATCCATCGCATAAAATTAAGATTAACAAAACATTGAATTTAAGGCTGTAATGTAACAAAATCTGAAAAAAAGTCAAGGGGTGAATACTTTTACAAGGCACTGTGTTAGGGAAAGGGATGAGGGAATACGGCCTGGAAACTAGGGAAAGGAGATGGACACCTAATAAAACCCTAATCAAAGTCCTGACTAACTACCAGTATGAACAGACCCCAAAGGTACGGTAGGTGAGTTCCTACAAAGGAATACCTAATGTCCTAACTCACCCTATAGGACCCTGGTACTAATGTCAGGACTGAGACAACCTGTTCCTCCAAAAGGAAGGACAAACAGGAGTCTCCCTCAAGTCTTAATACAAATGACAGGGAAATGCAACACACAAGTGTTTTCTTTCCCTTTTGTATTTTGTTTGGGTTATTTTAACTTCAAGTGGCTATGGCAGCACCAGAAACTCAGCCGAGATCCACACACCAGCTATCCACAACTCAAACTGAAGCTATAAACTGCAAATCATAGTGGGAGAAACAACAATAAATAGAGAAGGTTAAATGACCATAATAGCCACACCTGGGGAAAGAATGTGCGGCAAGCACCAGAAACAACACAGACGTAATTTGATCCAAATGGAAAACATGTCAGATCAAACCAGGTGTTGCCAGTCTCACCGATTTCCTGTCACAGGAATGTCTGTGACACCGCAAGACAATTTTGGCTTGTCACTACTGGTGGCCCACACTGTCTAAGAATGTGCGTGATTATGTGTCTGCCTGCACCGTCTGTGCTCAGACTAAAGTCTCTAGGACCAAACCACCCGGGCTGTTGTTATCTCTTCCTGTTCCTGATGCCCCATGGCAACAAATTGCCATGGACTTTGTTACAGATCTGCCCTCTTCTGCCAGATGTACAGCTATCTGGGTGGTTGTGGACCGGTTCTCCAAGATGGCGCATTTCGTTCCTTTGGCTGGACTTCCCTCGGCTGCTGAACTTGCTAAACTGTTCATGAGACACATATTCCACTTGCATGGTCTACCTTGGCATATTTTCCAGTTTCCGATCGCGGAGTCCAGTTTGCCTCTAATCTCTAGAGAGCTCTTTGCTGGCTGCTCGAAATTTAGCTGGACTTCTTTTCCGGTTATCATCCCCAGATCAACGGGCAAGTAGAGCGGGTCAATCAAATATTAGAGAACTATCTCCGGCATTTTGTTTTAGCCCAACTCGACAACTGGGTACAATTGCTACCTTGGGCTGAATTCTCCTATAACAACCACTCTAGTGAGTCTACTAGATCCTCTCCATTCTTTGTCATTTATGGACAACACCCTCATACTCCTCTCCCTGTTCTTACATCTTCTGGGGTACCAGCTGTGGATTTCTCTTTTAGGGAATTTCTGAAGATTTGGCGTGACACCAAGGATTGCATCAACAAATCAGTGACTCACATGAAAACAAATGCAGACAAGAGAAGAAGAAAACCGCCTCAGTTCTCGTCAGGAAATAAGGTATGGCTCTCCTCTAAAAACATCCCCTTAAGGGTTTCAAGTTTCAAGTTTGCTCCTAGGCTCCTTGGATCCTTTGAAGTATTGAGAAGGATCAACGAAGTGACATATAAGTTATGTCTGCCTCTCTCTCTATCTTCCATGTGTCCTTACTAAAACCAGTAGTTTCTAATCGCTTATCAACGGCTCCTTCTACTCCAACTTCGGTATCTGGAGATTCTGACGAGATATTTGAGGTCAAAGACATCCTGGATATAAAGAAGTGTGGCAAGAAGACCTACTATCTTGTGGACTGGAAGGGCTTTAGTCCTGAGGAGAGGTCTTGGGAACCAGAAGAGAACATTCATTCTCCAAACTTGATAAAAAGGTTTCTGCCTCATCGTGGGCTCAAGAAAAGGGGGCATAAGATGGGGGGGGGTTACTGTAACAGAGGCTGCTGTGCGCCGCTGTTTTCCTGCTTACAGCCGCAGTCCCGGGCGCTGTGTTTAGCGGTGATCTGCTGCCAGTGCTTCCCATTTACCGCTGCAGTCCTGGGCTCTGTCTGTGTAGGTACTGTTGTTCTGGGATCTGCTCCACAGTTTCTTTCAGCCCTGGCCACAGCATGCTTGCTGCTTGTTCCCTACAGCACTTCCTTAAGGGCCGGCGTGCGTCACTTCCTGTGCTTTATGGGTTAGGTCATGTGACCTCGCTGACCAATCCTAGCCCTCCTGCACATATACGTACTGTATAAGTGGCTCAGACCCTTCCCAGATGCCTCAGTGTCAAGGTCCTTGTGTCCTGCTGTCATGGTCTTACCTTCTTGCTGTTCTCCTTCGTTTGACATGTGCTGGCGGCCATCTTGGTTTCTGGGTTTCTTGTAGCCTTCCACCCTGCGGCTCCTCCTTCCCACTGGGAGGAGCTGGATGCCTAGCTCATATACACTGCGTGCAGAATTATTAGGCAAATGAGTATTTTGACCACATCATCCTCTTTATGCATGTTGTCTTACTCCAAGCTGTATAGTCTCGAAAGCCTACTACCAATTAAGCATATTAGGTGATGTGCATCTCTGTAATGAGAAGGGGTGTGGTCTAATGACATCAACACCCTATATTAGGTGTGCATAATTATTAGGCAACTTCCTTTCCTTTGGCAAAATGGGTCAAAAGAAGGACTTGACAGGCTCAGAAAAGTCAAAAATAGTGAGATATCTTGCAGAGGGATGCAGCACTCTTAAAATTGCAAAGCTTCTGAAGCGTGATCATCGAACAATCAAGCGTTTCATTCAAAATAGTCAACAGGGTCGCAAGAAGCGTGTGGAAAAACCAAGGCGCAAAATAACTGCCCATGAACTGAGAAAAGTCAAGCGTGCAGCTGCCGAGATGCCACTTGCCACCAGTTTGGCCATATTTCAGAGCTGCAACATCACTGGAGTGCCCAAAAGCACAAGGTGTGCAATACTCAGAGACATGGCCAAGGTAAGAAAGGCTGAAAGACGACCACCACTGAACAAGCCACACAAGCTGAAACGTCAAGACTGGGCCAAGAAATATCTCAAGACTGATTTTTCTAAGGTTTTATGGACTGATGAAATGAGAGTGAGTCTTGATGGGCCAGATGGATGGGCCCGTGGCTGGATTGGTAAAGGGCAGAGAGCTCCAGTCCGACTCAGACGCCAGCAAGGTGGAGGTGGAGTACTGGTTTGGGCTGGTATCATCAAAGATGAGCTTGTGGGGCCTTTTCGGGTTGAGGATGGAGTCAAGCTCAACTCCCAGTCCTACTGCCAGTTTCTGGAAGACACCTTCTTCAAGCAGTGGTACAGGAAGAAGTCTGCATCCTTCAAGAAAAACATGATTTTCATGCTGACAATGCTCCATCACACGCGTCCAAGTACTCCACAGCGTGGCTGGCAAGAAAGGGTATAAAAGAAGAAAATCTAATGACATGGCCTCCTTGTTCACCTGATCTGAACCCCATTGAGAACCTGTGGTCCATCATCAAATGTGAGATTTACAAGGAGGGAAAACAGTACACCTCTCTGAACAGTGTCTGGGAGGCTGTGGTTGCTGCTGCACGCAATGTTGATGGTGAACAGATCAAAACACTGACAG
Organism: Bufo bufo; assembly: GCF_905171765.1. Classification (NCBI taxonomy): domain Eukaryota; kingdom Metazoa; phylum Chordata; class Amphibia; order Anura; family Bufonidae; genus Bufo; species Bufo bufo. The sequence goes on along the minus strand of NC_053391.1, from coordinate 176,701,898 downwards.
AATCTATTGATGGCAGGCTTTTGAGTGTCCTTGCAAAGAAAGGTGGCTATATTGGTCACTGATTTGTTTTTGTTTTGTTTTTGAATGTCAGAAATGTATATTTGTGAATGTTGAGATGTTATATTGGTTTCACTGGTAAAAATAAATAATTGAAATGGGTATATATTTGTTTTTTGTTAAGTTGCCTAATAATTATGCACAGTAATAGTCACCTGCACACACAGATATCCCCCTAAAATAGCTAAAACTAAAAACAAACTAAAAACTACTTCCAAAAATATTCAGCTTTGATATTAATGAGTTTTTTGGGTTCATTGAGAACATGGTTGTTGTTCAATAATAAAATGAATCCTCAAAAATACAACTTGCCTAATAATTCTGCACTCCCTGTATATAGGAGGTCTGTGGCTTCAGTTCCTTGCTTGGTCGTCCTGTATTCACATGCTTCTAAGACTGCTGCTGCTTCTGGTTCCTGATCCTGGCTTCGTCTGACTACCCTGCTGGTTCCTGATCCTGGCTTCGTCTGACTACCCTGCTGGTTCCTGATCCTGGCTTCGTCTGACTACCCTTCTGGTTCCTGATCTCTGGCCTCTCAAAGACTCTGCTTCGGTTTCACCATTCGTTTGGACTTTTGCTTTACAGCTTTATTTTCAATAAAGCCTTCTTATTTTCACTTATCTCTTGTTGTACGTCTGGTTCATGGTTCCGTGACATTAGGACCAAGCCATGAGTTCTGACGGTACAGGGCCATCCTCGCTACCCATGCTGGTTGCCAGACTTGATCAGCAGGATCACCTGTTGGGTCGGTTCGCTGTGGCGTTGCAAACCCTGCTTGAACGCACGGCTCATTTCGCTCCCGTTGCCGATGGGTCGGTTGTCGCTCCTACTGCCGCTCCGGTTGTTGCGCCAGAGTCTACCCCGACACCTGTTGTTGCGCCTGCGGTGTTTCGGGGTATGACCGGTTCTGCCCCTCTTCCACAGCGCTTTGGGGGAGAGCCAACTCAGTGCCGAGGTTTCCTTAACCAGGTGGGCATTTATTTCGAGTTGCTGCCACATGCCTTTCCTACTGAGAGATCAAAGGTGGGCTTCTTGATCTCGCTGCTCTCGGACAAGGCCTTGGCCTGGGCCAGCCCTTTATGGGAGAACAACAATCCGGTGGTTGCCGAGTTTTCCGGTTTTGTTGCTTCTCTTCGGAAGGTATTCGATGTGCCGGCTCGTGCTGCCTCTGCTGCGAAGCTCCTTATGTCCATCAGACAGGGTTCACGATCCGTAGCTGAATACGCCATTGAGTTTCGTACCCTGGCAGCAGAGGTGGGCTGGAATAATGAGGCTCTGGTCGCTGCTTTCTCTCATGGTCTCTCGGATGCCTTGAAGGATGAGGTTGCAGCTAAGGACCTACCAGTGGAGCTCGAGTCTCTTATTTCTTTCCTGATTTTGATTGACACCAGACTCAGGGAGAGACCTTCGTTTAAGGAGAGCCTGCGGAGGTCTTCTAACAGATTGGCGCCTACGTTTGCTGTCCCACCCGTGCCTCCCTCTCCTCCCACGCCTCCTGGGGATGACTTGTCTGGGGGTGAACCCATGCAGCTGGGGTTTGCTCGCCTGTCCGAGGGGGAGAGGGTACTCCGGAGACGCGAGGGTCGATGCATGTACTGTGGTCTCGGTGGGCATTTTCGGTTGGCATGTCCGAACCGTCCGGGAAACGCTCGTACCTGAGATCCTGTCGGGGGCAGATCTTGGGTGGAGTCTCCTCGTCCCCGGTTTCCCGTGTTGACAAACCACTGATCACTGTTGTCCTCTCCTGGGTCGGGGGCTCGGTGACGACCCAGGCGTTGGTGGACTCTGGTGCTGGTTGTTTGTTCATTGATAGTGTGTTCGCTGCCGCCAATTCCATTCCTCTGCAGGCTCGAGGTTCCCCACTGGCTCTTGAGGCGATAGACGGCAGACCCCTTCTGTCGTCACACGTGACTCATGAGACCCTTCCAGTGGGGATAGCCATTGGTGCCGTTCACAGAGAGTCGGTCTGTCTCCAGGTTATTTCGTCTCCACACTACTCGGTGGTCTTGGGGTACCCCTGGCTCCAGAAGCATAATCCGACTTTCGATTGGAGATCGGCCGAGATCCTCTCGTGGTCACCGCAGTGTGGGGCTAGTTGCATCCATGGGTCTGTCAAGTTGCTGTGTACTTCCTCGGACTCTCTGTTGCCTCCTGAATACGAGGAGTACCGGGATGTATTCGATAAGGTGCGCGCGGTTGCCCTACCTCCGCACCGCCCATACGATTGTGCCATAGAGTTACAACCTGGTGCCGTTCCTCCTCGTGGCAAAGTCTATCCACTGTCGGTAGCGGAGAATGAGGCCATGGAGGAGTACGTGAGGGAAGCGCTTTCACGCGGACATATTCGCTAATCCTTGTCCCCGGCAGGGGCTGGATTTTTCTTTGTGAAAAAGAAGGGCAGTGAGTTGAGGCCTTGCATCGATTACAGGGGTCTCAATCGCATCACGATCAAGAACGCTTACCCGATACCCTTGATTTCCGAGCTGTTCGATCGCCTTAAAGGGGCCACGGTCTTTACCAAACTCGACCTGAGGGCGGCATATAACCTGGTAAGGATCAAGGCAGGCGATGAGTGGAAGACTGCGTTTAACACCAGGACCGGTCATTATGAATCCTTGGTTATGCCCTTTGGGTTGTGCAATGCGCCCGCAGTCTTTCAGGAATTCATCAACAATGTTTTCCGTGACCTGTTGCAGCAGTGTGTGGTGGTCTATTTGGATGACATCTTGGTATATTCTGAATCCATGGAGGCCCACATTCTGGATGTCAGACGAGTGTTGCAACGGTTACGAGAGAACAAGCTGTTCGGTAAGCTTGAGAAATGCGAATTTCACCGATCCCAGGTAACCTTCTTAGGTTACATCATTTCCGCTGAGGGGTTCTCCATGGATCCTGAGAAGGTTTCGGCTGTCTTACAGTGGCCCCAGCCCAGTGTCCTTCGTTCCCTGCAGCGCTTTTTGGGCTTCGCCAATTATTATCGGAAGTTCATCAGGGACTTTTCCATGCTGGCCAAGCCTCTCACGGATCTGACCAGGAAGGGCAGTAATTCCCAGGTCTGGCCGCTCGAGGCCATCCGAGCTTTTGAGGCCCTAAAGTCCGCTTTTGTGTCGGCTCCGATTCTGTCGCATCCCAACCCTGGGTTGCCCTTTGTCCTCGAGGTGGACGCGTCTGAGACGGGAGTAGGCGCCCTTCTGTCTCAGCGTAGAACACCAGAGGGTCCTCTGCTTCCTTGTGGGTTTTACTCCCGGAAACTGTCTTCCGCGGAGTGCAACTATCAGATTGGTGACAGGGAGTTATTGGCCATCGTGCAGGCCCTTAAAGAATGGAGGCACTTGCTCGAGGGTTCGGTGTTTCCGGTTCGCATCCTGACGGACCATAAGAATCTGACCTACCTTTCTGAGGCCAAGAGATTGACACCACGTCAGGCCAGATGGGCTCTGTTCTTGTCACGTTTTAATTACGTGGTCTCCTACCTACCCGGTTCCAAGAACATCAGGGCGGATGCCCTATCACGGCAGTACTCCGAGCTGTCCAGGGAGGAGTCGATTCCGACTTCGGTCATACCTCCGAATCAGATCCTGGCCGCCATTCGCACCAGCCTGACCTCTCCCCTGGGTGAGCAGATTTTGGCGGCTCAATCTGGTGCTCCCCCTGGGAGACCCAACGGCAGATGTTTTGTGCCTGAGGAGTTGCGCACTCGGTTGTTGCGAACCTACCATAACTCCAAGACCGCGGGGCATCCTGGAAAGAATCAGCTGTCCTGGGCTGTTTCACGTCTGTTCTGGTGGCCTTCCCTACGTTCCGACATCGCCGCATATGTAGCGGCATGCTCCGTTTGTGCCCAGAGTAAGTCCCCTCGGCACCTTCCGTTGGGCCTTCTGCAACCCATAGCCACCGGGGAGCGCCCATGGTCACACCTGGGGATGGATTTCATTGTGGACCTCCCTGCATCCCGAGGCCATACGGTCATTCTCATGATTGTGGATCGGTTTTCCAAAATGTGCCACTGTGTTCCTCTCAAGAAGTTACCCTCTGCACAAGAGTTGGCCACGATTTTTGCCAGGGAGGTCTTCCGGTTGCACGGTTTGCCCAAGGAGATTGTGTTGGATCGGGGGAGTCAGTTTGTGTCCAGGTTCTGGCGCGCCTTTTGCTCCCAGTTGGGGATTCATCTCTCCTTCTCCTCGGCCTACCACCCTCAGTCCAATGGGGCCGCAGAACGATCCAATCAGGCCTTGGAGCAATTCCTTCGTTGCTATGTCTCCGATCACCAAGACAATTGGGTTGACCTTCTGCCTTGGGCTGAGTTTGCCAGGAACACGGCAGTGAACTCTTCCTCTGGGACGTCTCCCTTCATGGCCAATTATGGGTTCCAACCTGCCGTGTTACCGGAGGTATTCTCTCCCCAGGATATTCCGGCTGTGGAGGATCACCTTTCCGTCCTACGTGCTTCTTGGGTACAGATCCAGAAGTCCCTTGAGGCCTCTGCGCAGCGCCAGAGACTCCAGGCTGATCGCAGACGAGCGCCTGCTCCTTCCTACCAGGTCGGAGACCGTGTATGGTTGTCCACCCGCAACCTCAACCTTCGAGTGCCCACTCCCAAGCTGGCGCCTCGCTTTGTTGGTCCCTTCCGAGTGCTTCGCAGGGTAAACCCGGTAGCCTATGCCCTTGCGCTTCCTCCTGGCATGCGGATCTCTAACGTGTTTCATGTCTCCCTGTTGAAGCCACTGGTGTGTAATCGTTTCACTTCCTCGGTTCCTCGGCCTCGTCCGGTCCGAGTGGGCAATCATGAGGAGTATGAGGTGAGCAATATCCTGGACTCACGCCTGGTCCGCGGTCGGGTGCAGTTTTTGGTCCATTGGCGTGGTTATGGTCCAGAGGAGCGTTCCTGGGTTCTCTCCGCAGATGTCCATGCTCCTGCCTTGCTCCGAGCCTTCCACGCACGCTTCCCTCAGAAACCGTTTTTTGCTCCGCGGAGGAGGGGCCCTTGAGGGGGAGGTACTGTCATGGTCTTACCTTCTTGCTGTTCTCCTTCGTTTGACATGTGCTGGCGGCCATCTTGGTTTCTGGGTTTCTTGTAGCCTTCCACCCTGCGGCTCCTCCTTCCCACTGGGAGGAGCTGGATGCCTAGCTCATATATATAGGAGGTCTGTGGCTTCAGTTCCTTGCTTGGTCCTCCTGTGTTCACATGCTTCTAAGACTGCTGCTGCTTCTGGTTCCTGATCCTGGCTTCGTCTGACTACCCTGCTGGTTCCTGATCCTGGCTTCGTCTGACTACCCTGCTGGTTCCTGATCCTGGCTTCGTCTGACTACCCTTCTGGTTCCTGATCTCTGGCCTCTCAAAGACTCTGCTTCGGTTTCACCATTCGTTTGGACTTTTGCTTTACAGCTTTATTTTCAATAAAGCCTTCTTATTTTCACTTATCTCTTGTTGTACGTCTGGTTCATGGTTCCGTGACACCTGCTAAGGTTTCTGATATTTGCTTGTGTTCCTGACTTGTACTTGTATTCCTGGACTCTGCTACCTGTTTGATCCCTGCCTACTTGCCTTGACTCTCCTGTTGCCGACCCAGATTGCCTGACCTGTACCTGTGCCGCCTGCCCTGACCTTTTGCCTGTTTGACTTCGCCTCTGCCTCATCCTTCGGTCCTGTACTGTGACTCCTGGTTACAACTCAGCCTGCTGACAATGCCTGTACCTCTGGTACCTTGCTCAGCTGCCTCCTGGTCCGCCTGGACCAGCTGCCTCGTGTGCCAATCCTCCTCAAGAGGCAGCGACCTGGTGTTCCCCTCGGTAAAGTCTATTCCCACCATCAGGGGTACTGTGAAGATCGAGGGGTTCACTTAGACAACGCCCTTAGAGGAGGTAGGACATGTGGCACAATGGGTTCACACCCACTGGTTCGTGACAGCTATCTTCTTGCCTTGGAGATTTGGAGCTCTTTTGTCTTTCTCTAGGTTGGCATAACCTATTTACCACCTTGTGGCCTATAAGTTGTGACATGATTAACTATTCCCTTACCAAATAACTTTCTTCTTTTTTTTTATTTTTTTTTTACTACTACTGGATATGCATTATACAGAAAGAAGAGCTTTAGCAACATAATGAACAATTTCTGGTATTTATATGAGTTCCCTAATTTAATATTCTTCATGTTTTCTGTTCCCTTTTATTTCCTGTTAATACATATTTTCCACATTGGAATATGGCTGCTATCTCCATGACTCCAAGGCCATTGACTGAGTCAGCTATATAGCAAGTACCTCGCAATACATACATACATACAACTAATCCCCTCCTACATAGGTGAAAATGTGAAACTGGAGTTAGAAATGATGCATCATGGAGTCTGGCGGACATAGACCTGAAGTAATCATCATCTTTGGTGTCCTGTTAGTATCCTACAGGGGGTAGTCATCACTGTATCATTATGTGATCTGTGTATATTTCCTATACTGACCTTGGTGGCTCAGGACAGTGCTGCTCTGTAGTTAGGGCAGTACAGGCTTCAGCTACAGCCTAGTAGGGGACACCAGGGGATCTCTGTGATGGCACCATTCAGCATTTATATCTAGCACCATGACTTTGGCTAAAGGCTTAATATTTAGTTTTTGCTTGGAGTGGCCCTTTAAGAAGGTATCACGGTTTTAACACGTAAAGTTATACCATTTTCAAATATAGACAAGTCAAAAGGGTTTTGGAACCGCGCTGCTAGAGACTGTGTCTCCCGATCACCAGTGAATGAAAAGGGTGTCAGCCCCTCTCCTCAATACCCTGTTTTTTGTATTTCATTTTCAAATATAGTTATTGTCTATTAATCCCTCACAGGCTTCGAGATCACAACTGGCAGTCAACAGTAATAGTAATAAGAACTTTTGCTTTTTACATTTACAGAGTGAAAATCCCATGGACATGCATGCCAACACTTCAGTTGGTTAAATAGGGACAAGTATACCATGAATCTGGAATGCCTCCAAACCATGCAGGACTGCCTATTTATTGGCCAAGCTTAGATAAGTCCTGCCCATTTTTAGCCCAAATTTGTAGTCTGTCTCTAAAAATTAGGAACAGTCCCTCCAAATTCATAACTGTTGGTAGCTATAAACAGGGGTCGAGTGGAGGGGGAACGCGTGGGAACGGCGTTCCTGCACTTTTTTCATGGCAGGAACGCCGTTCCCTTTCAGCCTCAAGCCAGGAGAACGCGGCTGAAATCAGATTCACAGGGCACAGGGGGCGGAGACGGAGCGGAGGCACTGTGCAGGGCAGCCTGAGGGAGGAGGGAGGAGGGAGGAGGAGCGGCTTCAGTTGAGAAGACGGAAGTAGAGGAAGCTGTCTGTGCGGTGCTGCTGCCTGTGACTGCCTCACTGTGACTCCTCTCATGCGCCTGAGAGCTCCCCTCCTCCTATCCTGAGCCAGCCTGCGACGAGTGCGACTGTCTGGACCATCAAACTGGACCGGGGTCCTGGTGGTCCGGTCCAGACCAGTCTAGACTAAGTGTCTGTGGACTGTGACTCCCTGATCGATCAGCCAGGGCAGGATTAATGTGCACAGCCTGGTTGGGAGGCCCCCCTTACCCTGGCCTTAGGCAAGTGACAAACTGCCCCCCCCCTCCTCAATCTTAGGCAAGTGACAAACCCAGCTCTGCTACAAACCCAGCTCTGTGATTGTGATGCCTTGGATAGCTTCCACTGGGCCCACAGCCAGGGTCCAGTGGAAGCTATCCAAGGCATCACATAGAGGAACTGCAGTTTGGCATTACAGATTTGTTGTAGTTGCTCATTGTAGATGTAGCAGGGCTGAGTTTGTCACTTGCCTAAGAATGAGGGGGGCAGTTTGTCACTTGCCTAAGGGAGGCAATAGCTACGCCCATGCTCACCGCCACCTTCCTGGTCCTCAGCTATCGGCTGTGAGGGCTGCGCACAGGAGCCGAGTGAGTCGCTCTGTGACGTCACTCCGTGCGCAGCCTACAGCAGTAGAAGAGGAGCGTCTGCGTCCAGGAGCAGGAGAGGTAAGTTTATTTTTTTTATTTTATTTTATACTAAAGGCGTATAGGCTGAACGGAGAGGCACTGACTGGAGGCGCTAGTGAATGGGGCGGCACTGGAGGGGCTAGTGAATGGGGCGGCACTGGAGGCGCTAGTGAATGGGGCGGCACTGGAGGCGCTAGTGAATGGGGCGGCACTGGAGGCGCTAGTGAATGGGGCGGCCCTGGGCGCTAGTAAATGTGGTGGCCCTGGGCGCTAGTGAATGGGGCGGCCCTGGTGGGCTGATGAGAGGCCCTGGGGGGCTGATGAGAGGCCCTGGGGGGCTGATGAGAGGCACTGGGGGGCTGATTAGAGGCACCGAGGGGCCAATAAATGTTGCACTGAATTTTCAGCGAAATATATATATTTTTTTTTTGGGGGGGGGGGGGGGGGGTTTGCAGTGGATCTTGGGTGAGTTCCCACACTTTTTTTCCCAGGACTTGACCCCTGGCTATAAATGGGTGCATGGTGTGTTACAGCTACAGTTTGTAAACTGTGGGAAAGATAAATAAAGGTGTCTAAAAGAAAAATGTGCCCACAGCAGCCAATCACAGCACAGCTGTCATTTTTCACAAGCAAAAAGAAAAGAAAAAAAAGAAAAAAGAAAATGAAAACTGCTGTGATTGGTTGCTGTAGACAGCATACAATCTTACTTTTAGACTGGATGCTATACACAACACTTAGGGGAAAATTTATCAAGACTGATGTTCTCATACCCCAGTCTGGATCCCCCTATGCTGGAGTAAGATACTCTTAATTTATTTAGAGGCAAATATCTCCTAATAAATTAGTTGTATCTTTAGCACTCTGACGTAAGTTATAGTAAATCTGGCTGGCCGCACTAAACCCCACCTTCGCCTCTTTTATTGCCAATTCTAAAAAGTGGCGCAAAGCTTGAAAAAAGTTACAAATTATGACGCAAATATGGCATGCACCATAATCTGTGACTTTTTTACACCACGATAGTGGTGTAAAAGCTTTTATAAATATACAGTTTTCCTCTTAGACAGTTTTATAAATCTGTCCGTGTCTTGAGCCGAGCACCTACGTAATTGGCATATAATCGAAACAAATTCTACACCCCTTCAGTGACCAGAAGCAGAGATCTTGGAAAATTTGAGGAAATGATGCACAAAGTATATTAGAAAATAGCATGGCTTTTCATTGCACAGTAAAACAGTTATGTCTATAACTATGATTAAATGGATTATTAAGGGGTTGTATGGGTTCAGAGCTGAACACGGACATGAACCCTTCTTCTCCCATTAAGCCCCTCTGAGTTGAGCAATGGAGCATTTCTTGCTCTGATGCTCTCCCTTGCCCTGCACTGTATAGCCAGCAACTGGGTAAGGACCGTTTACCTTTTTACACTGCTAGGCGGAGGCTTCCGCCTAGCAGTGATTCTGGTGACGTCACCGGCACTAATGGGTGGTCTTTAGTACTGCCCATTAGTGCCAGTGATGTTACCAGGCTGACTGCTAGGTGTAAGCCTCTGCCTAGCATTGCCCAGATCTTAAAAAAAAAAAAAAAGCTCTTGCCCTGCGCTGAAATGCTCCGATGCTCAACTTAAAGGGGCTAAATGGGGGAAGAAGGGGTTTTGTCTGGGTTCAGAGCTGACAGACCCTTTAAGGGGAAATCTTAGAATTAGATCTGTTCTAATTCTGTACAAAGCCTTTACTCAATATTTTATTGGCCTTCATCTCTTAGTATAACGTATCTTATGTTTTACAATTACTGTTGGTGGTTTTCTTTGAAACCAGAGTAGACATATATTCAATTAACCACACTATAAATTCTGATATTAGGACCTCAGGTTCATGAAACTATTGATCTAGCTCATAAGATCAATATATTGCTTTTGAAGGCTTCATATTGTAAAACATTGCAGTATTTTCTTATATATGATAGTGTATGTGACTTTGCAGCAAATATGAAAATACAGTTCATTGTTCCTGTGTGGCTGCCATTGTATTAACAAAAATAAGATGGTAAAGCTTATACATTAAAAGCTTTGTCCATCCTTTTATCAGTGATGACCTATACTATAGGTCATCACTATCTGTTCTGCGGGGGTTCGACACCCCCAGAGCCGTATTTACCATTAGGCATACAAAGGCACATGCTTAGGGTGGGCACCACGTGCCAGCAGAGAAAGTTTTTTATTTTATTTTCACCTACCACCTGCCATTCTGCCAACAAGGCAACTTGGTCTATGGAGAGGCAGGGGGTGGGGGTCAGTTGGTCAGCGGTAGCTGTGGCGCCCTGCAAAACAGCAGTAACTACAGACCAGAACTTGCTCTGCATCTACTATGCAGGAGCTGAAGGACTTGTCATAATGTCAGTTCCTCTGTATTTCACTTGTCTATTTAAAGGATTAATGTGAGATGTATATACACAGTCTGATGAACGCGTCACTATGATATAATATGTGACCAATAAATTACATTACACTTACTTACATCCATGCGAAGTGCTGGTCTTTTTGCAACGATGTCATCATCATGTCATCAGTGCAGGATGAAGATCAGCAGGGTGGTAAAGGACCTTTGATGACATCACTGTCATGTGATCAATGCAGGACAAGAGATAGCTAAACAGTGTGATAAAGGACCTATGATGATGTCACAATCATGTGTTCAATGGAGGATTGGGCAGATCTCAGTGTTGTTAATTCGATGGATTATGAAAAATGATGAAAGCATAAATCCTCGATTCTTTTCCAGAGATGAGCAATGGAGAGAATTGGTGAAGAACCGATGAAGATGCCATGGTTTCAATTTGAGAACCAGATAAATGCTGGGAGCTTTAGTTTTCTACACTGATGCATCCTCCTTGCCTGGAGGAAGTGATGTTATTTACATGGGACTGTATGTTGGGGAGGGCTGATAGGAGGGGATCAATGTTTCTTTCATAGGGCTGTATGCTGGGATTAAAAGAAGGGGAGTGATAGTTATTTACATGGGACTGTATGTTAGAAGGGGCTGAAGAGAGGGTTTAAACCGTGTGATGTTTCTTACATGGGACTGTATGCTGGAGGGAGTGGAATGTTATTTACATCGGATTGTATGATAGAGGAGCTGAGGTATAATAATTTTTGAGGGCACTACAGGGGACATTATAAATACTGGTGGAACTGAAAGGGTGCATTATAAATGCTATGGGCAATGCAGGGGGCATTATAATTACTGGGGCTGCTACAAGGAGCATTATAAATACTTTGGGAACTGTAGGAGACATTATAACAACAGGAGACACTATGAGAGGCCTTATTTTTACTGGGGGTCTAAAGGGGTGTCTTATAGATCATTTCTACTGAGGCCACTATAGAGAGGCCTTATTTCTACTGACAGCTTTGTGGGGGCATTATTACTACTGAGGGTACTGTGGGGCCATTTTTATTATTGAGCACAATATGGAGGGCACATCTACTAATGGAGGCTCTCCTGGGGAGTATTACCACTATTGGGGCACTGTAGAGGGCACTCTTACTAACGAGGACATTCTAGGAGGCAATTACTGTTGATGGGACTTTAAGGACTACTAATACTATTTGGGGAATATCTGTATGGCACTGTTTTTTCTGCAGTATAGTGTTTATGGGCATCGGGAAGCACAGTGGGCACAGTATTGGGAGAAGCAGTAGGATAAAAATGTTGCGGCACCAGGAGGAGGAGGATGGTAAAAAGAGGAACCTGAGATGTTTGTTTGTCAAACTCTGCAGAGAGGAGATGTGGGTGAAAGAAGTCAAGGCGGTCTGGGCCAAATGGAGAAGATGGGGAAAGAAAACGTCTACATCAGAGGAGGAAACATCGCTGGATGTAAGCGTTATTTATTGCAGAATTTTCCTGGCTGGGGGGAGGGGATGGATTAAGAATTTGGCATGAGAAGTTCACCTTAGGTAGCATTAAAGCTAGAATCCACCCTGGCTGCAGGATCAACAAGTGTCACGGATGAAGTTGCAGATAGCTGGAACTTATAAATAAACAACCGACTGGCTTGATCCCAAACTAAGAAGCATATAGGTGAGCCCTTTAAAACCCTAAGAGCTCTCCCTGACTGCTATGCACATGCAAGGGTCTCAATGGTAGACGATTGCATGCCCACGTACCTAAGACTGTGTGACACCTGAAAACCCTATAATAGTGAGGGGACACGACCACCGTCTCCCTGCACTTAATACGGAGAAAGTTAGGGTCACCTAGAATCAAGCCAGCAAGAAAACCCAATAAAGGAAAATACTTATCTGAGCAAACAGCAGCAGCAGCCTCCAGCAGTGAACACTTCATCCAGGAAGTAGCATAAACCGCAAAGTGAGGCAGTATGTGAGGGAATATAAAGGAAGACGATTAGTCTAAATAAGTTACACCTGGTAGAAGGAAAGGAGATGACAAAGTGAAACCAAAACAAAGAACGTCATACAAGAGGTAGAGAAGAAAGTCTGTCAGTCCTTCTCACAGAACTGGCGGTGACAACAAGGCAGAGTAATAGAAGAGTGAAGAGTGATTCTCCTCCCTCCCTTCTGCAGTGCTAAGTGTTAAGCTAATTGGTAGAGCAGCAGTGAGCAGGAACTGTTGCTCCACCAATCTGCTTAGTCACAGTCCGTGACAGACAACAGCGCCGCCAGGAAGCATGAGCCGATGTGTGACTGACATGCCATCAGTGTGCAGACAATTGCATGGACTGCCGAAAGACGTGGCTAATTTATTAAGAGGTATGCAAATGAGCTTTTAGCAAGCTCTGCCTCTGATGCCACCACATGTAAGTCAGCTATCCTATAAGTCAATCTTCGACCCTTTATAATAGGCCATGACTCGGATATTAAATAAGCCTGCAGACAGATGTTTCGGGTGATTGGCCCTCATCAGTGCAGAGCAGAGAGTACTTGCTTAGCTGGGAGATATAGTACCCCCCCCCCCCCCCAAATCCTGACATAGGCCTCTCACCAAGTCATGTCTCAAGGCTTAGTTAAAAGGTCGAACATTGACTTATAGGATAGCTACCTAACATCTGTTGGCATCAGAGGAAGAGCTTCCTAAGAGCTCATTTGCATACCTTCTTCCCAGAATTCCAGAGATAGTGATGGCTAGTCCTAAGGATAGGCTATCACTTGTGAGGGGTTAGACATCCCTTGATAGCAAAGGTGGTTACAAATGTTGTATTTCGTATTCTTCAATTGTCAATCAAGAGATGATGTGTTTTTGCAATGTGCTGACTGCCTTTATGACAGCCACCAAGCTCAGCGTTCCCACCCTGTGGCATAATACATGCATCATAAATACTGTATATTATTGTATTCTGGTGACAGATGAGCAGCAGCAGCAGGGTAGCTGATATTCTGGTGGCTCTTTTCTCCAATTATGCAAATTGCTCAGCTTGTACATTTCTCTAAAACAAAATTAATATATTTATTTTAATATATATTTTGGTCTTTTATTTTCCTGTGTGGAGAAAATGAAAGCTTTACACATATTGGTTGTTATATGGCCTTATGATCCTATGGTAATGCTGAGCTACCAGGAGGTGTTGCTGTGGTGATACAGTCATAAAAACTCTTCTCACTGGGGGGTCTATAATTTGAGGACCAACAGAGGAATGACACAATGTATTAGAAAAGATGCTCCAGAATTGTTATTTCATGGGGCTTGCAATTAATTTCTAGAGCTCAGTGGTCCTCTTTAAAGGTGCTTTACAAGCAGTGGCGTAGGGATTGCCATAGCAGCCATAGCAATAGCTATGGGGCCCTACACCACTGGGGGTTCGGGCCACCGGCTGAGGATTTAAAAAAATTATAATTCATGTGGCGAGTGGCGAGAGTGGCGAGAGTGGCGGTGCGATAGCCCCCCCCCCCCATCATTGGTAGCAGCGGCAGTTCCGATCAGAGTCCCAGCAGTGTAATGCTGGGTAATCGGTTACCATGGCAGCCAGGACGCTACTGTCTGCCTTGGTCAGTTAGTCAGCAGCAGCATACTTACATGCGCTGTGGCCGCCCGGCGCTCCTCCTCCTTGTAACTCGTCACAGGTCTGTGCGGCACATTGCTATAAGCATAAGCAATGCGCCGCACAGACCTGTGAGTTACAAGAAGAAGGAGCGTCGGGCGGCCACAGCGCATGTAAGTATGCTGCTGCTGACTAACTGACCATGGCAGACAGGACTTCAGTAGTGTCCTGGCTGCCATGGGGGGAGGGCGCACTGCCCACCAATGATTTTAATACTGGGGGGGCACACTGCCCGCCAATGATTTTAATACAGGGGAGGGGGAGAGGGCGCACTGCCCACCAATGATTTTAATACAGGGGAGGGGGGGGGAGGGCGCACTGCCCACCAATGATTTTAATACTGAGGGGGAGGGCGCACTGCCCACTAATGATTATAATACTGGGGGGAGGGCGCACTGCCCACCAATGATTTTAATACTGGGGGGCGCACTGTCCACCAATGATTTTAATACCGGGAGGGGGGGCGCACTGCCCACCAATGATTTTAATACAGGGGAGGGCGCACTGGGGGCTGATGGAGAGGGTACTGGGGGCTGGTGAGAGGCACTGGGGGCTGATTGAGAGGCAATAGGGGCTGATGGAGAGGCACTGGGGGCTGTGGAGAGGCACTGGGGGCTGATGGAGAGGCACTGGGGGCTGGTGAGAGGCACTAGGAGCTGATGGAGAGGCTACTGGGGGCTGATGGAGAGGCACTGGGGGCTGTGGAGAGGCACTGGGGGCTGATGGAGAGGCACTGGGGGCTGGTGAGAGGCACTGGGGGCTGGTGAGAGGCACTAGGGCTGATGGAGAGGCACTTGGGCCTGGTGAGAGGCACTGGGAGCTGATGGAGAGGCACTGGGGGCTGATGGAGAGGCACTGGGGGCTGATGGAGAGGCACTGGGGGCTGATTGAGTGGCACTCGGGGCTGATGGAGAGGCACTGGGGGCTTATGGAGATGCACTGGGGGCTCATGGAGAGGCACTGGGGGCTGGTGAGAGGAACTAGGAGCTGATGGAGAGGCTACTGGGGGCTGATGGAGAGGCACTGGGAGCTGTGGAGAGGCACTGGGGGCTGATGGAGAGGCACTGGGGGCTGGTGAGAGGCACTGGGGGCTGGTGAGAGGCACTAGGGCTGATGGAGAGGCACTGGGGGCTGATGGAGAGGCTACTGGGGGCTGTTATGAGGCTACTGGGGGCTGATGGAGAGGCACTGGGGGATGTGGAGAGGCACTGGGGGTTGATGGAGAGGCACTGGGGGCTGGTGAGAGGCACTGGGGGCTGGTGAGAGGCACTAGGGCTGATGGAGAGGCACTGGGGGCTGGTGAGAGGCACTGGGAGCTGATGGAGAGGCACTGGGGGCTGATGGAGAGGCACTGGGGGCTGATTGAGTGGCACTGGGGGCTGATGGAGAGGCACTGGGGGCTGATGGAGATGCACTGGGGGCTCATGGAGAGGCACTGGGGGCTGATGGAGAGGCTACTGGGGGCTGATGGAGAGGCACTGGGGGCTGTGGAGAGGCACTGGGGGCTGATGGAGAGGCACTGGGGGCTGGTGAGAGGCACTAGGGCTGATGGAGAGGCACTGGGGGCTGGTGAGAGGCACTGGGAGCTGATGGAGAGGCACTGGGGGCTGATTGAGAGGCACTGGGGGCTGATTGAGTGGCACTGGGGGCTGATTGAGTGGCACTGGGGGCTGATGGAGAGGCACTGGGGGCTGGTGAGAGGCACTGGGGGCTAATGGAGTGGCACTGGGGGCTGATTGAGAGGCACTGGGGGCTGATGGAGAGGCACTGGGGGCTGGTGAGAGGTACTGGGGGCCAATGGAGAGGCACTGGGGGCTGGTGAGAGGCACTGGCGGCTGATGGAGAGGCACTGGGAGCTGGTGAGAGGCACTGGGGGCTGATGGAGAGGCACTGGGGGCTGATGGAGAGGCTACTGGGGGCTGTTATGAGGCTACTGGGGGCTGCTATGAGGCTACTGGGGGCTGCTATGAGGCATGGGGCTCTTATCTGAGGTTTGAATTATTCATTGGGGTCTGACCTGAGGTGTTATCTGAGGTCTTATTGGGGCTGTTAGCTGAGGTCTGATTAACATTGGGGGTCTGATTGGTGGTCTGACCTGAGGTATCATGAATAATTTTTTTTTCGGAGCAGCTTGGAGAAAAAAGGCCTCACCATCTCCCACAATCCTTTTGCCCGGCCAAGCCAGCCAGCACCCCTGAGTCTTCAGAACTGTAAGTAAATTCCAGTTTTTGTTTACGTTTTATGTTGCACTGAATTTCCTGCGAAATATATATATATATTTTTTTTATTTTTTTTTGGGGGGGGGGGGGGGATAGTCGGGGTGGCAGTGGATCTTGGGTGAGTTCCCACATTTTTTTCCCCCAGGACTTGACCCCTGGAGTGGTCCTGTAGTCTGGGCGGCAGTTCTGACTAGTCCTACTAGCCGGAAGTGGAGGAGGCGGACTCGGAGCGTACAGCGAAGCTGCACGCTCCTGGAGTGTGGACGGCTGGAGCGCAGACGTACGGTTCAAGTGGCTGAGCTGAAGGCTGGCTCTGGCTGACTCTGGCTGGGGAGTAGGGACTGTAGCGGTGTGTCTGAAGCCCATGTACGGTATTTAGCCAGGATTCCAGCTGGCAGCTGCATTATTTAATAGTGTGGTTGATGGCGAAGACACAGCCACCTATCTTCACCTTGTAAACAGGGGCGTAGCTAGAAATGAAATAGCAAATATTTTTTATGGGCCCCCCTCCCGAATCTCCCACCCCCACCAACCTCTCGGACCTCGCCGCTACATCCGCAGCTCCTCATGCACTTGCGACGGTTATGCGTAGGACTGAGTACAGACAGTTGGTCACTGGCAACGCATTTGTGCCAGTGTAGGAAATGTATGAATCTAAATGTCTGTGTATTAAAGAATATTGTTAAATTGTACAGGGGTCTGTAACACAAGAAGGTGAAAGTACATATCGTGGGGTGTGTATGTGTATTAGACAGAAGGTAGGGATATTTATCTTGTGTAGTTTGGGTATTAGGGAGAGTAAGGGTATATATCTAGTGCTGATACAGAGCGGCTCTTCACCTACACGTGTATCAGCACTAGATATATACCCTTACTCTCCCTAATACCAAGGTTGTGTAGATTGTATTATTTGAAAATAATAGCATTCTGAATACAGACTGCATAGTACAATAGGGCTGGAGGGGTTAAAAAAAAAAATACAGGGAGTGCAGAATTATTAGGCAAGTTGTATTTTTGAGGATTAATTTTATTATTGAACAACAACCATGTTCTCAATGAACCCAAAAAACTCATTAATATCAAAGCTGAATATTTTTGGAAGTAGTTTTTAGTTTGTTTTTAGTTTTAGCTATTTTAGGGGGATATCTGTGTGTGCAGGTGACTATTACTGTGCATAATTATTAGGCAACTTAACAAAAAACAAATATATACCCATTTCAATTATTTATTTTTACCAGTGAAACCAATATAACATCTCAACATTCACAAATATACATTTCTGACATTCAAAAACAAAACAAAAACAAATCAGTGACCAATATAGACACCTTTCTTTGCAAGGACACTCAAAAGCCTGCCATCCATGGATTCTGTCAGTGTTTTGATCTGTTCACCATCAACATTGCGTGCAGCAGCAACCACAGCCTCCCAGACACTGTTCAGAGAGGTGTACTGTTTTCCCTCCTTGTAAATCTCACATTTGATGATGGACCACAGGTTCTCAATGGGGTTCAGATCAGGTGAACAAGGAGGCCATGTCATTAGATTTTCTTCTTTTATACCCTTTCTTGCCAGCCACGCTGTGGAGTACTTGGACGCGTGTGATGGAGCATTGTCCTGCATGAAAATCATGTTTTTCTTGAAGGATGCAGACTTCTTCCTGTACCACTGCTTGAAGAATGTGTCTTCCAGAAACTGGCAGTAGGACTGGGAGTTGAGCTTGACTCCATCCTCAACCCGAAAAGGCCCCACAAGCTCATCTTTGATGATACCAGCCCAAACCAGTACTCCACCTCCACCTTGCTGGCGTCTGAGTCGGACTGGAGCTCTCTGCCCTTTACCAATCCAGCCACGGGCCCATCCATCTGGCCCATCAAGACTCACTCTCATTTCATCAGTCCATAAAACCTTAGAAAAATCAGTCTTGAGATATTTCTTGGCCCAGTCTTGACGTTTCAGCTTGTGTGTCTTGTTCAGTGGTGGTCGTCTTTCAGCCTTTCTTACCTTGGCCATGTCTCTGAGTATTGCACACCTTGTGCTTTTGGGCACTCCAGTGATGTTGCAGCTCTGAAATATGGCCAAACTGGTGGCAAGTGGCATCTTGGCAGCTGCACGCTTGACTTTTCTCAGTTCATGGGCAGTTATTTTGCGCCTTGGTTTTTCTACACGCTTCTTGCGACCCTGTTGACTATTTTGAATGAAACGCTTGATTGTTCGATGATCACGCTTCAGAAGCTTTGCAATTTTAAGAGTGCTGCATCCCTCTGCAAGATATCTCACTATTTTTGACTTTTCTGAGCCTGTCAAGTCCTTCTTTTGACCCATTTTGCCAAAGGAAAGGAAGTTGCCTAATAATTATGCACACCTAATATAGGGTGTTGATGTCATTAGACCACACCCCTTCTCATTACAGAGATGCATATCACCTAATATGCTTAATTGGTAGTAGGCTTTCGAGCCTATACAGCTTGGAGTAAGACAACATGCATAAAGAGGATGATGTGGTCAAAATACTCATTTGCCTAATAATTCTGCACACGGTGTATATATTTTAACTCACCTTAATCCACTTGTTCGTGCAGCCGGCATCTCTTCTGTCTTCATCTGTGAGGAAAAGGACCTTTGATGACGTCACTGCGCTCATCACATGGTCATTCACATGATCCATCACCATGGTGATGGATCATGTGATGGACCATGTGATGAGCGCAGTGACATCACCACAGGTTCTTTACCCAGGTCCTGAAGAAAGAAAACAGAAGAGACGCCGGCAGCGCGAACAAGTGGATTAAGGTGAGTTAAAAAATTTTTTATTTTTTTTTAACCCCTCCAGCCCTATTGTACTATGCATTCTGTATTCAGAATGCTATTATTTTCCCTTATAACCATGTTATAAGGGAAAATAATAATGATCGGGTCCCCATCCCGATCGTCACCTAGCAACCGTGCGTGAAAATCGCACCGCATCCGCACTTGCTTGCGGATGCTTGCGATTTTCACGCAACCCCATTCATTTCTATGGGGCCTGCATTACGTGAAAAACGCACAAAGAGGAGCATGCTGCGATTTTCACGCAACGCACAAGTGATGCGTGAAAATCACCGCTCATGTGCACAGCCCCATAGAAATGAATGGGTCCGGATTCAGTGCGGGTGCAATGCGTTCACCTCACGCATTGCACCCGCACGGAAATCTTGCCCGTGTGAAAGGGATCTAGCTCTGGAGTTGTTGAGTGAGGGTTCTGATGGTAAACAGCTGCTTTATCAAGGCTTATGCAGTATGCTTGCTCCAAGGCACCGCTATCTCCATATGTAAGGCTACTTTCACACTTGGGTTGTTGTTTTCCGGTATTGAGGTTCGGCAGAGGATCTCAATACCGGAAAAAAAAAATTATTTGGTCCTCATACATTCTGAATGGAAAGAGATCTGTTCAGGATGCATCAGGATGTCTTCCATATCGGCAGTATTGCGTTTTGTGACCGTAAAAGAAACCGTTGCAAGCTGTGGTTTTGTGTCCAGTCATAAAAACAGGAAAAAAATGGATCAGGCACTAAAAACAATGAAGCCTAAAAAACTGGATTTGTCACCCATTGACTTTTAATGTATTTAGTGACTGATCCTTTTTTTCCGTTTTGATTTCACACAACCGCATCCTAACGGAACGGATGCATGCTGATGTGCAAAATCAAAACGGATCTATTTAATTCCGGTATTGATATGCTCTGCCGGATCTCAATACTGGATTTAAGTGTGAAAGTAGCCTAAGTAAAGAGTAAAGAGTGTGGTCTTTGGAACAAACATGTTGAACAAATCGGCAGTGTGTAAATTAGCTTCATAAAAGCACTTTGTTTATGCACTATGGAGAAGGATGGAGGAGGGGGTTTGAACTTGGATGGGAGAGGAATATGGCATGGTTAGGGTTGAACTAGGGGATTGTGGTAACGACTGTTGTCACGAATCAGTAAAGATCCCACATTGCTGATGCTGGTAATGTAAATTACTTTTAGCAGGATTGGGAGTGCACACCTACAGGCAAGCTGCACAATCACATCATCATAGCTTGCCTGGAATATCAATCAGACAGGAGCATCCCACTCCTAAAACAAGCCCGAAGAAGGAACCTGAAGCGCTTGAGTACTAGTGAAATAATAAGATTACATACTTTAGGTATTTTGGGAAAAAATTTGACAGTGTTCTTGGCATCAGAAGTTGACATCTTGATAACTCTGCCAGCTCATCATCTTTCTTGACTTCCCATTTCTGACCTTTTCTAAGAGACCTTCCCGGTGTATAAAGTTGTTTCTAAATTGCAATATAACATTTTGCTTGAAATAATGGAAAAGCCCATATTGATTGTAGAATTGCAGAAAAGGACTATGGTGGTCTAATTGTAGGAGTCCACATTTTTGATGTATTGAAAGATACATACTGTATATCACATCTTAGAACATATCATGCTCAGCCAAAATAAGCTGTTTGGGCTAGCCATGGTTCTTTGCAAACTAACAACAGCAAAATCTATGTAACTCTGTTCAAGAATATCACAGAGGAGCAACCACACAATACTCCATATCAAGCAAAATGTATTAGTCCATAGTTGACCATTTAAACTCATAGATGCCCAAGCTGCACATTTATGGTAAAATGCAAATGCATTTATGATCAAATATATACAGTTCTGTGAAGGTTTTGAAACTATATGCATACTGTATGTTATAAGATGGACATATAATGAAAGTATGCTTATCATATTTTATACCTAATCTGTCACATTGAAAATGCAATGCAACCTGCATTTTATTGACTGACAACTATCTCTGTATGCACAGTCATGCAAATAATGTTGTCAGTCACTGATAGGACTACCCACTGGACTCCAAAGCCCAGAATGTACAGGAATTTAAATGAATGAAACATAGATTATACTGAATCTTTTTCAGTCTGCTCAGCGTCTTCTGCTATATAAAATATTGGCTGCAGATCAAGCACCAAGTTCAATGTGAGAGGTTCCCTTTAAAAATATTTGAATCCCAAAAATGATGCTTAACGTGTACCTGAGTGTTCAAAAAAAGTTTGCATAATGGCTGAGCTTTTATGTTTATTTGGTCTTCCCTAATGTCCCTCTCAGCCATATTATTCCCTGTTTCAGCTGCACAGGTAGATACATTTCACTCAGAAGCAGTGGTTGTCTCCCTTCTATGTAAGTTTGCTGTGATGTTCTTTACCTTACTTCCCACTATGTTTGTTTTCAGCTCTAGAGCTCACAGAACAGATAAGAAGTGATAAACAATCACTCCTGTGATGTTCAGAAGCAGCATAGTGGCAGTTCTTTTATGAGGCTCACAATCTCCGCTAGCTCTGACACTCCCCGACTTCCTCTAAGCCATCTTCTGTGTCTCTGTTACCATGGTGGACTGCAACTTAGGTAGAAGTGAGACCTCTAGTGGCCATGACTTTACAGGGTTTTTTTTCAGGTGGATGCAGGTGTATTTTTTTAATGAAACGATTTAGAAATGTGCTAATTTCTAATAAATGAAATTAAATTATGTGAATGTACAGTGACTCTTTAAATTTATAAATGCATATATGTGTTTTTTTCTAAATTAAAATTATAATGAGAAATAAGTTTTATTTTCAGATTCTTTCACCAAATATTTTTTTATTTAAAACCAGAAATTTAGCAGTTGATAATGGGAATGTAAGCAACATGGAATGAATGATAGTTTTAAAGCACACATAATAAACGTGGCCTTGCTTTTTTGGTTAGACTCTGTCAGTAGTTCTATAACAATGTAGGTCTTATATTACCTTGCCCTACTTGACTGAGCGGCAACTTTTCTAGGGATAGTATGCCATAATATGACAAAAATAGCTTAACATAGCAAATTAAATGACAGTTATTACTTAAAGGGAACCTGTCACCGGGATTTTGGGTATAGAGCTGAGGACATGGGCTGCTAGATCGCCGCTAGCACATCCGCAATATCCAGTCCCAATAGCTCTGTGTGCTTTTATTGTGTAAAAAAAAACGATTTGATCCATATGCAAATTAAGCTGAGTGAGTCCTGTACGTGAGATGAGTCAGGGACAGGACTCATCTCAGGTTAATTTGCATTTGTATCAAATCGTTTTTTTTACACAATAAAAGCACACAGAGCTATGGGGACTGGGTATTGCAGATGTGCTAGCGGCGATCTAGCAACCCATGTCCTCAGCTCTATACGCAAAATCCCGGTGACAGGTTCCCTTTAAAGATATGGTGTTTAGTCAGTGTGGAAAATAACAACTTTGACAGTTTTGTAAAATACAGTGACAAAAGCCATACAGTGCTATGACGAGACTGTTGTGAGGCTACCATACAAAAGGCAGACCAAACGTTTACGTTCTACGCTAAAGTTCAAGCAGCAGAAACATCTCAATGTCAACTAGTCAGACAAAAGTAATCGTTGTAAGACTACAGAGCAAAAAAAAAAAAAGAGAGATTTAGTTATGCCAGGCATTGAACTGTTGGAAATATGTTCTTACAAATCTGAGATTTCTGGTTTACAAATGTCTTTGTGAGACACAATATAGGTAATTGGAGGATATCCGGATGTGTAGGTCCCACGAGGAGGAATGGGGAAGGCGTGGGATGGTATGGTTGCTTTCACACAGAGACTTATCTAGAACTGAAGGCACCCTTAAATAGTCACTAACTTTTCATGGAAAAGAAATTCTGAAAAATATGTAAAAAATATGTAAAAAATAAATAAAATGCCTTGTTCTCCAGTTCTCCTTTCCCTGAAATAACATTTGCTTTAAATTCTGTAATAAATCCATCTCGGGAAACCAGGATAGACTGACAGCTCACTGAAGGTTCACATAACATCAGCCAAAAAAAGTTTACGGAGAAGGGAGGGAGGAGCAGTGAGCAGCAGTAAGACACGTTTATGTTTTAGCAGTTAATGGTAAGTGTTATATGTCCCCCTCAAGTATCTATACTGCTCAGTGCTTCCCATGCTCTTCTGCATATGAAAGTACAGAGTGGTGGACTTCTACATCAGATGACCAGGCCTGCACAGTAACCTGACATGATGCTAATAGAGATTGGTGGGACGATATTGTACTGGATAGAGTTGAGCGAACCCGAACTATAAAGTTCGGGTTCGTACCGAACTTTAGGTTTTTCGGCATCCGGACCCGAACCTGAACATTTACGTAAAAGTTCGGGTTCGGGTTCAGTGTTCGGCGATTTTTATGGCGCTTTTTGAAAGGCTGCAAAGCATCCAATCAACAGGCGTTATACTACTTGCCCCAAAAGGCCATCACAGCCATGCCTACTATTGGCATGGCTGTGATTGGCCAACTGCAGCATGTGACCCAGCCCCTAAGCTGGAGTCACGTAGTGCCGCCCGTCACTCTGCTCGGATTAGTGTAGGGATAGGCTGCAGCTGCTGTGAGGGAGAGATCAGGGAGAAATCTTATGAAGAACTGCTTCTTTACTCAGCGATCTACAGCAAATGTGTTTTGTGGGTGCAGTGCACAATTGTTTTAAGCCTGCCCTGAGCCAACTACTACTGAAAATGAACTTTTTCCCCTTCAGTTAGTCAATATCAATACATAATCGGCAGCCATTTTATGCAACGATAGTGCACCAGCACAGGATATCTGCAAGTCCAGAAATACTGCTTTGAGACACTGGGGTTAAAAAAAACTTTTTTTCATGTAGTGCACATCTAGGATTATCGCTGCATAAGTGACTGTGAAATTTAGGCCAGAAATACAGCTTTCTTATACTGGGACAAAAAAAAAACATCTGTTGCATATAGTGCACATATAGGATTATAGGTGCATAAGTGAGTGTCACATTTAGGCCACAAATACGGCTTTCTTATACTGGGGCATACTGGGGTGAAAAAAAACATCTGTTTCATATAGTGCACATCTAGGATTATAGGTGCATAAATGAGTATTACATTTTGGCCAGAAATACAGCTTTTTGCTTACTAGGGTTAAAAAACCCTCTGATATACTGCACATCTGGGATTAGGCATGCATAAGTGAGTGTCACATTTAGTGAAATTTATGCGACAAATACGTCTTTTTGCTTACTGGGGTTCAAAAACCCTCTGATATACTGCCCATCTGGGATTAGATGTGCATAAGTGAGTGTCACATTTAGGCCACAAATACGGCTTTTTGCTTACTAGGGTTCAAAAACCCTCTGATATAGTGCACATCTGGTATTAGACGTGCATAAATTACTGTGAAATTCAGGCCACAAATACGGCTTTTTGCTTACTGGGGTTAAAAAACCCCCTGATATACTGCACATCTGGGATTAGACGTGCATAAGTGAGTGTCTCATTTAGGCCACAAATACAGCTTTCTCATACTGGGGTGAAAAAACCCCATCTGTTTCATATAGTGCACATCTAGGATTATAGGAGCATAAGTGAGTGTCACATATAGGCCACAAATACGGCTTTTTGCTTACTGTGGTTAAAAAACCCTCTGATATACTGCACATCTGGGATTAGACGTGCATAAGTGAGTGTCACATTTAGCCACAAATACGGCTTTTTGCTTACTGGGTTTAAAAAACCCTCTGATATACTGCACATCTGGGATTAGTTGTGCATAAGTGACTGTAAAATTTAGGCCACAAATACGGCATTTTGCTTACTGGGGCATACTGGGGTGAAAAAAAAACATCTGTTTCATATAGTGCACATCTAGGATTATAGGTGCATAAGTGAGTGTCACATTTAGGCCACAAATACGGCTTTTTACTTACTGGGGTTAAAAAACCCTCTGATATAGTGCACATCTGGGATTAGACATGCATAAGTGAGTGTCACATTTAGACCACAAATACGGCTTTTTGCTTACTGGGTTTAAAAAACCCTCTGATATACTGCACATCTGGGATTAGACGTGCATAAGTTACTGTGAAATTCAGGCCACAAATACGGCTTTTTGCTTACTGGGGTTAAAAAACCCTCTGATATACTGCACATCTGGGATTAGACGTGCATAAGTGAGTGTGAAATTTAGGCCACAAATACAGCTTTCTCATACTGGGGTGAAAAAAAACCATCTGTTTCATATTGTGCCCATCTAGAAAATTATAGGTGCATAAGTGAGTGTCACATATAGGCCACAAATACAGATTTTTGCTTACTGGGGTTAAAAAAACCTCTGATATACTGCACATCTGGGATTAGACGTGCATAAATGACTGAAATTTAGGCCACAAATACGTTTTTTTGCTTACTGGGTTTAAAAAACCCTCTGATATACTGCACATCTGGGATTAGAAGTGCATAAATTGCTGTGAAATGAAGGCCACAAATACGGTTTTTTGCTTACTGGGGTTAAAAAACCCTCTGATATACTGCACATCTGGGATTAGACGTGCATAAGTGAGTGTGAAATTTAGGCCACAAATACAGCTTTCTCATACTGGGGTGAAAAAAACCCATCTGTTTCATATTGTGCACATCTAGAATTATAGGTGCATAAGTGAGTGTCACATATAGGCCACAAATACAGATTTTTGCTTACTGGGGTTAAAAAAAACTCTGATATACTGCACATCTGGGACTAGTTGTGCATAAGTGACTGTGAAATTTAGGCCACAAATACGGCTTTTTGCTTACTGGGGCATACTGGGGTGAAAAAAACATCTGTTTCATATAGTGCACATCTAGGATTATAGGTGCATAAGTGAGTGTCACATTTTGGCCAGAAATACAGCTTTTTGCTTACTGGGGTTAAAAAACCCTCTGATATACTGCACATCTAGGATTAGACGTGCATAAGTGACTGTGAAATTTAGGCCACAAATACGGATTTTTGCTTACTGGGGTTAAAAAAAACTCTGATATAGTGCACATCTGGGATTAGACGTGCATAAGTGACTGTGAAATTTAGGCCACAAATACGGCTTTCTCATACTGGGGCATACTGGGGTGAAAAAAAAACATCTGTTTCATATAGTGCACATCTAGGATTATAGGTGCATAAGTGAGTGTCACATTTAGGCCAGAAATACAGCTTTTTGCTTACTGGGGTTAAAAAACCCTCTGATATACTGCACATCTGGGATTAGACATGCATAAGTGAGTGCCACATTTAGGCGACAAATACGGCTTTTTGCTTACTGGGGTTAAAAAAAAACCTCTGATATACTGCACATCTGGGATTAGACGTGCATAAGTGAGTGTCACATTTAGACCACAAATACGGCTTTTTGCTTACTAGGGTTAAAAAACCCTCTGATATACTGCACATCTGGGATTAGAAGTGCATAAGTGAGTGTCACATTAAGGCCACAAATACGGCTTTTTGCTTACTGGGGTTAAAAAACCCTCTGATATACTGCACATCTGGGATTAGACATGCATAAGTGAGTGCCACATTTAGGCGACAAATACGGCTTTTTGCTTACTGGGGTTAAAAAAAACTCTGATATAGTGCACATCTGGGATTAGACGTGCATAAGTGACTGTGAAATTTAGGCCACAAATACGGCTTTCTCATACTGGGGCATACTGGGGTGAAAAAAAAACATCTGTTTCATATAGTGCACATCTAGGATTATAGGTGCATAAGTGAGTGTCACATTTAGGCCAGAAATACAGCTTTTTGCTTACTGGGGTTAAAAAACCCTCTGATATACTGCACATCTGGGATTAGACGTGCATAAGTGACTGTCACATTTAGTCCACAAATACGGCTTTTTGCTTACTGGGTTAAAAAACCCTCTGATATAGTGCACATCTGGGATTAGTCATGCATAAGTGACTGTCACATTTAGGCCACAAATACGGCTTTTTGCTTACTGGGGTTAAAAAAAACTCTGATATACTGCACATCTGGGATTAGAAGTGCATAAGTGAGTGTCACATTAAGGCCACAAATACGGCTTTTTGCTTACTGGGGTTAAAAAACCCTCTAATATACTGCACATCTGGGATTAGACATGCATAAGTGAGTGCCACATTTAGGCGACAAATACACCTTTTTGCTTACTGGGGTTAAAAAAAAAACTCTGATATACTGCACATCTGGGATTAGACGTGCATAAGTGAGTGTCACATTTAGACCACAAATACGGCTTTTTGCTTACTAGGGTTAAAAAACCCTCTGATATACTGCACATCTGGGATTAGAAGTGCATAAGTGAGTGTCACATTTAGGCCACAAATACGGCTTTTTGCTTACTGGGGTTAAAAAAAACTCTCTGATATACTGCACATCTGGGATTAGATGTGCATAAGTGAGTGTCACATTTAGGACACAAATTTGGCTTTTTGCTTACTGGGGTTAAAAAACTCTCTGATATAGTGCACATCTGGAATTAGACGTGCATAAGTGACTGTGAAATTTAGGCCACAAATACGGCTTTCTCATACTGGGACATACTGGGGTGAAAAAAAAACATCTGTTTTCATATAGTGCACATCTAGGATTATAGGTGCATAAGTGAGTGTCACATTTAGGCCACAAATACGGCTTTTTACTTACTAGGGTTAAAAAAAAACTCTGATATACTGCACATCTGGGATTAGAAGTGCATAAGTGAGTGTCACATTAAGGCCACAAATACGGCTTTTTGCTTACTGGGGTTAAAAAAACCTCTGATATACTGCACATCTGGGATTAGACATGCATAAGTGAGTGTCACATTTAGGCCACAAATACGGCTTTTTGCTTACTGGGGTTAAAAAAAAACCTCTGATATACTGCACATCTGGGATTAGACGTGCATAAGTGAGTGTCACATTTAGGCCACAAATACAGCTTTTTGCTTTCTGAGGTTAAAAAAAACCCTCTGATATAGTGCACATCTGGGATTAGAGGTGCATAAATGAGTGTCACATTTAGGCCACAAATACGGCTTTTTGCTTACTGGGGTTCAAAAACCCTCTGATATACTGCACATCTGGGATTAGACGTGCATTAGTGACTGTGAAATTTAGGCCACAAATATGGCTTTTTGCTTGCTGGGGCATACTGGCGTGGAAAAAAAACATCTGTTTCATATAATGCACATCTAGGATTATAGGTGCATAAGTGAGTGTCACATTTAGGCCAGAAATACAGCTTTTTGCTTACTGGGGTTAAAAAACCCTCTGATATACTGCACATCTGGGATTAGACGTGCATAAGTGACTGTGAAATTTAGTCCACAAATACGGCTTTTTGCTTACTGGGTTAAAAAACCCTCTGATATAGTGCACATCTGGGATTAGACATGCATAAGTGACTGTCACATTTAGGCCACAAATACGGCTTTTTGCTTACTGGGGTTAAAAAAAACCTCTGATATACTGCACATCTGGGATTAGAAGTGCATAAGTGAGTGTCACATTAAGGCCACAAATACGGCTTTTTGCTTACTAGGGTTAAAAAACCCTCTGATATACTGCACATCTGGGATTAGACATGCATAAGTGAGTGCCACATTTAGGCGACAAATACGGCTTTTTGCTTACTGGGGTTAAAAAAAAAACTCTGATATACTGCACATCTGGGATTAGACGTGCATAAGTGAGTGTGACATTTAGACCACAAATACAGCTTTTTGCTTACTAGGCTTAAAAAACCCTTTGATATACTGCACATCTGGGATTAGAAGTGCATAAGTGAGTGTCACATTAAGGCCACAAATACGGCTTTTTGCTTACTGGGGTTAAAAAACCCTCTGATATACTGCACATCTGGGATTAGACGTGCATAAGTGAGTGTCACATTTAAGCCACAAATACGGCTTTTTGCTTACTGGGTTAAAAAACCCTCTGATATACTGCACATCTGGGATTAGACGTGCATAAGTGACTGTGAAATTTAGGCCACAAATACAGCTTTCTCATACTGGTGCAAACTGGGGTGAAAAAAAAAACATCTGTTTCATATAGTGCACATCTAGGATTATAGGTGCATAAGCGAGTGTCACATTTAGGCCACAAATACGGCTTTTTGCTTACTAGGGTTAAAAAAAACCTCTGATATACTGCACATCTGGGATTAGACGTGCATAAGTGAGTGTCACATTTAGGCCACAAATACGGCTTTTTGCTTACTGGGGTTAAAAAAAAACTCTGATATACTGCACATCTGGGATTAGACGTGCATAAGTGAGTGTCACATTTAGGCCACAAATACGGCTTTTTGCTTACTGGGGTTAAAAAACCCTCTAATATACTGCACATCTGGGATTAGACGTGTATAAGCGACTCTGAAATTTAGGCCACAAATACAGCTTTCTCATACTGGGGCATACTGGGGTGAAAAAAAAACATCTGCTACATATATTTCATATAGTGCACATCTAGGATTATAGGTGCATAAGCGAGTGTCACATTTAGGCCACAAATACGGCTTTTTGCTTACTAGGGTTAAAAAAAACCTCTGATATACTGCACATCTGGGATTAGACGTGCATAAGTGAGTGTCACATTTAGGCCACAAATACGGCTTTTTGCTTACTGGGGTTAAAAAAAAACTCTGATATACTGCACATCTGGGATTAGACGTGCATAAGTGAGTGTCACATTAAGGCCACAAATACGGCTTTTTGCTTACTGGGGTTAAAAAAAACCTCTGATATACTGCACATCTGGGATTAGACGTGCATAAGTGAGTGTCACATTTAAACCACAAATACGGCTTTTTGCTTACTGGGGTTAAAAAACCCTCTGATATACTGCACATCTGGGATCAGACGTGCATAAGTGAGTGTCACATTTAGGTCACAAATACGGCTTTTTGCTTACTGGGGTTAAAACCGCCTCTGATATACTGCACATCTGGCCACAAATACCGCTGTCATATAGAGTTTAAAAAAAAAATATTTAGTGCAATACCCTACATCAGGGTTTTTATTGGCGGTTAATTATTTTTAACAGACTTAACCACTTTTTACTTTGCTTGGTGAACGCTAACTATGAGGCAAACATCGGTCATGGTCGTGGTGGGACACGGTCATGGTCGTGGTGTTGGTGGAGCCTCTGTTGCAGGGAGAAGACGTGGCCGTTCTGCCAAAGCTACACGTCCTACTGAACCTACTACCACAGGTCCCAGTAGCCGCCAGAATCTACAGCGATATTTGGTCGGGCCTAATGCCGTTCTAAGGATGGTAAGGCCTGAGCAAGTACAGGCGCTAGTCGATTGGGTGGCCGACAGTGGATCCAGCAGGTTCACATGATCTCCCACCCAGTCTTCTGCAGAAAGCACACAGGTGGCGCCTGAAACCCATGCCCACCAGTCTGTCACATCACCCCCGTGCATATCGGGGAACCTGTCTGAGCCTCAAGTCATGCAGCAGTCTCTTATGCTATTTGAAGACTCTGCTGGCAGGGTTTCCCAAGGGCATCCACCTAGCCCTTCCCCAGGGGTGGAAGACATAGAATGCACTGACGCACAACCACTTATGTTTCCTGATGAGGACATGGGAATACCACCTCAGCACGTCTCTGATGATGACGAAACACAGGTGCCAACTGCTGTGTCTTTCTGCAGTGTGCAGACCGAAAAGGAGGTCAGGGAGGAAGACTGGGTGGAAGACGATGCAGGGGACGATGAGGTCATAGACCCCACATGGAATGAACGTCGTTCCACTGACTTTCAGAGTTCGGAGGAAGAGGCAGTGGGGAGACCGAGCCAACAGCGTAGCAAAAGAGGGAGCAGGGTGCAAAAGCAGAGCAGCCGTCGCCAAAACAGTTCTCCTGCTACTGGCCACCGTCACCAGGGACCGAGCACACCAAAGGCAGCTTCAAGGAGTTCCCTGGCATGGCACTTCTTCACACAATGTGCTGATGACAATACCCGAGTGGTTGGCACACTGTGCCATCAGAGTCTGAAGCGAGGCATTAACGTTCTGAACCTTAGCACAACCTGCATGACCAGGCATCTACATGCGAGACACGGGCTGTAGTGGAGTAAGCACCTTCAAAAGCGAGAAAGGGCTCAGGCCCCTCCTGCTCCCTCTTTTGCTGCTGCCTCGGCCTCTTCCTCCCCCTCTGGAGGAAAGTTGGCACCTGCCGCCCAGCAAACAGAGGATGTGCCACCAACAACACCACCTCCGTCACCAAGCATCTCCACCATGTCACATGGAAGCGTTCAGCTCTCCATCTCACAAACCTTTGAGAGAAAGCGTAAATTCCCACCTAGCCACCCTCGATCCCTGGCCCTGAATGCCAGCATTTCTAAACTACTGGCCTATGAAATGCTGTCATTCAGGCTGGTGGAGACGGACAGCTTCAAACAGCTCATGTCGCTTGCTGTCCCACAGTACGTCGTTCCCAGCTGCCACTACTTCTCCAGGAGAGCCGTGCCCTCCCTGCACAACCAAGTATCGGATAAAATCAAGTGTGCACTGCACAACGCTATCTGTAGCAAGGTCCACATAACCACAGATACGTGGACCAGTAAGCACGGCCAGGGACGCTATATCTCCCTAACTGCACACTGGGTAAATGTAGTGGTGGCTGGGCCCCAGACAGAGAGCTGTTTGGCGCACGTCCTTCCGCCGCCAAGGATCGCAGGGCATTATTCTTTGCCTCCTGTTGCCTCCTCTTCCTACTTGGCTTCCTCCTCCTCTTCTACCACCTCCTCATCTGGTCAGCGACAGACCTTCACCACCAACTTCAGCACAGCCAGGGGTAAACGTCAGCAGGCCGTTCTGAAACTGATATGTTTGGGGGACAGGCCCCACACCACGCAGGAGTTGTGGCAGGGTATAGAACAACAGACCGACGAGTGGTTACTGCCAGTGAGCCTCAAGCCCGGCCTGGTGGTGTGCGATAATGGGCAAAATCTCGTTGCAGCTCTGGGGCTAGCCGGTTTGACGCACATGCCTTGCCTGGCGCATGTGCTGAATTTGTGGTGCAGAAATTCATTCACAACTACCCCGACATGTCAGAGCTGCTGCATAAAGTGCGGGCCGTCTGTGCGTGCTTCTGGCGTTCTCATCCTGCTGCCGCTTGGCTGTCTGCTCTACAGCGTAACTTCGGCCTTCCCGCTCACCGCCTCATATGCGACGTGCCCAACAGGTGACTGGGCCTCCATGCAGTACTCCACCAACATGGCCAGTGGCGATGATGCCGTTATCAGCGTTACAATACCACTTCTATGTCTCCTTGAGAAAACACTTAGGGCGATGATGGAAGAGGATGTGGCCCAGGACGAGGAGGAGGAAGAGGGTCTTTTAGAAGTGGCTCAGAGGGAGTTTTTTTGCAACAGCAG
Organism: Bufo bufo; assembly: GCF_905171765.1. NCBI lineage: Eukaryota > Metazoa > Chordata > Amphibia > Anura > Bufonidae > Bufo > Bufo bufo. Next base: position 176,669,372 of record NC_053391.1, on the reverse strand, counting down.
AGGCCAGGTACAAATTTGGCCAGCCAGGGCCCACTACTGGAGGACGAGGAGGAGGAGGATGAGGAGGATGAGGAGGAGGATGGGGATAAAGCATGTTCACAGCAGGGTAGCACCCAACACAACTCGGGCCCATCACTGGTGCGTGGCTGGGGGGATACGGAAGACGCAGACGATATGCCTCCCACAGCTTGTCCTTACCTCTGGGCAGCCTGGCACACATGAGCGACTACATGCTGCAGTGCCTGCGCAACGACAGCAGAGTTGCCCACATTTTAACGTGTGCTGACTACTGGGTGGCCACCCTGCTGGATCCCCGTTACAAAGACAATGTGCCGTCCTTAATTCCCTCACTGGAGCGTGATTGGAAGATGCGCGACTACAGGCGCACACTGGTAGATGTGCTCCTGAGAGCATTCCCGACTGACGCCGGGGGACAAGTGGAAGCACAAGGTGAAGGCAGGGGAGGAGGAAGAGGTCGCCAACGCAGCTGTGTCAGCGCCAGCACCTCAGAAGGCACCCTGCCTGCATGGCCGACATGTGGAAAAGCTTTGTCACCTCGCCGCAACAACTGGCCCCAACTGCTGATATGGAGTGTGTTAGCAGGAGGCAGCATTTGAACAACATGGTGGAACAGTACCTGTGCACACGCCTACACGTACTGACTGATGGTTCTGCCCCATTCAACTTCTGGGTCTACAAATTGTCCACATGGCCAGAGCTTGCCCTGTATGCCTTGGAGGTGCTGGCCTGCCCTGCAGCCAGTGTACTCTCTGAACGTGCATTTAGCACGGCAGGAGGCGTCATTACAGACAGACGCAGCCGCCTGTCCACAGCCAACGTGGACAAGCTCACGTTCATTAAAATGAACCATGCCTGATCCCACAAGACTTGTCTGTACCTTGTGCAGAATAGACAGTTCTAACAGCCTCAACCATCCATCCTTGTACTCAAGTGCACTTATTCCTATTTTTTTATTTTTTTATATGTCCCAATATTTTGGGGGATACCCCTATGTAAAAATGCAAAATAACACACATCTGTGTTGGCTACCTATTCCTCCTTCGCCGCCTCTTCCACCTAGACCGCCACGTGAGCCTACACGGCCACATCCACCCATTCACCGCCTCCTCAACCTCTTCCTCCTACATTATTGCTAATTTTTATTTTTTTAAGGTCTTTTATGTTTTTTTTTATTAATTTCCCTATCCACATTTGTTTGCAGAGCATTTGCCATGCTCTTAAGCACATTTTGCTGCCTTTTGCAGCCCTCTAGCTCTTTCCAGGGCAATTTTAGAGCCATTTTAGTGGCCAAAAGTCCGGGTCCCCATTGACTTCAATGGGGTTCGGGTTCGGGGTCAAGTTCGGGTCCCAAACCCGAACTTTTTTTTCAAGTTCAGCCGAACCTGCCGAACCCGAACATCCAGGTGTCCGCTCAACTCTAGTACTGGAGAGTGAAGTACCCAACAAATACTCAGAATATATGGAAATTGCTTTAAAACCGCAGGAAAGAAATACAAAAGCCCCCGAGGGTGGTCTTTGGCTTTTAAGGAGTGCACAGAGTTCTGTTTCTTGCCGGCAAAAATGAACCTAGTGATAACATTTCTCAGGGATTCATGAGGATGCATTCTGTACCAGCAGAGCTGCGGTTTCTCTGTTTATATCACAACAGGACTTTTTCCTGAGCAGCTGCCCGGATATACCTGTGAACAGGTCCCAGCTGTTGGATGTAACACAAATTGTAGGTTGCAGACTTGATCAAAGGCCCCTTTACATTATATGAAGTCATGTTACTTTATCAATATAAAAAGGTAATGATCAAAGATCATTGTTCAGCAGTTTTTTTTATATTTAGAGGCCAGAAATATTCAATAACAGTTACTTTAATGGTTTTAGCCTTGTACTTAGCCTTAAAGGGAATGTGTCATCAGAAAATTACTTGGGCTTCGTTCACATCACCGTTCAGCCTTTCCGTTCTCCTGTCCCGTTTAGGGGCAGGAAAACGGAAAGGACGGATTCGGCACATAACTGAGCCAAACGAAGCCCACGGGCCCCATTGACTATAATGGGGTCCGTTAGGTTTCCGCTAAGAAGAAGATTTTTTAAGCGGAGACAAAAGTCCTGTATGCACAACTCTTGTCTCTGCTCCAAATTCTTCTTCTGAGCGGAAACCTAACGGACCCCATTATAGTCTATGGGGCCCGTGGGCTCCGTTCGGCTCAGTTATCTGTCAAATCCGTCCTTTACGTTTTCCTGCCCCTAAACGGGGCAGGAGAACGGAAAGTCTGAACGGTGGTGTGAACGAAGCCTTACTGTTTAAATCACATGTTATGTTAAATATATTTTTAAGGCTACATGCACACGAACGTTGTTTGTTTTCGTGTCCGTGTGCTGTCCGCATCAGTATGTCCATTCCGTAGCCCCGCAAAAAAAATAGAACATGTCCTATTCTTGTCTATTTTAGGCATTGTTAAAATGGATCTGCAAAAAAAAACGGATGGCATACGGATGCCATTGTTTTTTTGGTTTTTTTTTTGCGGATTCGCAATTTGCGGACTGCAAAACACATATGGTCGTATGCATGTAGCCTAAAGAATGTTTTATGTTATTATTCATTTTCCATGTCACTATCTGTATTTAAACAAAAACCATAAAATCCTGCAGTTTTTGCACTGGTAACTAAGGCTAATAATAGCTGCCATTTCTTGGTCTGTACATGTCACTTTACTGCAGTTATCTGCTTATCTGCCATTCTAATCCTGCCTGTATTGATATCACCCCTGTGTATAGATGACACAGGATCCATCATTCAGAATAAGGTGATTGTAAAAGCTTATCTATAATTTCCTTCTACAATAACCTCTGCACAGGCCACAGAGCATGCCCAGAAAACTCTCCCATAGAAGTCAATAGCATCATTTATCAAATTGGTGTAAAATAACACTGGCTTAGTTGCCCATAGCAACCAATCAGATTCCACCTTTCATTTTCCAAAGGAGATTTCAAAAATGAAAGGTGGAATCTAATTGGTTGCTATGGGCAACTAAGCCAGTTCTACTTTACCCCAGTTTGATAAATGACCCCAAATGTGTCTATGGACCATGGGGCTGCCGTATTTTTCTAAATGCTGTTAAGAGTAGCTCAGGCAAGATGGCAGACCCAATAATCATGTTCAGGAAATAAATAATTTTGCAATTAGAAAATGAAAACAGATTAGGAATAAGAATATGTGTTATTATCTGGTTTTAACTGGAGATAAAATGTTTGGTGACATGTTTCCTTTAAAAGGTAACTCCATTCAAAATCATTTAATAAAATCCATGTAACTAACACACTGGTTTCAAGTTTTTATTGTAACGGTGTTAGTCACTATAATTTTTTATAAAGACAAGGTCAGGAGCTTCTCATGGTCCTGCGTTACTACACCACTGGCCAATGAAACAATATAGTCATGTAATGAAATAATATAGTGCTGCCTGCTTTAGAACGTCCAGGTCTTCACCCTTTAACTGTCTATGCAGAAATCTGGACTTTGCTGCTCTGGTTCCATCTGCAGAGTAATTGCCCACTGGTGGAGCAAGCTGGTAGAGAACAAAAAACCACTATGTCTAGAGTCATGAATCAGTGCAGGGTCTAACCAAGAGGTGATAAGAAGAAGGTCTGGCAGTCTGGGGTCAGGATCAATGCAGACAAGAGAGTATTAATCCAGGACAGTGGTCAGGAAAATGCTGGTCTAAGATATGTAGACAATACAGTCAGCACACCAGGATATAGGGAATAAAACTGGAACTGATAGCAATTTAGAGCTGATTCCAAAAGAAAGCTGAGCACTCTGATTGCCCACGCTGTAAGATCTCTCATTGATCCACTGGTCGGCCGGCTGGACTCTTGGTGTGGCTGAGTGGACAGGACCTGTGATAAGATTGGCAACCATGAGTATCTGTAGCCCAGCATCACTACAATAATTGGAGCTGGGAAACACTTTGCAGAAGCACAGACAGGTAAGTATCTTCCTGATTGGCAGTTTTCAGTAGAAGAACTACAATTGCTTATTTTCATGCTATAATAAACCATAGCATAAAACTCATTCAAACTATTGGGCATCCATTGTATTAAAAGGGAATAAGTGCAGTACTATAGTATTCATCATAAGTCTCAGTTTTAGTACGTTCCTTGAGACTGCTTTTGTTTATTTTACTCAAATCTTCTGATGAAGAAGCAGTCATTCACTTTGAAAAACATGCTAGTCATATGCTTTATAAGTCTGGATTTACACATATGGATTTTTTTAGCCAAACCAGGAGTGGATTCAAAAAGAGGATTAGACCCAGCCTTTCTTTATATGTGTCCTCAGGTTATGATCCATTACTGGCTTTGGCTTCAAATCCTGCATCATAAAACCTGAACATGTAAACCCAACTTTAAAGGTGTTGTCCAGGAATACATAATTTCTAACAGTTGCCAGCAGCCTGCCTCTTGTACTGAAAGAAATATACTTGCCTGCTCCCTGTCTCTCCAGTGCTCCGCATTAGCTCCTGTGTCTCCATCTTCCGGTCCGGGCTTTGTTTTCTTCCTCTCCGGCATGGGCATTGCCATGGCCACCAGATCAACCTGATCCTCTTCAGGCAACCACTGACTTCAGCGCTGATTGTGTCTCTTGGCTGAATCCAGATAAGGTGACCATGGCCATGTTGGAGAAGAAGAGAGCAAACCCTGAACTTGAAGATGCAGGAGCCAGCGTGGATGACAAGAGCAGAGGAGAGCAGGTACATGTGATCCTTTCAGTATGGGGGCAGACTGTTAGAATTGATGTACTCCAGGACAACCCCTTTAAAGAGTAACTAAACCTTTGTTGACAAAAATGAAGGCGCAGAACCGCTGCTCAGAGCGCTTTGTCCCTTCAACTTTATTTTGGCTCTGCTTGGCTTTTCAAGCGTGTCGAGTAAGAATCCATATGGGATCCATACTCAACATACTCGAAAAGACAAGCAGAGGCTATGAAAGCCTCTGCTCCTTCATTTTTGTCAACAAAGGTTTAGTTACCCTTTAATAGAGCAAATCATTTATTTGACCACAAGGAAGCTAAAGAATTAAGCAACATTGTACCTAGCATATGAGTGCTGGAGTTTCACTCAGAGGGCGCAATGCAAATTGATATACTGAGAGGTGTCCTAATAAAGAAGAATCTGTTCTGTTGAAAAGATCTCTTTAAAGTGTGACTTCTATTTTTTAAAGAAAAAAAAATGAGCTTAAAGGGGTTTCGAATCTCAGCTATTCATGGCTCCTGAGTTATGGAAGCAATGCAGCTCAGAGTTCTACACTGTTTCCATAGCTACCCATCTCTTCTATGGCAAACCAGCGGAAACATAGAACAGTCCATGCCGTTTACATCGTGGTATCCATCATTTTAGCAGAAATAATAGAGCAGCGTCCGGCACTATTTTTCCTGCAATTTTGGCTATATCTGAAATGGCCTCCAGATTGCAGATGTGAACATGGTCTTACATTTAAAAATAGCAAATATAGCTACAAGTTGAAAATTTACTTAAAGGGGTTATCCCTTGACTAATGTAAAAAATGCTATTCATAGATCATGTAGGACATGACAGTCTCTTTCTAACAAAGCTAGAACCAGCCCTGTACCTCAGATGGATCCAGAGATCTCCCCATTCATTGGTCTTCTAGATTTATATATAGCTGGCAACTCAAGGGGAGTGTCTTTTCTGCTGCAGCTCAGGGGGCGTGTCCATGGTCTCCCTATGACAAGTCAGGAGGCAGTTGAAGGATGAAACTGAGCATGTGCGGCCTTCTCAGTGAGCAGGACAAAGAAATAAGTAAAAAACAAACAGCTGGTTTTTATTGAATAACGCAGTGGCTATGCTAAATTTTTAATTACATGCAATTATAAAAGTATTCAGATCTAGGTGCTGGTTTGAAAACTGTAGATTATTTTTCATGGGACAACCCCTTTAAGCGAAACAATTCGCTTTATACCCAAAGAAGATTACATATTTTGAGTAAATAAAAGTTTTTTAATATTCCTTCATTTCAGTACAAATAACAAATATGTTCCTTAAAAATTGCTTCCTACCCTAATGAGATATCAGTCTAGATTCCAATGGTTTCATTACTGTATTTAAGTGTCTTTCGTGAAATAATTATTTTCTCCAATGAATTGAAAAAATTTGAAAACCAAAAACATTTCGCGGCGAACTTTGCTCGTTTCCGCCGGCGCCATATTCTTTTACATTGTGAAGAACTTTGACCCACTACACATCCATCAGGTGGTACAGGACAGCCAATTGAGACGTTTCAGCACATGGATATACCCCCTACCTTATAAATAAACCTGATCTGGCTGCCATTTTACATTCAGTCTTTTGCCAGTGTAGGGAGAGATTGCTGTGTGGAGCAGGGACAGACTGTTAGGGACACCAAACGCTAGCTAATAGGGCCACAAAAGTCCTTTTAAAGACTAGTATAGGTGTGCTATCGATAGGTGTGACTTGCTGAGGGGTGTAATATACTTATAATATACTTTCTAACATAGAAAGTATATTATAGTGCAAATGTATTGTGCAGCAGTTGTGTGTGGTTCTGCTGTGATACTGCAGCTACACAGAGTGCCAAACGCTATTGGAACAAATAATTTCTATTGGTGTGAAATACCAGTTGCCCCCCCAAAAAAAGTGATTGAGGAAGGGGTGTTATATACCAATTATATACTTTCTATATAGTGCATTTGGGTAGTGCAGCATTTGTTTGCAGTTTTGCTGCTGTAAAATTGATATCCAATGACCGTGTAATCTACCTCCACATACTTACTTGTTCTTTTCTGTACGGTGAATGAATAATTGTCGGGGCCTCGGAGGAATTCAACACCAGTGACGACCACATGTTATCGAATTTCAACTATTATCATTAGGTTTTTTTTCAAGAGGGGGGGTTTCGTTAGCCATGTTTTTAATCCAATTTTATATTTTTAGTTCTTTTAAACATATATATTTGACCTGTATTTGTACTGGCCTGCAGTAAAATTTATACCCATTGATTGTGTAATATACCTCCGGCCACATAATCACTTGATCTTTTCTGTCCGGTGAATGCCTAATGTTTGGGGCCTGTAGTCCAGTGGCCTACAGTAAAATTTTTATCCATTGACCACATAATGTACCTCGAGCCACATAATCAGAATTTCTTTTGTCGGGTGAATGCCTAATTTTTAAGGCCCGTACTCCTGTGGCCTAAAATTAAAATTTCCTAGGCTCCAACAGGGTACATTTCAGAGAATTTCCCTTTAAGACACATAAAAATGTCCCCTGATTAAAATACATATTTTTTGTTGGAATTTTTGTCAATGATCCCCTTCTAGTATGTCACTGTCCATGTTGTCGGACAAGTACACTTCTTATCCCCCATTGCTTATGAGAAGCATTAGCACTGAATTAAAATTCCTTAGGTCTTTTAAAGGGGTTGTCCTATCTGGCAGCTGAAACCCTTGGCGATCAGCTGAAGAAGATCCAGTAGGCTGTACACGTCTCCTGCAGTGGTCTTACATTGCTCCAATAGAAAGAGCAACGGTGTAATGCCTGGAGTGGTCATGCTGTTCTTTCAGAGGGAAGAGCCTATATCTATAGAACATATGAACAGAGCATGTCTCTTCTAAACCACAGTTATTCAGGAAAGCAACCTAGGGAAAACTATCTTGTACCTGTGTTCTGTGGCCAGCCAAGGACAGCGGCCTAATTCTAATCAAATGATGCCTCCAGGGGAACCTATGTGAACTAGTTTTACAAAGATCTAACCTTAAGAAAAGTATTTATTTCAAGTCACATAGCTTGTGCCTCCATTGTAGTATGTCTGGTTACATGATCTGCTCCCAAATCACATTTATATTGGCAACAGAAACTGAACATTGTTTGTTAATTTGCATAAACATATACAACTGTTGGTAGGTGACAATTCCCCATTGCCATAATATGTTCAATGTCAATAGATGTGCTAAAGGGCCTAAATAGCCGGGATCAGATTCATCTCCCCTCCTGACCATTCCTATGATTAAGTAGCTTTCTCTTCACCTTTCTCCTGCAGGTAGGCTCATGATCATATTTGTGGGGAAAAAAGCAAGGGGTATTCCATCAGAAAGAGAAACCTTTTCCCTTGACTGGCATGGGGGAAAAGAATTGCAGAATTTATACCTATCTCCCATTTCCCACCGCTGCAGTTCCAGAAAATGGCCATTCATGCCATTCAGCCAATCGCTGTCTGCAGCGATGACCTGACTCAGCCATGATTGACATAGCAACAAGCCAAGCCATTTCTTGCTGTGTCAAGATATCAGCAGGAAGTAGATCATAGTGATGATCCCTGCACAGCCGGAATGGCAACGGTGGGGGATGAACGAGGCAAGTATATGTCCTGTTAACTTTTTTCACCATGTGCAGCCCGGGGGAAATGTTTCTCTTTGTGCTGAAATATCCCATTAATTACCTATTTTGACACTTTAATCCTGTTTTACTCCTGAGTCTTTTTAATGGTGGTGTCTAGAATGCAGTAGTTATTTAGTCAATTCTGACTACAAAATATTTTCTCTGGAGTCAAGTTCTTTCAGTAGAAGCTACCCTTAGGTTCCCCTATTAGATAGCACCTTATAATGTCTGGAGATGCAATGATAGGTACCGTAGCTCCTTGCTCCTAACCACACAACAAGTAATGTGTTAACTTATAGCCTTTATTTATATTGTGTAGCTAGTTTGAAACCTGCAGTGAGGAGGTAACCGATGGTTTAGGCAACTGAAGAGGGAAGCAGGGATGAACTAGCAAAAAGGACTGGTGTGCAGCAACTAACTATACATCTCCACAGCCTGCAGTACTGGCAGGGAGACGCTTTGCAAAAGCTTCCTTCTACCCACTTATTCCCTGTGCTGATGGGAGAGGGTGCAGGGATGAATATTTTAACCAACTCCAGGGAGCTGCATACTTAGACCTTAGATACGATTACAATGCAAAAGATGAATGGAAAACAACCTCAATAGGTATTGGATAGTGTATGCTAATAAACTGATGTTTGGTGAAAAGGATTAGATGCAGAAGCAACATTAGGTTGGTTGGTGCCCTGTGCAGAAACTTCTATTCATGCTCCTCTTATGGTGCCAAAATAATACAATCATACAGTGTATAAATAACACTGCCAGAGAGTTGCCTAAATATTATCCAATTGCTGACTCATTAAACAAGGTAATAAAGCTGCATTTTGTTCAGCTGCCTTTCCATAGGTTCAGGCACCAAGTGTGGTGCCCATGTCATCAGGGTCAGTGCCATCTCCTTTAGGGACAGTAATGCATCCTTCAGTAATGACAGAAGATGCACCCTGTGAAATACCAGCCCTGTTGGATGCAAAAATAATAAATGTTGGTAGAACTTTAAATAAAAAATGCAGCATCACAAGTCCTTTAAATAGTCTATAATCCAGCAAGCTCTTAGGGTCTTCAAGCAAACCACCACTTTAAGCCCAATAATGTTGGCGAATTTAGGCAAACAGCCAAAGAAAGTGGCAATTTCCTGTTTTGTACCATCTTCATTGATGGTGTAAATCTTATGTTCTTTCATTGTTTTGTTATAGTTAGCGTGACATGTGAATAAATATAAGCTATTTACACAGCTTAACAATGTTGAGTTATGCAGGTGCTATTTATGTTTTATGCAGATTTACGCATCCTTAAAGTATTTTGTTATACAAAATTAATTCAAGGCATTGTGCCTGGAAAATCAGGACTGTTGGCAAGTATGCAAATACTGTCACCATTGGGAAAGCAACCCACGAATGTCTATGGGGCAACGAGCCAGAGCATTGATTTTGTCTAATATGTTCCTCCATATGTCCTTTCGACGTTTTCTGTTGTATCTCCTACAGATTGCCCAAATAGCTCAACTTCATGAGCTGTAACTCCATCCACAGAGATCAGCATTTTTCCTCCAGAGAATAAGAATATTTCTCTTTTTCTATTTCTATATTGTATTGAGCAATGCTACAGCAACATGCTAAAGCATTGCAAAAGAGAAAACTTTTATTTCACAGGAAAACAAACACACAGATTTAAAGAGGACCTTTCATTACGATAAAAAAAATCTAAACTAAGTATACAGACATGGAGAGCGGCACCCAGGCATCTCCCTGCACTTACTATTATCCCTGGGCGCCGCTGCATTCTCCCGGTATAGGCTCTGGTATCTTCAGATTTTCGTCTCAACCAGGAGGAGGAGAAGGAGACGCCCAGGAAAACAAGAGCAGGCCCCTCCCAGTTGAGCTGAAAATCTGAAGATACCTATACCGGGAGAACGGAGCGGCGCCCAGGGATAATAGTAAGTGCAGGGAGATCCCTGGGCGCCGCTCTCCATGTCAGCATACTTAGTTTAGATTTTTTATTGTAATGAAAGGTCCTCTTTAAAGCCGTTAAAATATATATATATATATATATATATATATGGCCGCAGTATTAAAAAATGAAAAAATGGGTGAAAGGCCCAATGGGAATAAGCTCACCCAATATGCTAGATACAAAAAGCGGCCAGCACTTCAAATTTCTGGAACAATGAAGAAAACTTTATTCACCCATGTGGCCTGTGAATAAAGTTTTCTTCATTGTTCCACAAATTTGGAGTGCTGGCCGCTTTTTGTATTTTATATATACTGTATATATATATATATATATATATATATATATATACAGTGGATATAAAAAATCTACACACACTTGTTAAAATGTCAGGTTTCTGTGCTGTAAAAAAATGAGACAAAGATAAATCATTTCAGAACTTTTTCCACCTTTAATGTGACCTATAAACTGTACCACTCAATTGAAAAACAAACTGAAATCTTTTAGGTGGAGGGTAGAAAACCAAAAAAACTAAAATAATGTGGTTGCATAAGTGTGCACACCCTCTTACTGGGGATGTAGCTGTGTTCAGAATTAAGCAATCACATTTAAAATCATGTTAAATAGAAGTCAGCATACACCTGCCATCATTTAAAGTGCCTCTGATTAACCCCCAAATACAGTTCAGCTGCTCTAGTTGGTCTTTCCTGAAATTTTCGTAGTCTCATCTCACAGCAAAAGCCATGTCCACAGAGATCTTCCAAAGCATCAGAGGGATCTCATTGTTAAAAGGTATGAGTCAGGAGAAGGGTACAAAAGAATTTCCAAGGCATTAGATATACCATGGAACACAGTAAAGACGGAGAAAAGTGGAGAAAATATGGCACAGCAATGACATTACCAAGAACTGGACGTCCCTCCAAAATTGATGAAAAGACGAGAAGAAAACTGGTCTGGGAGGCTACCAAGAGGCCTAGAGCAACATTAAAGGAGCTGCAGGAATATCTGGCAAGTACTGGCTGTGTGGTACATGTGACAACAATCTCCCGTATTCTTCATATGTTTGGGCTATGGGGTAGAGTGGCAAGACGAAAGCCTTTTCTTACGAAGAAAAACATCCAGGCCAGGTTACATTTTGCAAAAACACATCTGAAGTCTCCCAAAAGCATGTGGGAAAAGGTGTTATGGTCTGATGAAACCAAGGTTGAACTTTTTGGCCATAATTCCAAAAGATATGTTTGGCGCAAAAACAACACTGCAAATCACCAAAACAACACCATACCCACAGTGAACTATCCCATGCATGCTTAAACTCCTTCACTGTATTTGTAGCTACCACTTCTGCAAGAAGGCTATTCCATACATCCAATACTCTCTCAGTAAAGTAATACTTCCTGATATTACTTTTAAACCTTTGCCCCTCTAATTTAAAACTATGACCTCTTGTAGCAGTTTTTCTTCTTTTAAATATTCTCTCATCTTTTACCTTGTTGATTCCCTTTATGTATTATTAAGTTTTTATCATATCCCCTCTGTCTCGTCTTTCTTCCAAGCTATACATGTTAAGGTCCTTTAATCTTTCCTGGTAAGTTTTGTCCTGCAATCCATGTACCAGTTTAGTAGCTCTTCTCTGAACTCTCTCCGAGGTATCAATATCCTTCTGGAGATATGGTCTCCAGTACTGAGCACAATACTCCAAATGAGGTCTCACTAGTGCTCTGTAGAGCGGCATGAGCACCTCCCTCTTTCTACTGGTAATGCCTCTCCATATACACCCAAGCATTCTGCTAGCATTTCCTGCTGCTCTATGACATTGTCTTCCTACCTTTAAGTCTTCTGAAATAATGACCCCTAAATCCCTTTCCTCAGATACTGAGGTTAGGACTGTATCACTGATTTTATATTCTGCTCTTGGGTTTTTACACCCCAGGTGCATTATCTTGCACTTATCAACATTAAATTTTAGTTGCCAGATTTCTGACCATTCCTCTAGTTTTCCTAAATCCTTTTTCATTTGGTGTATCCCTCCAGGAACATCAACCCTGTTACAAATCTTTGTGTCATCAGCAAAAAGACACACTTTACCATTGAGGCCTTCTGCAATTTCGCTGATAAAGATATTAAACAATATGGGTCTCATAACATATCCCTGAGGTACCCCACTGGTAACAAGACCATGGTCTGAATATACTCCATTGACTACAACCCTCTGTTGTCTGTCCCTCAGCCACTGCCTAATCCATTCAACAATATGGGAGTCCAAGCACAAAGACTGCAGTTTATTATTAGCCTTCCAGTGATGGCCAATTCGCCCACGAACACATGCGGGCTGCCATCTTAAATCACAAGTACGGCGATGCACAGGTAAGTCCTTACCTGTGCCTGCACCGCGAGCCGATCTCAAACAAATGCGGTCACCGGGAGCAGGCAGTTCCGAGAACAGCCGCCGGGGGCCTTCATCGGGCTGTTCTCGGAACTGCCTGCTCCCGGTGACCGCATTTGTTTCAGACCGGCTAGCGGCGCAGGCACAGGTAAGGACTTACCTGTGCATCGCCGCACTTATGATTTAAGATGGCAGCCCGCATGTGTTCGCGGGCGAACACGGCGAACTGGCCATCACTGAAGCCTTCTATGTTCGAAGTTACGCTGTAGCGCAGACAGGCGAGCAGCGGCAGGGTGTGAATGCCGGAAGTGCGAACAGACGGCCCGCACTTTATGCAGCAGCTCTGACATGTCGGGGTAGTTGCGAATGAACTTCTGCACCACCAAATTCAGCACATGCGCCAGGCAAGGGATGTGCGTCAAACCGGCTAGTCCCAGAGCTGCAACGAGATTTCGCCCATTATCGCACACCACCAGGCCGGGCTTGAGGCTCACCGGCAGCAACGACTCGTCGGTCTGTTGTTCTATACCCCCCCACAACTCCTGTGCGGTGTGGGGCCTGTCCCCCAAACATATGAGTTTCAGAATGGCCTGCTGACGTTTACCCCGGGCTGTGCTGAAGTTGGTGGTGAAAGTGTGTGGCTGACTGGATGAGCAGGTGGAAGAAGAGGAGGAGGAAGCTGAGGAGGAGGAGGAGGAGACAGGAGGCAAAGAATGTTGCCCTGCGATCCTTGGCGGCGGAAGGACGTGCGCCAAACAGCTCTCCGCCTGGGGCCCAGCCGCCACTACATTTACCCAGTGTGCAGTTAGGGAGATATAGCGTCCCTGGCCGTGCTTACTGGTCCACGTATCTGTGGTTAGGTGGACCTTGCCACAGATGAGGTTGCGCAGTGCACACTTGATTTTATCGGACACTTGTTTGTGCAGGGAAGGCACGGCTCTCTTGGAGAAGTAGTGGCGGCTGGGAACAACATACTGTGGGACAGCAAGTGACATGAGCTGTTTGAAGCTGTGTGTGTCCACCAGCCTAAATGACAGCATTTCATAGGCCAGTAGTTTAGAAATGCTGGCATTCAGGGCCAGGGATCGAGGGTGGCTAGGTGGGAATTTACGCTTTCTCTCAAATGTTTGTGAGATGGAGAGCTGAACGCTGCCGTGTGACATGGTTGAGATGCTTGGTGACGCAGGTGGTGGTGTTGGTGGTACATCCCATGTTTGCTGGGCGGCAGGTGCCAACGTTCCTCCAGAGGCAGAGGAAGAGGCGGCGGCAGCAGCAGCAGAAGAGGCCGAGGCGGCGGCAGCAGCAGAAGAGGTAGCAGGGGGAGCCTGAGTGACTTCCTTGTTTTTAAGGTGTTTACTCCACTGCAGTTCATGCTTTGCATGCAGGTGCCTGGTCATGCAGGTTGTGCTAAGGTTCAGAACGTTAATGCCTCGCTTCAGGCTCTGATGGCACAGCGTGCAAACCACTCGGGTCTTGTCGTCAGCACATTGTTTGAAGAAGTGCCATGCCAGGGAACTCCTTGAAGCTGCCTTTGGGGTGCTCGGTCCCAGATGGCGGCGGTCAGTAGCAGGCGGAGTCTCTTGGCGGCGGGTGTTCTGATTTTGCCCACTGCTCCCTCTTTTGCTACGCTGTTGGCTCGGTCTCACCACTGCCTCTTCCTCCGAACTGTGAAAGTCAGTGGCACGACCTTCATTCCATGTGGGGTCTAAGACCTCATCGTCCCCTGCATCGTCTTCCACCCAGTCTTGATCCCTGACCTCCTGTTCAGTCTGCACACTGCAGAAAGACGCAGCAGTTGGCACCTGTGTTTCGTCATTATCAGAGACGTGCTGAGGTGGTATTCCCATGTCCTCATCATCAGGAAAAATAAGTGGTTGTGCGTTAGTGCATTCTATCTCTTCCACCCCTGGGGAAGGGCTAGGTGGATGCCCTTGGGAAACCCTGCCAGCAGAGTCTTCAAACAGCATAAGAGACTGCTGCATAACTTGAGGCTTAGACAGTTTCCCTGATATGCATGGGGGTGATGTGACAGACCGATGGGCTTGGTTTTCATGCGCCATCTGTGCGCTTTCTGCAGAAGACTGGGTGGGAGATAATGTGAACGTGCTGGATCCACTGTCGGCCACCCAATTGACTAATGCCTGTACCTGCTCAGGCCTTACCATCCTTAGAACGGCATTGGGCCCCACCAAATATCGCTGTAAATTCTGCTGGCTACTGGGACCTGAGGTAGTTGGTTCACTAGGACGTGTGGCTGTGGCAGAACGGCCACGTCCTCTCCCAGCACCAGAGGGTCCACTAACACCACCACGACCATGTCCACGTCCGCGTCCCTTATTAGATGTTTTCCTCATTGTTCCCGTTCACCACAATTTTGAGAATGGCAAATTTGGGAATAGTTTTTCAACCCAGAACAAAAAGTGTGCTTTTACGGTGACTACAAATAACTTGACCAGATAAAACAGTACAGATTTGGTTGAATAGAAATGTCAGGCCTGTTTTTTTTTTTGCGCTTTGTGACAGGTATAGGTTTAATCACAGAATCAGACTTCTATCTGCACGGTAGCGTGTGTCTTAGGTTTTTCTGAATGACACTATCAGCACCTTCAATGTAAGATATCCTTTTTGGGATAGATTTCAAGTAGGCCTCATATACCAGAAACTAGTTATTTTGAGAATGGCAAATTTGGGAATAGTTTTTCAACCCAGAACAAAAAGTGTGCTTTTACGGTCACTACAAATAACTTGACCAGCTAAAACAGTACAGATTTGGTTGAATAGAAATGTCAGGCCTGTTTTTTTTTTGCGCTGTGTGACAGGTATAGGTTTAATCACAGAATTAGACTTCTATCTGCACGGTAGCGTGTGTCTTAGGTTTTTCTGAATGACACTATCAGCACCTTCAATGTAAAATATCCTTTTTGGGATAGATTTCAAGTAGGCCTCATATACCAGAAACTAGTTATTTTGAGAATGGCAAATTTGGGAATAGTTTTTCAACCCAGAACAAAAAGTCTGCTTTTACGGTCACTACAAATAACTTGACCAGCTAAAACGGTACAGATTTGGTTGAATAGAAATGTCAGGCCTGTTTTTTTTTTTGCGCTGTGTGACAGGTATAGGTTTAATCACAGAATTAGACTTCTATCTGCACGGTAGCGTGTGTCTTAGGTTTTTCTGAATGACACTATCAGCACCTTCAATGTAAGATATCCTTTTTGGGATAGATTTCAAGTAGGCCTCATATACCAGAAACTAGTAATTTTGAGAATGGCAAATTTGGGAATAGTTTTTCAACCCAGAGCAAAAAGTCTGCTTTTACGGTGACTACAAATAACTTGACCAGCTAAAACAGTACAGATTTGGTTGAATAGAAATGTCAGGCTTGTTTTTTTTTTTGCGCTGTGTGACAGGTATAGGTTTAATCACAGAATCAGACTTCTATCTACACGGTAGCGTGTGTCTTAGGTTTTTCTGAATGACACTATCAGCACCTTCAATGTAAGATATCCTTTTTGGGATAGATTTCAAGTAGGCCTCATATACCAGAAACTAGTTATTTTGAGAATGGCAAATTTGGGAATAGTTTTTCAACCCAGAACAAAAAGTGTGCTTTTACAGTCACTACAAATAACTTGACCAGCTAAAACAGTACAGATTTGGTTGAATAGAAATGTCAGGCCTGTTTTTTTTTTTTTTTTTTTGCGCTATGTGACAGGTATAGGTTTAATCACAGAATTAGACTTCTATCTGCACGGTAGCGTGTGTCTTAGGTTTTTCTGAATGACACTATCAGGACCCTTCATCCTGTGCCAGCTATAGGCCTATCTCGCTTTTGAATGCAGACCTGAAGCTATATGCCAAGATGCTGGCCCTTAGGTTGCAACCCTTCTTAACCAGTTTAATTAATGCGGAACAGGTGGGTTTTGTGGCTGGCAGGGAGGGAAGGATGAATACTGTTAGGATGGTAAATGTTATACACCAAGCTAGGGAAAGATCCATTCCTCTGGTTCTCCTGGGGACAGACGCAGAGAAAACGTTCGATCGCATTGATTGGCTTTTTATGCGTCTGGCCCTGGCTAAGTTTGGGATCCCGCCCCAGTTCATTTCTGCCACAATGGCTATGTATGCTTCACCCACGGCTAGTGTGATGGTAAATGGCACCATATCTCCCAGATTTTCCATTGGCAACGGCACAAGGGTGTCCCTTGTCCCCCCTGCTCTTTATCCTTGTGGTGGAGTGCTTATTTCAGGCGATCCGTCAGGAGGATAGAATCCAGGGTATGAAGGTGGGTAACACCTACCATCAGTTGGCGGCGTTCGCCGATGATCTTTTGGTTATAATAACCAATCCATTGGAGGCGTTTCCCGTTATACAGGAATTATTCCAGAGGTTTGGGATTTTGTCAAATTTCCTGATTAACCCCTCGAAATCCCAAGCTTTAAATGTCACAGCCGGTAGAGACTTGCAGATGATATTGGAAAGGCAGTATGGATATGGCTGGACAACACGTTCTATTAAATTTTTAGGGGTAAATTTAACCTCAGACCCTGGAGATCTATTTGAGGAAAATTTCAGTAATCTTCATAGATCAATATCAGCCACTATTGACTCCTGGTGTATCCCCTTCACTTCGTGGTTTGGAAGGCGTACATTGATAAAATCAGTGTTAGTCCCCAAAATCTTGTATTTCATGTTAGTATTACGAATTCATTTGCCAAAATCCTTTTTTACCCAGCTGAAACAATGTTTTTCCAGATTTCTTTGGAAAAAATCCAGACCCCGTATTCCGCACTCGACTATGGTTCAACCTAATAGGTTGGGGGGAATGGGACTCCCTGATATGGAAGTATATTATAGGGCAATTCAGGGGATGAGATGTCTGGAATGGATTAGAGGCCCAGAGAATAGACTCGACATTCTAGCAGAAGCTGGTGATAGGAGACTTCCTCTGAGATCATTTCTTCTTTCTCCCCCTAAAGATATGCCCCAGCAGATTAGATCACTTAGCCTCACGACAAAAAATACTTTAAACAGGTGGCGCTCGGATTTATCCAAGGTGCTACTTTCAAGTCATGAGGTGTCACCAGTGCTTCAGATCAGGGACATTCTATGGAGCTCTGGGGATTTATTTGGCTCTACTTTGCCAGGCGATCTTAAGGAGCTGTCATTCCAATTGGTTGACCTATTAGATCCGGCAGGTCACTTAATAGAAGGATGGGACAATCATCCTAAATTGCAAAAGTTATCCTTTATCCACAAATTATATATTAAACAATACCTGGGAAAAAAGAAAATTTCCACACGGGCTTCTACGACTCAATTTGAGCAAATGACCCTCTCTAAGTCCCCTCCTGTGAAAAAAGTTTCGCGGCTATACTCTATGTTGGTCTCCCAGTCCAGACCCGACACATATGGTTTTATCCGCAAATGGGAAAAGGATTTAGATATCCTTTTTTCAGATAGGGAAATAAAGCAGATCTGTTCTATCACACCAAGGGTATCTAGATGTGTCAAATTGCAGGAGAACCTTTATAAGATAATTACAAGATGGTACTTCACACCTCAAAGATTGCACCATATATACCCAGAATGTGACTCAAGATGCTGGAGATGCTTCAACGCAGAGGGCTCGCTAGTGCACATATGGTGGACTTGTCCTGATATTGCCAAGTATTGGACACGGATCTGCACAATATGCTCACAGATTAGTGGTGTAAAGTTGGTTCCTTCAGCTAAGGGATTTCTGTTGGGGTTATTGGGAGAATTTAAAGGGAATAGACATATAATTTCCTTGCTGGGTCAATTGTTGGCGGGGGCAAGGGTTCTTATAGCCTTTAATTGGAAGAATCGCAAGGCCCCGTCTATCTCCCAGTGGATTACGAAGTGTGATGCAATCTACAGATTGGAGCAGATTGCTGGGTGGGAATCCAAAAGGTCAAAGGTATTTGAAGTCACATGATCCGCACGGAAAAAGTATAGACGTTTTTCAACCTAATAATAGTCTGAGTTATATAGCATTCTTGTCTGGGATGTAGGAGTAACCCCTACCCCTTTCCTTCCCCCCCCCCTCCTTTCCCTCTCAATCTTAACCCTCACTATCCTTATTTTTATTTTCTCCCCCCTCCCTTTCCCCTGAATTGATGGTACTTAAATATGCTTTCATTCTTGGCTGTATGATTGGTATAAAAAAAGTGCCTTAATGTGGGGTGGATGTATCTTTTGTATTTTCTGCCATGATTCAAAATAAAATTATTTCAAAACTCAAAAAAAAAAAAAAATGTATGACACTATCAGCACCTTCAATTTAAGATATATCCTTTTTGGGATAGATTTCAAGTAGGCCTCATATACCAGAAACTAGTTATTTTGAGAATGGCAAATTTGGGAATAGTTTTTCAACCCAGAACAAAAGTGTGCTTTTACGGTCACTACAAATAACTTGACCAGCTAAAACAGTACAGATTTGGTTGAATAGAAATGTCAGGCCTGTTTTTTTTTTTGCGCTGTGTGACAGGTATAGGTTTAATCACAGAATCAGACTTCTGGGGAAAAAATAAACGAACCAGCACCTCCACAATAAGTGAATATAAGAACGCAGGTGCGTAGAGTAGGACCCATCTGATTAGAAGCGACCTTGACGACCGGTAGATGGGCCCGAAATATTTTTGATCAATTATATTCGCAAAAAGCTTCTAGCTGCATTTGCAGTAAGTATGACCCCCAAGCATTTATTCTTTCAGTGTTTGCTTATATCTTTGCGCAATTGACTAGCAGAGTGCTGTTACCTGTAGTTCTACGTATCCAAGAATCAGACTTCTATCTGCACGGTAGCGTGTGTCTTAGGTTTTTCTGAATGACACTATCAGCACCTTCAATGTAAGATATCCTTTTTGGGATAGATTTTAAGTAGGCCTCATATACCAGAAACTAGTTATTTTGAGAATGGCAAATTTGGGAATAGTTTTTCAACCCAGAAAAAAAAAGTGTGCTTTTACGGTCACTACAAATAACTTGACCAGCTAAAACAGTACAGATTTGGTTGAATAGAAATGTCAGGTCTATTTTTTATGCGCTGGGTGACAGGCTCAGCCTGCACCAGATGTAGTATATGGCCAGAAAATAACCAGACTGTTGATGGTTAAATGCACTTCGGTGACACAGGCTCAGCCTGCAGCTGATGTAGTATATGGCCAAAAAATAACCAGACTATTGATGGTTAAATGCACTTGGGTGACACAGGCTCAGCCTGCAGCTGATGTAGGATAGAGCACAAAATAACCACACTATTGATGGTTAAATACACTTGGTGATAGCTTGTGCTGGCGCACCACAAGCCACAAAATGGCCGCCGATCACCCCAGAAAAAACTGATCTAAAAACGCTCTGGGCAGCCTCAAAAAAGTGAGCAAGTCGATATTAGCACTTCAATGATCCACAGCTGCAGATCGATCACAGAATGAAGTCTTTTGGAGGAGTTAATCTGCCTAATCTCGCCCTAACGTCGCAGCTGCAACCTCTCCCTATGCTTGAATCAGCAGAGTGACGTGCAGCGCTACGTGACCCAAGCTTATATAGAGGCTGGGTCACATGCTGCACTGGCCAATCACAGCCATGCCAATAGTAGGCAAGGCTGTGATGGCCTCTTGGGGCAAGTAGTATGACGCTTGTTGATTGGCTGCTTTGCAGCCTTTCAAAAAGCGCCAAGAAAGCGCCGAACACCGAACCCGGACTTTTACGAAAATGTTCGGGTTCGGGTCCGTGTCACGGACACCCCAAAGTTCGCTCATCCCTAGTGGTCTCGTAGGGTGTCTTGCATTGAAATCTGCTGCAATGACCCGGTTACTGCGTTCACCAGACATCAACACAATTTCTATCCGCTCCTCACGTGTTAACCTCGGCGACATGTCAATGGCTGTAAACATGAAAGAATAATAGGTTTGATGTGTCACATGACCCTCTTAATATCACCAACCATTTTATTAAGGTGTATCCATATAAATGGCCCACCCTGTATATATATATATATATATATATATATAATCAGGTTAACTGAATTTATTAAAATGTTTGGTTCGGATATAAATCAATTCTACAAACCAAAGTGGCTCCAAAATTGAAAATTGGTATATAACACCCTCCAAGGACTTTTAATGAAAAGATGTTATCTCTTTTCTTAAATTTTTTATGAAATTTTGCTTCTTCTCTTCCTCCTACCATAAGCTTTTTAACGCAATGACAGCAATAGAAAATTATGTCAGAGTGACACTGAGATACATAGCTATGCGTATATGCATGTTTGACGGCATTAACGGCATTAACGAACAGCGTATTTAAAAACACACCTCGTGCTGGTGGTATTTTAATACACACAGTCGCTTGATGTGGAACCAAGCATCCAAAAACTAATGCACACAGAAGTGATAAGTGGCAGCAACAGTACAGGCAGCAGTAGCAGCACAGCATGGAACATGCAAGGCAATAGATGGGCTGTTTATGGGTGGTAGTAGTAGCAGTAGTGGTGAATTTGTAGCTTTAATAGTTGTTAGCAGCGAGGAGTAGCAGCTGCGGCAGTGGCGGCACTAGCAGTCATATGGTACATGTCAGGCAGGCAGACAGCAGCAGTGGTATGATAGCAGAAGCAACAGCCATACAGAACATGATGGTTGTCAGGCAACATGATGGCTGGCAGACTGCAACAGTGGCAACATGGGGCACCATCAACAGGGCCAGATCTACTCATTGGCCTCAGCTGGAAGAGTGTGAAAATCCTCCTGAATCCGGGCTTGGTTCATTTTGACAAAAGTGATGTTGGACACTGGCAGAGAACAAACTGAGAATGCTCATCCTAAATGGCCGGTACTTTGCGCCCCAGAACGAGAATTCTCGTCCTGTGGTCCTTCCTCCCTTCCATGTGCGGTCCGGCAATCAGCAGCACGGATCCAGCTGTTACTGACAGTCGGATCCCTGCTGCATCCACCAGCATCGGTGATAATGCTGATGCCGGTGGATTAACCCCTAATATGCCGTGGTTAGCGCTGACCACGGCATATGGGAGGTTTGCGCTCCCTCTCCTTAGCCTTCGGGTCCCTGCGCTGTGGTGGCCCGATGGTTGCCATGCCAGCCCCAAGCCATTCCAAGGCCTTGGGGCCCAGCATGTACGGAGGCCTATGAGACCCAGCCCCCAGGCTAGGTCTCATAGGCAAGCTATCAGTGCATTACGGTACTTTCACACTAGCATTAAAGTTTTTCGGTATTGAGTTCCGTCATAGGGGCTCAATACCGGAAAAAAAACGCATCAGTTTTATCCCAGTGCATTCTGAATGGAAAGCAATCCGTTCAGTATGCATCAGGATGTCTTCAGTTCAGTCCCTTCTACAGTATTTGGCCGGAGAAAATACCGCAGCATGCTGCAGTATCTTCTCCGGCCAAAATTCCGGAACACTTGCCTGATTGAAATGTATGTATTAATGCCGGATCCGGAGAGACGGATCCGGTATTGCAATGCATTTGTCCAACGGATCCACATACGGATCCGGAAACAAATTATATCCGTTTGTATACGTATTTCCGGATCCAGCAGGCAGTTCCAGCAACAGAACTGCCTGCCGGATTCTTCTAAGGCCCCCTGCACATGAACGTGTGCACCCCGTGTTCGTGCTGCGTGGGGCAGCCGCAGCGGATCGCGGACCCATTCACTTTAATGGGTTGCGATCCGACGTTCCGCAAAAAGATAGGACATGTTCTATCTTTTTGCGGAACGGAAGTATGGGACGAAACCCCACGGAAGCACTCCGTAGTTCTTCCGTAGGGTTCCGTTCCATGTTTCCGTTCCGCATCATTCCACATCTCCGGATTTGCGGACCCATTCAAGTGAACCTGCTGTATAAAAATACCCCATGACCTAACCCTTCAGGTGAACACCGTAAAAAAATTAAATGAAAACGGTGTCAAAAAAGCAATTTTTGTCACCTTACATCACAAAAAGTGTATTACCAAGCAATCAAAAAGTCATAAGCACCCCAAAATCATACCAATCAAACCGTCATCTCATATCGAAAAAAATGAGCCCCTACATAAGACAGTCGCCCAAAAAAAAAAAAACA
Organism: Bufo bufo; assembly: GCF_905171765.1. Classification (NCBI taxonomy): domain Eukaryota; kingdom Metazoa; phylum Chordata; class Amphibia; order Anura; family Bufonidae; genus Bufo; species Bufo bufo. The sequence continues at coordinate 176,646,509 of NC_053391.1, read as the reverse complement.
CATAATATAACCTGTCAGATGAACATTGTAAACCGTGCCAAATTTTTTGTTACCTTGCCTCACAAAAAGTGTAATATAGAGCAACCAAAAATCATATGTACCCTAAAATAGTACCAATAAAACAGCCACCTTATCCCGTTGTTTCCAAAATGGGGTCATTTTTGGGGAATTTTTACTTTAGGGGTGCATCAGGGGGTCTTCAAATGTGGTATGGCAATTTAAAATTATCCCTGTGAAATCTGCCTTCCAAAAACCAAATTGCATTCCTTTCCTTCTGTGCCCTGCCGTGTGCCCGTTCAGCAGTTTATGACCACATATGGGGTGTTTCTGTAAACTACAGAATCAGGGTAATAAATATTATGTTTTGTTTGCTGTTAACCCTTGCTTGGTTACTGGAAAAAATTGATTATAATTGAAAATCTGCCCTAAAAGTGAAATTCTGAAATTTCATCTCCATTTTCCTTTAATTCTTGTGGAACACTTAAAGGGTTAACAAAGTTTGTAAAATCAGATTAGAATACCTTGAGGGGTGTAGTTTCTAAAATGGGGCCATTTATGGGTGGTTTCTCTGAAAAATTTTAAGATTTGCTTCTAAACTTCTAAGCCTTCTAACGTCCCAAACATGAAGTAGACATATGGGAAATGTAAAGTAATAACTATTTTAGGAGGTATCACTATCTGTTTTAAAAGCAAAGAAACTGACATTTTTTAAATTGCTAATTTTTCTACATTTTTGGTAAATTTGGTATTTTTTTATAAATAAAAATGAGATATTTTGACTTAAATTTACCACTTTCATGAAGTACAATATGTGAGGAGAAAATCTCAGAATGGCTTGGATAATTAAAAGCATTATAAAGTTTTCACCACATAAAGTGACACGTCAGATTTGCAAAAAATGGCCTGGTCCTTAAGGTTATAAATGGCAAGGTCCTTAAGGGGTTAATATTATATATTGTGAATTATTATTAGTCAGTAACAGTAAAGATCGTGCCATTCATTGCTCATTCTTACCTCTTGTTCTCCTTTCTCTTTGTCCTTTATCAGCATTGTGTCCAATCCGGGTAAATGTCAAACCTTGTTCCTTCTGAGCTGGTGAAGCTTATTATAAAGTAAAAGAAAAAGATGGACATAATACAGAAGAACGCTAAATGACAATATCCATAATGATTTTAAAATCCAGTAATCCAGCAGCAAGGCCTCAATCTACTGCCTCCAAGGCTGTGCTGCTAGAATGGATACATTTTAAAATGTGCAGTTTAGGCCTCATGCACACAACCGTATTTTTTCACGGTCCGCAAATCGGGGTTCCGTTGGTCCGTGATCCGTGACCGTTTTTTCATCCGTGGGTCTTCCTTGATTTTTGGAGGATCCACGGACATGAAAAAAAAGTCGTGTTGGTGTCCGCCTGGCCGTGCGGAGCCAAACGGATCCGTCCTGAATTACAATGCAAGTCAATGGGGACGGATCCGTTTGACGTTGACACAATATGGTGCAATTTCAAACGTATCCGTCCCCCATTGACTTTCAATGTAAAGTCAGGAGTCCCTATTATACCATCGGATCGGAGTTTTCTCCAATCCGATGGTATATTTTAACTTGAAGCGTCCCCATCACCATGGGAACGCCTCTATGTTAGAATATACTGTCAGATATGAGTTAGATCGTGAAACTCATATCCGACAGTATATTCTAACACAGAGGCGTTCCCATAGTGATGGGGACGCTTCTAGTTAGAATATACTACGAACTATGTACATGACTGCCCCCTGCTGCCTGGCAGCACCCGATCTCTTACAGGGGGCTGTGATCCGCACAATTAAGCCCTCAGGTGCTGCACCTGAGGGGTTAATTGTGCATATCATAGCCCCCTGTAAGAGATCAGGGGCTGCCAGGTAGCAGGGGGCAGACCCCCCTCCCTCCCAAGTTTGAATATCATTGGTGGCCAGTGTGCGGCCCCCACCGCCCCCCCTCCCTCTATTGTATTATCATTGGTGGCCAGTGTGCGGCCTCCCCCGCCCCCCCTCCCTCCCTCTATTGTAATATAATTGGTGGCCAGTGTGCGGCCTCCCCTTTCCCCCCCCTTCTGATCATTGGTGGCAGCGGAGAGTTACGATCGGAGTCCCAGTTTAATCGCTGGGGCTCGGATCGGTAACCATGGCAACCAGGACGCTACTGCAGGCAATATTACAATATTAGAAGCATCATACTTACCTGCTGCGCTGTCTGTGACTGGCCGGGAGCTCCTCCTACTGGTAAGTGACAGGTCTGTGCGGCGCATTGCTTAATGATCTGTCACTTACCAGTAGGAGGAGCTCCCGGCCAGTCACAGACAGCGCAACAGGTAAGTATGATGCTTCTAATATTGTAATATTGCTAAGTAACCATGGCAACCAGGCCTGCAGTAGCGTCCTGGCTGCCATGGTTACCGATCGGAGCCCCAGAGCGATTAAACTGGGACTCCGATCGGAATCTCCGCTGCCACCAATGATCGGGCAGGGGGGGGGAGGGGAGGCCGACAACGGATCACGGACCCATTCAAGTCAATAGGTCCGTGAAAGAACACGGATGCACACAAGATTGGCATCCGCGTCCGTTATCCGTGGCCATAGATTACTTTCATACAGAAGGATCCGGAGATCCGTCTGCATAAAAGCTACTGCAGGCCTGGTTGCCATGGTTACTTAGCAATATTACAATATTAGAAGCATCATACCTACCTGCTGGCTGCTGCAATGTCTGTGTCCGGGCGGGAGCTCCTCCGACTGGTAAGTGACAGGTCTGTGCGGCGCATTGCTTAATGATCTGTCACTTACCAGTAGGAGGAGCTCCCGGCCGGACACAGACATCGCAGCAGCCAGCAGGTAAGTATGATGCTTATAATATTGTAATATTGCTAAGTAACCATGGCAACCAGGCCTGCAGTAGCATCCTGGTTGCCATGGTTACCGATCGGAGCCCCAGAGCGATTAAACTGGGACTCCGATCGGAATCTCCGCTGACACCAATGATCGGGGGGGGGGAGGCCGCACACTGGCCACCAATGATATTAATACAATAGAGGGGGGGCCGGGGGGCCGCACACTGGCCACCAATGATATTAATACAATAGAGGGGGGGGACCGGGGGGGCGCACACTGGCCACCAATGATATTCAAACTGGGGGAGAGGGGGGTCTGCCCCCTCCTGCCTGGCAGCCCCTGATCTCTTATAGGGGGCTATGATATGCACAATTAACCCCTCAGGTGCAGCACCTGAGGGGTTAATTGTGCAGATCACAGCCCCCTGTAAGAGATCGGGTGCTGCCAGGCAGCAGGGGGCAGTCATGTGAACAGTTCGTAGTATATTCTAACTTGAAGCGTCCCCATCACTATGGGAACGCCTCTGTTTTAGAATATACTGTCGGATTTGAGTTTTCACGAAGTGAAAACTCATCTCTGAAAAAGCTTTTATGCAGACGGATCTTCGGATCCGTCTGCATGAAAGTAACCTACGGCCACGGATCACGGACGCGGATGCCAACCTTGTGTGCATCCGTGTTCTTTCACGGACCCATTGACTTGAATGGGTCTGTGAACCGTTGTCCGTCAAAAAAATAGGACAGGTCATATTTTTTTACCGGACAGGAAACACGGATCACGGATGTGGCTGCAAAACGGTGCATTTTCCGATTTTTCCACGGACACATTGAAAGTCAATGGGTCCACGAAAAAAAAACTGAAAACGGTACAACGGCCACGGATGCACACAACGGTCGTGTGCATGAGGCCTTAGTGGGAGGGGGGAAGAGTCTATAGTGACCTACCAGATTTACTCTAATTTACAAGTTATAGCTCATGTCTATGCCAGGCCCTAGCTGCTGTAAATTTCAGTTTTGATAAATCTCCTCCCAATGTTTAAAAACCCTGATCGCATGAAGTACTACCATGTCCTCCCACAACTTTACAAGGTGAGAGCTCCATCTAGCATCTGTATTATAGATTAAAAGGGTTTGCTCACATTTATCCCCCACCCACAACATAGGTGATACATGTCTGATCACTGGGGGCCCAAATGATCGCTAAAAAAGGGGGCAGATTTATAAAAATGTAAAGGGCAGTTAATAAGAATTGGAGAACCAGAAGCAGCTTCTTTTCACCCGCACTGGACACACAAAATAACAACCATAGCCAAGTTTGATATATTGCATAATTTGCCCATCGTATGCCCATCCTTGTCCTCATTAACTTCTTAGTATAAGTTTGTACCGGCCATAGCGCCGTTATTCTGATAGACAGCATCACACACCATGCATAGAAATTATAGAGCTTATTCCATAATGTCTAGAGATAGAACTGAAAAGTAAGCAGTAAGCTTCAAAATTTTCCCTAGTGGCGGCTGCATGTAGTTAGCAATTTATTATTTATATCAATATCTATGCACGGGATTAAGAGCTCAGTACAAAAAAAAATACAGAGCTGAGGCCTCTTTCACACTTGCGTTGTCCGGATCCGGCGTGTACTCCACTTGCCGGAATTACACGCCGGATCCGGAAAAACGCAAGTGTACTGAAAGCATTTGAAGACGGAACCGTCTTCCAAATGCTTTCAGTGTTACTATGGCACCCAGGACGCTATTAAAGTCCTGGTTGCCATAGTAGGAGCGGGGAGCGGGGGAGCGGTATACTTACAGTCCGTGCGGCTCCCGGGGCGCTCCAGAATGACGTCAGAGCGCCCCATGCGCATGGATGACGTGATCCATGCGATCACGTGATCCATGCGCTTGGGGCGCCCTGACGTCACTCTGGAGCGCCCGGGGAGCCGCACGGACGGTAAGTACACTGCTCCCCCGCTCCCCGCTACACTTACCATGGCTGTCAGGACTTTAGCGTCCCGGCAGCCATGGTAACCACTCTGAAAAAGCTAAATGTCGGCTCCGGCAATGCGCCGAAACGACGTTTAGCTTAAGGCCGGATCCGGATCAATGCCTTCCAATGGGCATTAATTCCGGATCCGGCCTTGCGGCAAGTGTTCCGGATTTTTGGCCGGAGCAAAAAGCGCAGCATGCTGCGGTATTTTCTCCGGCCAACAAACGTTCCGTACCGGAACTGAAGACATCCTGATGCATCCTGAACGGATTACTCTCCATTCAGAATGCATTAGGATAATCCTGATCAGGATTCTTCCGGCATAGAGCCCCGACGACGGAACTCTATGCCGGAAGACAATAACGCAGGTGTGAAAGAGCCCTAAAGATGCATTATGAAAGGAATCAGCACAGAATGTAGGATCTACATGCAACAACATGGTGCAAAAACTTTGAGATTCACTTTACATTACTTTCATTAGACAATGACGCCTTCCTTATCAATTCATGCATCTCTTACAATTTTTGATTCATCTTTATACTGTCATCTACTGGAAAAGTGATGCTACTTTAGACAATTCAGTAGTTAGCTTGTATTGTGAACCAAAGGGTTCTTAGAATTTGGTCTAAAAACAATATCAGCCTTAATATGTATGTCTTGCATTGATATGTGTGTCTGTAGACACTGGATGCTATAGTACAGAGATAGCCAACCTGAGGCTCTCCAGCTGTTGCAAAACTACAACTCCCAGCATTCCCACACTGCCTACAGGTATCAGCCTACAGCATGGCATGGTGGGAGTTGTAGTTTTACAACAGCTGGAGAGCCTCAGGTTGGCCATCCCTGCTATAGTATATAAAACCTTTAAATTGTAAAAAAAAAAAAAAAGTCTAGTAAATTATAAAGAACTATTCAAAAAGAATACAAGGTTTAAAGTAAAATTTAAATAGCACGGTATAAACAAAGTAAAATGAGATTTAAGAAGCAGATGCATTCTGCTCTACTACGCAAATTAACATATACCTAATAGACATTTATTTGCTTAGTAAGATTTAATATTTTGGTGCAGTTCTGTGCAGTGACTGTCTCTTGATATAAAAAATGCTAAATATATAGTAACATTTTTACGAGAGGATCTATGCTGTAAGAGCACTTGATTACTTCAGACTTACTTAAAATTCAGTCTTTTTGCAAATGAAACCTAATAAATATTTTATACCCATGATGAAGAATTCTTAAGACACGCGTGTAGAATTTCACTCCAGTTCACTCCAGTCCACTTACATATTATTAACAATAATAGCAGAAAAGACCTAATACAATCACATTATCAATACATAGCAACAGCGTCTTAAACCTTTTAAAATTAATTTCTAGTACTAAATGTCTGTTTTATAGCAGAGGTAACCATAATGATTTTATTCAAGCTTTATGTAGAAAGGCTTTTGCTATTGCTACACAAGTCCTACCTTTATTACCTGATGCCAAAAAATAAACCCAGAACCGTCTTCAGCTCTAGAAAACTGCAGAACATCAATTGATTGCATAGAACGCCTGGTAACATTTTAGTGCAGATAAATGGAGGAAAAGGAATGAATTAGTCTACTGCAGGTGCCATCACTTCGATTGATAGAATAGTCATTAGTACTATATCCTTATTAAGATGCTTCTTGGGAGGTTTCAGATAATAACTCGTTTTGGGGATGTACCTTTCCCCTTCATCAAATCAAAATTTAGTTGAAAGGTAACTCCCAAAAACACATTATTATATGTGAGACTTAATTCCTTTTCCTCGATTTATCTAAACAACAATTATAAACACCTTGGTGTTGTCCGATTATTTCAAGTGGTCCCAGCAGTCCCTTGGATCATTTACTCAATATTGGGTTAGAGGCTTGGAGTACTGCATACCCAGGTGTGCACCCTGCACAGGCATGCAGCGAGCCCCTGTGGGAGCCGGTGTAGGGGATAGGAGTGGAAGTGGCCCTTATATCATGTTGTTGTGTTGCAGTGTCCTACCTCAGGTCGTCACTCCCTGAGGTTCAATATAGTAAAATTGTGATGATGAAAGGAACCAGGAATAGATGGTTGAACAAAGAACTTCTTTCTTTACTGAGGGCAAAAACAGATAGCAGCACATTCATCAGCAGTCTGTACAAAGTACAATTCTCTCCCAGATGATTGGGGTATGGTGGCTGACAATGCGGCAAAGATGACAATCAGAAACGTGCTAGCTAACGATGTCTCTCTCTGGATTCCTTTCCTTATGGCTTTACTCTAATTTGACTGTAGGTGTCCACTGAATGATGCAGGCTTCCAGCTATGCCTGAACTTTGTGATGGTGTCTTAACGTGTTTTCCACCACTTTCAGCTGAGTCTTGATAGCTTGGTCCCTTGATCACTCTGCTGTCTCTAATACGCTGTAGCTGTCATTCTTCTGTGGCCTGTGGCCTATGATCTCCCTGGGCAATTGCGTCCTCGTAGGTGAGCCTCCTCAATGGTACACACAGCCTGGAGGAACGGGAGATGCAGCACATGTTCTCTCACGCCTCACTTTCTACATTATCAACTTCTAATGACTCTCCTTAGCTCCCTGGCCCCAGCCTTGGCAGGAAGTCATACCAGCCCACTTCTATCAAGAGGGGAGAAATGGAATAGCAAGTTGCCAAACACTGCCAACCGTACCCCATCTGCTGGTGAACAGGGTGCATTATATGAAAGGTGACATAGCATGAACATTACAAAGCATTACATTACAAACCAATTGTAGTTCCCCAAGGTTTGGGCTACTATATGTATTGTTCAACCAAATTTATTTTGTATGTATTATGTTTTCTTCTGTTTGTTGCCTGCCAACATTTCACACAGAGATTGGACACAGTGAGACATCCAGTGATTAGCTTTTCTCAGGGAGACCTGCACTCTAGAATGGAGTTATTCATTCTGGACTACAACCAATAAAAGTATTGATGTTTTAGCAGGGGTTGTCTGCTTTGAACAAACTGATTTAGTTCAAGTCCTATTATGTTGGGCCAATAACAAGTGACAACTAAAAATATACAATGGTGCTTGAAACTTTGTGAACACTTCGGAATTTATATATTTTAGCATAAATTCAACCTAAAACTACATCAGATTTTCACACAAGTCCAAAAGATAGATAAAGGTAACCATATCAAACAAATAAGTCAAAAATATTAGACTTGGTCATTTATTTATTGAGGAAAATGATCCAATATAATATGTCTGTGAGTCGTAAAAGTATGTGAGCTTTCAGTATTTGGTGTGACCCCCTTGCCTTGTGCAGCAAAAACTATAAACGTTTTGGTTAATTGTTTATTAGTCCTGCAGGAGGCTTGGAGGAACTGTAGCCCATTCCTCCTTACAAAACAGCTTCAATTCTGTAATGTTGGTGGGTTTCCTCTCAAGAACTGCTGGTTTCAGGTCCTTCCACAACATTGCTATTGGAATACAGGGAGTGCAGAATTATTAGGCAAGTTGTATTTTTGAGGATTAATTTTATTATTGAACAACAACCATGTTCTCAATGAACCCAAAAAAAACTCATTAATATCAAAGCTGAATATTTTTGGAAGTAGTTTTTAGTTTGTTTTTAGTTTTAGCTATTTTAGGGGGATTTCTGTGTGTGCAGGTGACTATTACTGTGCATAATTATTAGGCAACTTAACAAAAAACAAATATATACCCATTTCAATTATTTATTTTTACCAGTGAAACCAATATAACATCTCAACATTCACAAATATACATTTCTGACATTCAAAAAAAAAAAAAAAAACAAATCAGTGACCAATATAGCCACCTTTCTTTGCAAGGACACTCAAAAACCTGCCATCCATGGATTCTGTCAGTGTTTTGATCTGTTCACCATCAACATTGCGTGCAGCAGCAACCACAGCCTCCCAGACACTGTTCAGAGAGGTGTACTGTTTTCCCTCCTTGTAAATCTCACATTTGATGATGGACCACAGGTTCTCAATGGGGTTCAGATCAGGTGAATAAGGAGGCCATGTCATTAGATCTTCTTCTTTTATACCCTTTCTTGCCAGCCACGCTGTGGAGTACTTGGACGCGTGTGATGGAGCATTGTCCTGCATGAAAATCATGTTTTTCTTGAAGGATGCAGACTTCTTCCTGTACCACTGCTTGAAGAAGGTGTCTTCCAGAAACTGGCAGTAGGACTGGGAGTTGAGCTTGACTCCATCCTCAACCCGAAAAGGCCCCACAAGCTCATCTTTGATGATACCAGCCCAAACCAGTACTCCACCTCCACCTTGCTGGCGTCTGAGTCGGACTGGAGCTCTCTGCCCTTTACCAATCCAGCCACGGGCCCATCTATCTGGCCCATCAAGACTCACTCTCATTTCATCAGTCCATAAAACCATATTTCTTGGCCCAGTCTTGACGTTTCAGCTTGTGTGTCTTGTTCAGTGGTGGTCGTCTTTCAGCCTTTCTTACCTTGGCCATGTCTCTGAGTATTGCACACCTTGTGCTTTTGGGCACTCCAGTGATGTTGCAGCTCTGAAATATGGCCAAACTGGTGGCAAGTGGCATCTTGGCAGCTGCACGCTTGACTTTTCTCAGTTCATGGGCAGTTATTTTGCGCCTTGGTTTCTCCACACGCTTCTTGCGACCCTGTTGACTATTTTGAATGAAACGCTTGATTGTTCGATGATCACGCTTCAGAAGCTTTGCAATTTTAAGAGTGCTGCATCCCTCTGCAAGATATCTCACTATTTTTGACTTTTCTGAGCCTGTCAAGTCCTTCTTTTGACCCATTTTGCCAAAGGAAAGTAAGTTGCCTAATAATTATGCACACCTAATATAGGGTGTTGATGTCATTAGACCACACCCCTTCTCATTACAGAGATGCACATCACCTAATATGCTTAATTGGTAGTAGGCTTTCGAGCCTATACAGCTTGGAGTAAGACAACATGCATAAAGAGGATGATGTGGTCAAAATACTCATTTGCCTAATAATTCTGCACGCAGTGTAAGGTCAGGACGTGGCCATTCCAAAACTTTAACTTTATTTTTCTTTAACCATTTTTAACAACTGTGTTTTATGGTCAAATTTATGCTGAAATATAGAAAATTCTGAAGAGTTTACAAACTTTCAAGCACCACTGACTTTAAAGTACAAGTCGATGAAATGCCTTTTACATGACCTGATGCAAAGTGTTCGTCCCTCATTGACTTTGCATATGTTTGCAGCACATGCCCTGTTTATTTGCTGCCAATAAAAAAAGATTTTTAGTGCAGCGTGAAAAATGTGATCACCGGACAAACAAGCAAATGCTTGCAATCAGCGGCACCTTTACATAGGACAATTACTGCAACAAGCACGTGGTTACTGTCTCTTAGAAAGGGCACAAACTTGTTGGTTACACACAGTATTGAGGCACAGAGCTTGGCACTTAGGAACAGAACATTCTCTAAACTACCCAGGTGGATGTCACTGGTAACAGGACAGTCACTATACTACATGGGCAGTTGTCACTGGTAGCAGCACAGCCTCTATACTCCACACCCAGGGTACCTGTACCAGACCTGGCAGTAGACCCTAACAACAGGGCATACTCTTTCCACATTTACAGTGTAAATACAAGAAGTTTAAACGGCTAAGCCCGCAAGACAATCTGTTATCTCAGGCCACTGTGTTTCTCACTGTACACATTAACAGGGCCGCCAGCACAATCTACAGTACACTTACAGAAGGCAGATGCAGGGCCTAGAGGTCAGGTTGGGTACCAATCTACAGAATGGTCACCACTAACTCCAGAGTATGAGGTTTGGGCCTGCTCATGTTATAATCTCCAGTCTTTTAGTCTGGAACCATTTATGTTCACATACTGTATGTGACCCTTGACCTAAGCCAAGCCATGTGCCCACGTCTCTAATCTTAAAGGTACAGTACACACCAAGAATAGAGTGCCTGCAATAAAAAGAATGTTAGTATTCACATACAATCGTTACAGGCCTGCTTCTGCCATTTGGCGAGATGAGTATCTCTGCTCTGAGGCGGCAGCAGTTTACAGCGGGAACCTCTAGACCTAAAGCCTATAAGACAATAAAATGGCGCAGGAGGTCGTCTCCTGCGCCAAGTCTTGAATAGGCACAATCATGTATTATATTTCAATAAAATCAACATATTTAGCATGGCCATAAAGGTGGGATTGTAAATCATAATATACTGATATATAATGCGGCTTGATGGACGTAGGAAAATGTGAATCCATGTGTAACACAGTGGCAATTCTAGTCTGCTGTTCTTATAAATGTCCCAGGATGACATATCAGCAAGCGTTTGGGATCTCAAATTTAATGCAAGTGCCACGTATATTAAACCTACGGAACCTGCCAGTTGTTGATCTTCAAACCACGGCCAAGTACTCAACCAGCCGCCAGCCTTGGCTAATTAAATATCCGTGACTGACTGCCCACTGAACAGTCTGGCTCTGTTTAATTATATGTTCCCCTGCTGTGCCTGAACTTTGCAGTCTGCGATGGGAAAAGCAGGCTTTCAGCACACCAGCACGACACGCTGCCACATGCACGTGCTGCCTAGCATTGGCTGTACTGAGGACAATAGGAAACAGGCTAATGGCATACCGTACTAGTCAGAGACTGAATGGATGCCTGCAAACGGAATTGAATCTAAGAATCTTTAAAAAAAAAAAAGACCTTGATGCTGAGGGTCTTGGAACAGAACCAAAAGGAGTGATTGAATCCCTAGACATGTATACAAAAGAAAATGCAGAGCCATCTGACATAGGGTAAACAGCAAAGGATAAAGGATCTTCTACAGAGGGGAGAAACATACAGGAGCATACAAAATAGCAGAGCAGCGCATTACAGCTCACATGTATGGATGCCACTATACACTGTAGGCCTCTTTTACATGAGCGTTTCTAGATTGGGTCCGGATGCGTTGCGAATGCGTTCATTGAAAAATGCGCGATTTCGCAGGCAAAGTCATTCAGTTTTGCCTGTAATCGCATTTGCATCACACATTGCACCCGCGCGGAATACTCGCTCGTGTGAAAGGGGCCTGAAGGATCGCTCTCTCTCAGGGGGTCACAATCACAGACTTCTCCTCTGACAACGGTGTTCAAGTCCAAAAGGTGCTTTTTTTCGGCACTTCAGCACCATCACACACATAAACATCGAATATAAACATCTGTCCATCAACGCTCTACCTAATACACGTGTTGTCTCTACCTCACCTATAGAGCGCCGTAAACACAGGATTAGATTCGGCTTCCTCAGCCATATACGGTCCAGCAGCCTCCAGGCTGTGACCACACCAGCACCCTTGGGGGGAGATGGTCCAGAAGTCCTCCCGACTCTGACTGTGCAACCCTCTTTCTGTAGGCGTCGCTTGGCCCCCCAAACTTCAGGCTTTACAAAGCCTCGTGGCCCCTCTGCCCTCCTGGCTGAGACCTCTCTCTCTCAGGCTTCCTCAGCCTTTCTCCCCCCAAGTCATACACCGAGAGCTTTCAGGATTTCAGTTATCTCACCCACCTGAGGTATCTGGGTGGAATATAAATGCCTCCCAGTACTTATACTGTACAGCTGTACAGATCACCACATAACACCCCCCCCCCCCCCCAGAAGAAGTGGCCAATGTCACACTTTTCCCTTTATTCTGCCACACCCAAGCCAGCAGAGCTCGGTTTGTCACAAAAATCAGTTTTGTACCCCACAAACAGTATTTTATGGGAGTCAGCCTTCAGGAGCCTGACTGGCTGTTTACCCAGAGCAGACTTCGGGCTGTGAACCGCCTCTTCTGCTTTCTCAGTGGGTACAAAATATACATAAACCTCTTAAATGTATGTATAAACGTATGTATACTAATGCCAGAAGCCTGACTAATAAAACTGGGGAACTGGAATTAGTGATTTATGAGGAGGACTATGACATAGTGGAAATAACAGACATGGCTGGATGATAGCTATGACTGGGCCGTTAATGTACAGGGTTACAGTCTGTTTAGAAAAGATAGCCAAAACCGGAGAGGTGGAGGGGGCTGCCTTTATTTAAAGTCCTGTCTAAAGCCCACACTCTGGGAAGATATAAGTGAGGGACATGAACATGTGGAGTCACTGTGGGTAGAAATACATTGAGGCAAAAACAATAATAAAGTACTAATAGTAGTTTGTTATAAACCACCTAATATACCAGAGTCCACGGAAAATCTGCTACTAAACGAGATAGACGAGGCAGCAAATCATAATGAGGTGGTTATTATGGGGGACTTCAACTACCCAGATTTAGACTGGGAAACTGAAACCTGTACATCTCATAAAGGAAACAGGTTCTTGGCAATAACCAAAGACAATTACCTTTCCCAACTGGTTCAGGACGAGACTAGAGGGACGGCCATACTGGACTTAGTATTAACACATAGACCTGACAGAACTACAGATGTGCATGTCGGGGGACACCTGGGAATTAGTGACCATAAAGTAATAACCTTCCAGTTATCATTCAAAAGAGTGTTTCTTCAGGGAGGAACAAAAATACCAAACTTCAAAAAATCTAAATTTAGCCAACTAAGAGAGGCCAAAGTCCTCAAAAATAAAAATACAGCCACAAAATGGGATATTTTTAAAAGCATTCTAAAATCTAATTGTGAGAAGTACATCCCTTATGGTAATAAAAGGTTAAAGAACAAGAAAAAATGTGGATAAATAGAACTGTAAAGAAAGAAATAAATGACGAAAAGAAAGCATTTAAATCACTAAAACAGGAAGGTAGCGAGGAAGCACTGGAAAACTAGAATATTTAAAAAAACTAATAAAAGCAGCCAAACTAGAGACAGAGAGATTAATTGCCAAAGAGAGTAAAACTAATCCTAAAATGTTTTTCAATTATATAAATGGTAAAAAGTATAACTCTAAAGGTGTCAGCCCTCTACAGATTAAGGAGGGGGTAGTTGCAGAGAACGATGAGGAGAAAGCGAAGCTATTAAATATTTTTTTCTCCACTGTATTCACTTAAGAAAATAAACTGTCAGATGAAATGCAGAATGTAAAAGTTAATTCCCCATTAAAAGTGCCCTGTCTGATCTAGGAAGAAGTACAGTGGCGTCTTAAAAAGATTAAAATAGACAAATCACCAGGACCAGATGGCATACACCCCCGTATCCTAAGAGAAGTAAGTAATGTCATAGCCAGACCCTTATTTCTGCTATTTAAGGACTCTATACTGACAGGGAGTGTTCCACAGGATTGCCGCATAGCAAATATAGTGGCAATATTCAAAAAGGTTCCAAAAACAGGGCCCGGAAACTATAGGCCGGTAAGTTTAACATCTGTTGTTTGTAAACTGTTTGAAGGTTTTCTAAGAGATGCTATCTTGGAGTACCTCAAGGAAAATAAGCAAATAACGCCATATCAGCATGGCTTTATGAGGGATAGGTCATGTCAAACTAATTTAATCAGTTTCTATGAGGAGGTAAGTTCAAGACTTGACAGTGGCGAATCAATGGATATCGTATATCTGGACTTCTCCAAAGCATTTGACACTGTACCGCATAAAAGGTTAGTATATAAAATGAGAATGCTTGGACTGGGAGAAAATGTCTGTATGTGGGTAAGTAACTGGCTCAGTGACAGAAAACAGAGGCTGGTTATTAATAGTACACACTCAGATTGGGTCACTGTCAATAGTGGAGTACCTCAGGGGTCAGTACTGGGCTCTATTCTCTTCAATATATTTATTAATGATCTTGTAGAAGGCTTGCACAGTAAAATATCAATTTTTGCAGATGAAACTAGACTGTGTAAAGTAATTGACACGGAAGAGGACAGTATACTGCTACAGATGGATCTGGGTAGATTGGAGGCTTGGCAGATAAGTGGCAGATGAGGTTTAACACAGATAAATGTAAGGTTATGCACATGGGAAAGAATAATGCAAGTCACCCGTACATACTAAATGGTAAACTGGGTAACACTGACATGGAAAAGGACCTAGGAATTTTAGTAAACAGCAAACTAAGCTGTAAAAAACTGAGTCGGGCAGCTGCTGCCAAGGCCAATAAGATAATGGGTTGCATCAAAAGGGGCATACATGCCGATGATGAGAACATAGTCCTACCACTTTACAAATCACATATGTCAGACCACACATGGAGTACTGTGTACAGTTTTGGGGTCCTGTGAACAAGGCAGACATAGCAGAGCTGGAGAGGGTACAGAGGAGGGCAACTAAAGTAATAACTGGAATAGGGGGACTACAGTACCCTGAAAGATTATCAAGATTAGGGTTATTCACTGTAGAAAAAAAGACGACTGAGGGGAGATCTAATTATTATGTATAAATATATCAGGGGTCAGTACAGAGATCTCTCCCATCATCTATTTATCCCCAGGACTGTGACTGTGACAAGGGGACATCCTCTGCGTCTGGAGGAAAGAAGGTTTGTACACAAACATAGAAGAGGATTCTTTATGGCAAGAGCAGTGAGACTATGGAACTCTCTGCCTGAGGAGGTGTGATAGAGAGTTCACTAAAAGAGTTCAAGAGGGACCTGGATGTATTTCTGGAGTGTAATAATATTACAGGTTATAGCTACTAGAGAGGGGTCGTTAATCCAGGGAGTTATTCTGATTGCCTAATTGGAGTCGGGAAGGAATTTTTTCCCCCTTAAGTGGGGAAAATTGGCTCTATCTCACAGGTTTGTTTTTTTGCCTTCCCCTGGATCAACTTGCAGGATACCAGGCCAAACTGGATGGACAAATGTCTTTTTTTCGGCCTTATATACTATGTTACTATGTTACTATGACACATTCTCAATCTCACCATGTGTGGCCACCAATGATTCCCGATCCTTCTGGTACTCATTCCGGTTCACGTCATGAACGGACTCACCCACCCTTCATCGGTCTGGATCACCTAGTATGTCATGTTACCTTTGTCAACACTGCACATGAGCTCATAATCCATAGAATACTGTTGAAACTGCTTATCTGCATCTGGTTCGTGTGGTACACCTTCTAGCACTACCACACTTTCCTGCACATTTACCACAGTGAGTTCCCTCAGCTGTGTGCTACCAACATTATCAATCAGCATTGTGAAATCACATAAATTTTTACCAGCCGGGGGAGCTTCTTCCTCAATCACAGCCTGCAAAGGAAAAGGGGTGTCATCATCATCATCATCATATATTTCACATAACTCCACATTTTCATTATGCATTTCAATTAACTTAACATATTCATTCTGCACCTCATCTGCACTATTGTTTTCAATAGTCATTTCACTTAAACCATTTTGTTCAATGTGCATCTCCCTTACACCTTCATTTAAAGGGACAGGTACAGGTTCTGCAGGAATTTTCCCCAAAACTCCCAGAACAAGGGGAAATCACGGCCCAACATTATATCCCGCATGAGCCTTTTTGCAACACCAAGTTCATAAGTCCCAGTTCCCACTGGAGTCTCACACTCAGTGAGAGCCACAGGATAGTCTTTGCTATCCTCATGTACAGTCGTGGCCAAAAGTTTTGAGAATTAGATAAATATTGGAAATTGGAAAAGTTGCTGCTTAAGTTTTTATAATAGCAATTTGCATATACTCCAGAATGTTATGAAGAGTGATCAGATGAATTGCATAGTCCTTCTTTGCCATGAAAATTAACTTAATCCCAAAAAAAACTTTCCACTGCATTTCATTGCTGTCATTAAAGGACCTGCTGAGATCATTTCAGTAATCGTCTTGTTAACTCAGATGAGAATGTTGACGAGCACAAGGCTGGAGATCATTATGTCAGGCTGATTGGGTTAAAATGGCAGACTTGACATGTTAAAAGGAGGGTGATGCTTGAAATCATTGTTCGTCCATTGTTAACCATGGTGACCTGCAAAGAAACGCGTGCAGCCATCATTGCGTTGCATAAAAATGGCTTCACAGGCAAGGATATTGTGGCTACTAAGATTGCACCTCAATCAACAATTTATAGGATCATCAAGAACTTCAAGGAAAGAGGTTCAATTCTTGTTAAGAAGGCTTCGGGGCGTCCAAGAAAGTCCAGCAAGCGCCAGGAGCGTCTCCTAAAGAGGATTCAGCTGCGGGATCGGAGTGCCACCAGTGCAGAGCTTGCTCAGGAATGGCAGCAGGCAGGTGTGAGTGCATCTGCACGCACAGTGAGGCAAAGACTTTTGGAAGATGGCCTGGTGTCAAGAAGGCCAGCAAAGAAGCCACTTTTCACAAAAAAAAACATCAGGGACAGATTGATCTTCTGCAGAAAGTATGGTGAATGGACTGCTGAGGACTGGGGCAAAGTCATATTCTCTAATGAAGCCTTTTTCCGATTGTTTGGGGCATCTGGAAAAAGGCTTGTCCGGAGAAGAAAAGGTGAGCGCTACCATCAGTCCTGTGTCATGCCAACAGTAAAGCATCCTGAGACCATTCATGTGTGGGGTTGCTTCTCATCCAAGGGAGTGGGCTAACTCACAATTTTGCCCCAAAACATAGCCATGAATAAAGAATGGTACCAAAACAACCTCCAACAGCAACTTCTTCCAACAATCCAACAACAGTTTGAGGAAGAACAATGCATTTTCCAGCACGATGGAGCACCGTGCCATAAGGCAAAAGTGATAACTAAGTGGCTCGGGGACCAAAACGTTGACATTTTGGGTCCATGGCCTGGAAACTCCCCAGATCTTAATCCCATTGAGAACTTTTGGTTAATCCTCAAGAGGCGGGTGGACAAACAAAAACCCACTAATTCTGACAAACTCCAAGAAGTGATTATGAAAGAATAGGTTGCTATCAGTCAGGAATTGGCCCAGAAGTTGATTGAGAGCATGCCCAGTCGAATTGCAGAGGTCCTGAAAAAGAAGGGCCAACACTGCAAATACTGACTCTTTGCATAAATGTCATGTAATTGTCGATAAAAGCCTTTGAAATGTATGAAGTGCGTGTAATTATATTTCACTACATCACAGAAACAACTGAAACAAAGATCTAAAAGCAGTTTAGCAGCAAACTTTGTGAAAACTAATATTTGTGTCATTCTCAAAACTTTTGGCCACGACTGTATGTCCACACTTAGCTTTTTGTCCAACACATAGTCCCAAGCTACCAGGCTCACTGCTTGGACTGGACTGCCATTTAGTACAATGTCACACACTTTTGTCGCAGTCTCTAGGACCGGTGTCTTAACACCTACCGGCTCGGCACATAGCGACTTCCGTCGGTTCACACCACAGTTCACGGCTTCTGAGGCACCAGGGCACTGGTCAGCAACATGCCCAACCTCCAGAGCCTTGCTCACTATCACATTTTCCGTCACACATACCATAACAGGAACGCTCTTACCCACAGACGTCACGGGTTCGGCGCTCCCAAATGCACATCTCCACAGCGGTCATCATCCTTCTCCTGGATGTTAGGAACCTCCAGCCCTTGGTTCCTGGTCACACGATCACATACAGGCTCCTCAGTGCAGCCGTTGCCATGGGAAACACCTTGGCCTTGAATCCAGTCTTCCTTCTCAAGCCGATGAGTCACACACTCTGCTGAAGACTTTTCCTCAGATTCTCCAGCCGCACAATTTGAAGCACTTTCTCCGCTCCACAGCTGCCAAAACAATGGAAAGTCTCTGCCCAGTAAGAATTACACCTCCGGGGTCTCACATTTCAAGAGCTCCCACTGTACAGAGCCATAGTCCGTTACAAAGGTCAGAGACACAGTGGTATCTGTATCTGGCCCCCTCTTCAGAAAGTCCAGAATGTCGGGCATGACCCGAGACACTTGTTGGCTGGAATCTAGAATGACCCCCAGTGGGATTCCCCCAATCACCAACTCGCAGGATCTTTCACATGTTTTGTCAGATCTCCTGTTCAAACGATCCTCCATTGCACAGTCCTCCAGCTGGCAGAACTCCTATTCAATGCTTTGTTGCACCTGATGGGCTCAACCAAGCTGCAGCAACTTCCACATAGGATTTCATAGTGACCCAAAAAAAAAAATTCTCCACAGGTCAGTTTCTTTCATTTGGGCTTCTGGCCCTTTAAATCACTACAAGATTTCCTTACAACACAGCAAAAGTGTCCAGATTTGCAACAGCAGCTTTTTCCAGACATTGGGCTTCCGGCCCTTTAAATTTCTCCAATATAACCTTCAACAGCACATGCACTTTTGTCATATCGTCGCCCCTAGCGACATTTTGCCTTTTAACTTTCTGTTGCCCCTAGCAACAACATTGTGCCCTTTTAGCATGGGCACATGACCTTAACAACAAGCTGTTGCCCTTTTTGCATGGATACTTCCCGC
Source organism: Bufo bufo (assembly GCF_905171765.1). Taxonomy (NCBI): domain Eukaryota; kingdom Metazoa; phylum Chordata; class Amphibia; order Anura; family Bufonidae; genus Bufo; species Bufo bufo. Next base: position 176,627,347 of record NC_053391.1, on the reverse strand, counting down.
ATCCTCCACCAATTGGAAGGGATCGCCCTCTCTCAGGGGGTCGCAATCACAGACTTCTCCTCTGAAAACAGGGTTCAAGTCCTAAAGGTGCTTTATTTTGACACTTCAGCACCATCACACACATAAACATCGAAAATAAACACCTGCCCGTCTGGGCTCTACCTAATACACGTGTTGTCTCTACCTCACCTATAGAGCGCCGTTAGATCCGGCTTCCTCAGCCATATACGGTCCAGTAGCCTCCAGGCTGTGACCACACCAGCACCCTTGGGGGGAGATGGTCCAGAAGTCCTCCCGACTCTGACCGTGCGACCCTGTTTCTGTAGGTGTCGCTTGGTCCCCCAAACTTCAGGCTTTACAAAGCCTCGTGGCCCCTCAGCCCTCCTGGCTGAGACCACACAGAGCCTCTCAGGCTTCCTCAGCCTTTCTCCCCCCAAGTCATACACAGAGGGTTGTTTTATCCCTCCTTGATTACAGCAGCAGGCCTCACCTGCAATCACCTCGGGCAAAATACAATACATGTAGTGGAGGGTGTGGACTGGCAGATCCCACTACCAAACCTATCCCCCAGTCCACATGAAATGCAGCCCAGAACAACATCTAGACAAAACTGTCTCAGCAAACTACACTTTGCTGAAACCACTGCAGCTTTCTGGATTTCAGTTATCTCACCCGCTGAGGCATCTGGGTGGGATATACACGCCTCCCAGCACTTATACTGTACACATCACCACAACACATATGATTTCTTGTTTTGTATCTATGTATTGATCACTAACCCTATGGGGGTCATTTATTAAACAGAAATACACTTAAATTAGATGTTTTTTCTGGCACAGATTGCAACTTCTCCTTGCTCACACCAGGTCTAAAAAAGTGGATTGGGAAGAGAAGGGGACGACCCGCAGGCCCGTCTCATTTACCATTTTCTACGCCTGTTTTAGGTGTAGAAAATGGTCTAGGAAGCAGTCTTACATTTAGAAGCGACAGTGGATCCGCCGAAGTTATGTAGAGGCTGGCGCCAGTGCAGAGCTTTATTAAAGGGTTTCTGTCATGAGAAATAACGTTATGTAGCTGACTGACGTTAGCGATGTGCTAACGTCAGCAGCACATAACAGTATGCTTTATAACTCCCTGCCTGCCGCCGTTCTCTTAAAATAAAGACTTTTTAAATATGCTAATGAGCCTCTAGGTGCTATTAGGGCATTGTTTCAGCATCTAGAGGCTCGGTCTACTCACCCTTTGGCACGCCCAGGTCCCGTTGATTGACTATCGAGTTCTCCTTATCGTCACATAAATCCCGCGCCTGCGCCATCCCGTTTAGTATTTGGCGCAGGCGCAGTGAGTGAAGGACGCGCTCCTGCTGCCGGCTTCCTCACTGCGCCTGCACCGAAGGAAGGAAGCCGCCACCAGCAGCGCGTCCTTCACTCACTGCCCCGAATACTAAACAGGGCAGGCGCGGGATTTACGTGACGATGAGGAGAACTCGACAGTCAATCAATGGGACCTGGGCGTGCCAAAGGGTGCGTAGACCGAGCCCCAGTAGCACCTAGAGGCTCAATAGCATATTTTAAAAGTCTTTATTTTAAAAGAACGGCGGCAGGCAGGGAGTTATAAAGCACACTGTTATGTACTGCTGACATTAGCACATCGCTATTGTCAGTCAGCTACATAACGTTATTTCTCATGACAGAAACCCTTTAAGACCGGCGTCTAAAATGCTGGCCTTAATAAATGTGCCCCTATGTCTTCTATAATTATTTTAGTTGTGTCAGCAATGGTAGAGAATACATCAATAAAAATGTAGAGCTTCTGTCAGTTTTTCCTTTGACTTAAGAAAGTAATAGAAATAATATCAAATGCTAGAAAGCGCCCGCTGTGTCTAATTGCATAACCTATTGGGCTTCTTAATTTTAAAATGAATAATTGGCCAAAGGAAAATGAAATGCATTATAACTATGATCATGTTTGAGCTAGCAGGTTCGTATGGACCACACATCATAGTAATAAAAATAGTACAATAAAATATGGTATTAACATGGTCTTGCCCAGAAATCATTCATACAAAGTCTGGCCACCAATACTGCAGTCCTGCAAAAAACATTGTAATAAGTTTGGCGCTGTTGGCTAGAAGTATAGAATGAATGCTCATAGAATGATGTTCTCCCTCTAAAAAGGACAACAAAACTGACTTAAAGGGGTTGTGTCACATTTATAATGTTGACAAAGTTAATACAAGGCACTTACTAATGTGTTGTGATTGTCCATATTATCACCTTTGCTGGCATCATTAATTTTTCAATCACATTATACACTGCTCGTATCCAGGGGTTACGGCCATGGCTGCTATCCAGCAGTGGTGGCCGTGCTTGTACAGTATAGGAAAATGCCCAGGCTTCTCTGGTGACCGTACATAGTCACACATGAGCAGCAGCTTCCCTTCCCCTGGAAGCAAACAGTATATATTGCAACGTAAAAATTAAGCAGGCCAGCAAAGAAAGCAATATGGACAATCACAATACATTAGTAAGTGCCTTGTATTAACTTTGTCTACATGATAAATGTCATTTGCTGAAGAGAGACAACCCATTTAAGAGAAAATTGGCCTGTGTAGCTGAGTGGCCTTTATCAGTATCTTAGGGGTGCTGTATCTCATTAGGGCGTCCACCTAGTATGCATGCGAAGTACTGTAGTCTAGCCAATGCTGTTTTTGAGAAAAATATATGCAAATTAGCATAACTTACTTATATTGGCATCAGACAGGCTTATGTTTTTTTTCTTTTTGGCAGAAAAGCTAATTTGCATATATTTCCCAGAAACCCAAAGGTAAGCAAATTAGCTTTCTTTTGTGAAAAAGCACTGATTAGACAGCTCAAGGCTACCACCAGGGGAAAATCTTATTATGAAAAAGCACTGATTGAACAGTTTAAAGCTACCTCAAGAGGAAAATCTTATTGTGAAAAAACACTGATTGATACAATTTTCATCTGGTGGCAGCCTCGAAACGTTCAATCAGTGCTTTTTCTTAAATGAAAGATAATTTGCATACCTTTGGATTTCTGGGAAAGATATTCAATTTGGCTGGACTACAATACTCCTTATACATACTTGGTGGTATCTCTAATGCATAGGCGTCGCTACCGGGGGGCAAGGGGGGGCAATTGCCCCCCCACTGATTCCCCTTTAAAATGCTGGCCACCGCTAGTACAGCCAGGGCAGTCTTTAACGTGGGGAAAAAGGGGAAGCTGCCCCGAGCCCAGTTGCCCCTGGGGCCCAAGGCAGCTGCCTCTTAAGCCCCGCTGGCCACCGATGACGTGGGGGGCAGCGGCAGGGCACAGGGAGATGAGCGCTTCCATTGTGGAAGTGATCATCTCCATAGTCATCTGTATAGCCATCCTCAGAACAGCGATACAGATGGAAGTGCTGTGGCGAGGCAGGGGAGGGAGAGGCGTCTCCCTTCCCCGTTCTTCTTATAGGCTGCAGGCACTAGGCCTTCAGCCTATCAGAGGCCGGTGCAGGCCGCCTGAACCGTACAGCGCGGGACACAGGCCGGAAGAGGCCTGCATCGCATCGCTGACAGCCTGATGGAGGTAAGTATAAGGCCCCTTTCACACGGGCGAGATGACCATGATGGACCATGTGATGAGCGCAGTGACATCACCAAAGGTCTTTTTCTTCCATGTCCTTAAAGAAGAAGAAAGAAGACAAGCCGGGCTGCGCGAACAAGTGCATGAAGTGAGTTTAATTTTTATTTTATTCTTTTAACCCTTCCATCCCTAATTTACTTAGCATTCTGTATTAAGAATGCTATTATTTTCCCTTATAACCATGTTATAAGGGAAAATAAAATCTACACAACACCAATCCCAAACCCAAATCCGAACTTCTGTGAAGAAGTCCGGGTCTGGGTACCAAACATGCCAATTTTTCTCACACGCGTGCAAAACGCATTAAAACGCATTGCACTCGCACGGAAAAATTGCGCATTTTCCCGCGACGCACCCACATCCTATCCGGACCTCACACGCGACTCCCATGTGAAAGAGGCCTGTGTTTATTTTTTTTATATGGTACTATTACTGGCGCATGATTGGGGGGCATCTATGGGGGCACCTGTTACTGGCACATGATTGGGGGGCATCTATGGGGGCACTTGTTACTGGCACATGATTGGGGGGCATCTATAGGGGCACTTGTTACTGGCACATGATTGAGGGGAATCTATGGGGTCACTTGTTACTGGCACATGATTGGGGGCATCTATGGGGCACTTGTTATTGGCACGTGATTGGGGGGCATCTATGGGGCACCTGTTACTGGCACATGATTGGGGTCTTCTAATTGGGGTACTTGTTACTGGCACATGATTGGTGGGCATTTATGGGGGTACTTGTTACTGGCACATGATTGGGGGGCATCTATGGGGGCACATCTTACTGGCATATTATTGGGGGGCACTGTGGGGGAATCTGTGGGGGCACTTCTTACTGGCACATTATTGGTGGCACTTTTTACTGGCACATTATTGGGTAGCACTATGGAGGCATCTATGGGGGCACTTCTTACTGGCACATTATTGGGGGGCATTATGGAGGCATTTACTGAGGCCACAAATAAGGGATATTTTATATGGGGAAGGGGGAGAGGAACACTTTGGGGCTTGTACTGAGGCCACAAAGAAGGGGTATTTTATATGGGGGGCTCTGTATAGGGGTTTTATACTGGGACACATTATGGTGGGTACTATGGGGAAGGGGAGAGAGGAGTACTATGGGCTCATCTATGGGGAGCACTTGCAAATTATGGGGGACACTGAGGGCATCTACTGGGGCACTATATATGGGGCATTTTATAAAGGTACATTATGGGGGGCACTAGGAAGAAGGGGAAGAGGAGCACTATGGGGCATTTACTGGAGGCACTATATAAGGGTATTTTATACTGGCACATTATGGGGGCACTATGGGGGCATTAGCTCAACTGGGGGCATTAAAAGGGGGTCTTTTTTGCAGTGGCACATTATAAGGAGAATTATTACTACTGGGGGGCATTAAAATTGGCTTTATTACTACTGGGGGTCTCTAGGGAACATGATTACTAGTATGGGCACTATGGGAGCATTATTACTTCTGGGGCACAGTGGGGACATGTTGGGGGCACTGTCGGAGCACTATTACTACTATGTGTGCTCTAGCAGAGAATTATTCCTATTGGTGGGATTTTTGGGAACACTATTACTGTGGTGGCACTTTGGCACAGTATCAGCTTACCACAATTATTTTTTGGGGATGTTATATTTACACTATTAGTGTCAGGGGCACTGTTTGCTGGCGCGCAGTTATTTTAGGGCACTGTGTGCCAATAATTATTGAAGGGCACTATCTGCATGTGTACTACTATTATCAGGGGGTTCATCTGTTTCTGCAGTATAGTATTAGGGAGCACAGCGGCACAGTATTGAGTGTGGTAGGATGATTGTCCAGAAGATGGGAGGATGATGGAATAGTAGTAAACTAAGATTTTGTTTGTCAGACTGCAGAAACGAGAAATGGCTGAAAAATGGTGGTCTGGTCCGAAGGTCTGAAAGGAGAAGTTGAGGAAAGAGAACACCTACATCAAAGAGACATCACTGGATGTAAGATGTATGTGGTGCTGTATTACCCTGTATGTAGGGGTGGATGAGGGGTTAGTAGTACAGTACTATCTGCACATTGTAAAAAAAGTTATATCTGCAAAATACTATATATTTGTGTCAGAAGTTGTGCTTTTTTATTTTTAGAATAATGATACAGCCATTTTATTTGATACTTTTGCACTGATTCTTTTTTTCTCTCTCTATATTAAGGGACACTATAGTCACCAGAACCACAACAGCTAAACGTAGTAGTTCTGGTGTCTATCGCATGTCTCTGCAAGCTTTTTAATGTAAACACGGTCTTTTCAGAGAAAAAGGCAGTATTTACATTACTGCCAAGGAATACCTCTAGTGGCCACTCATCATTATTAAAGTTTACTACTTTACGAGGTGTGTGGATTTTTTTTTATGTATGTGTGTTGTTGTGGAGGGCATGATTGCATGCTAGGGTGTGGGAAGGCGGGATCCAGGGACCCAAGTAAATTCTTGCCCAGGGTCCAATCAATATTAAAGACGGCCCTGAGTAGAACGGCGATCTGTCAGTTTTGCCAAACTACTACTAAAAGTACTGCCCATGCTGCCCACCCGCTTCACTACGGGCTCCTCGGCAGTCGGCAGCCAAGTAAATCTTCCCCGCCCACCTCAGCTGCTATTGGCTGGGAGGGAGAGGGCAGCACTGCATTGGCTGTCTGTGTATTTCAGTCTAGCAGGGCCTGCAGAGGCAGAAAAGAATGCGGCTTGGGGATTTAACATCAGGAAACATCATTGCGCGCCCCTCACCCTGCCACCACACCTAGAGGAAGAAGGCACGAGGACAGAGCTGTAAGTACCTTTTCTATCTGTGATGCACCCCTGACCAGTGCCCCCTGCGTTATATGCAGCCCTGACCAGCTCCCCCTGCTTTACATGTAACCCTGACCAACGCACCCTGCGTTACATGCACCCCTCACTAGCGCACCTTGCGTTACAAGCACCTCTGACCAGCGCACCCTGAGTTACACGCACCCCTGACAGCTGCATTCTGCGTTACAAGCAGAATAAGTAGTATTAGTTGTACACACCAACAACACCCACAGGGTTAATTCACAAAAGGGTGAAGAGTTTGGAGAAGTCAGGAGAAGTGAACAATATAGGACAACATAGCTGATTTGAAAAAAATTCTCCAATTCAGCTTACTTTCCTATTCAGTTATGTTGTCCTAGATCGTTCCCTTCTCCAAACTCTTCACCCTTCTGTGAATAAGCGTGGGAGCGTCTGTTCATTGGTCTTCCTTAGTGACATGTTTAACATATGGGATTATTTACACAGCCCTGGTGTTTGCTGAAAATGCTTTAAACTATAAAGAAAAGTTTTCGAGAGTGTTTCTCTCTTTCTCAGGTCTGAAGCAATATCGAAGAAGAAAGGAAAACTCTTGAAAGCTTGTCTTTTAAGTATTATTCTCGTATTTTGTAATCTTATTTATATATATTTATTTCATTTTTTTCAGTAGTATGATTAAGTGGTGAAAATTATTAGTGCCCCCCCCCCTATATATTGTTCCTAAAGTCGCCATTGCTCTAATGAGAAAGAGCACCCCAAGACCCTGACAAAGGCCACTCAGCTAACCACGGAAATTTTTCCTTGAGACATTCAGTTTTCTTGTCCTTTTGGAAGGAGAAGTGTAATATGGAGACATTCAGCACTCTTGTTCTTTTGGAAGGAGAATTGACTTACACACCTTTTTTCCAGTGGAGTATTAAGTGTGGGTCTCTTCTTCCTTTTGATTTATGGAGAATCAATCTGTACCCACATTTTTGAAAAATTTGGCAAATTGCATCCAAAATTTATTTCAAGAAATTGTCTCATGTCTAGGGACACCCCATTGTTTAGTGTACTCTTCTTTGCAATTGCATGGTGCTCCATCCCTGAATCTGGCCGTTGATGGAGGGGCAGATGGTCAGACCCATGCATCTGTGGCCTCCATGGAAAAACACTACACATTACTGCAAATGTGCTAGTTTCCCATGTTGTTCTCAGTGCTATATAATGGAGAATGCTAATGTGTGGGTCTCGTCATATGCTTCTCCATCTCCTGCCATGTTTAGGCCTGCAAAGCCATGCAGTTGTGGAGAAGACTGTGGTAAACAAAGGTGTGGCACTTCTAAGATGAGGACGTCAGTGCTAATGTACTAATAATATATGAGCATATTGGTGATAGTAGCCAGGGTTATTTAAGATGGGACTGACAATATAAGCAACTACAGTTCCTATGATTTTTATGTTGTAGTCAGAGAGGAGGACAAGATATTTTACACCCCATACTTCAGGCAGGGTGAAAGGTAAGATAACCCTGTGTCAGATGACTGCATGTGACGTCTTGAATAATTTTACGTAAACACAATTTTTTAACTCTAAAGACCATGGAGCAAGTTTACAAACAGACCGTAGAAAACAGAAAAAGTCCAGAGAGCAAAGCGCCAATATGAAGAACAACCGGCGAAGGGTGTGTACAGTAAAGCTTGAAGGTCTAATAATTTATGAAAAATGAAGGCCACAAAATTAGGGCAGGTTGATGTCAGAAGATCCATAGATGTCATAAATGATTTGACTTCTCCAGTGGTCCATATGGATGAATGCAGAAAGGCTCTGGGCACTACCTGAGCAAAGGAGAGACAAAAGGAGTAAAAGTTGGTGGGAAAGACAAATAACCATAGAGAAGTCATAACATATCTATCCATAGAGATGATTAGGACCTATGCATAGAACAAACATGAGGCAACAGAAGGGAAAGGAAGGCTACCAGATGTGGCCAAATCTTTTTTATTCTATATTGATCCAATGTTGCTGTTCACTGTACAATAGAAGTGCTAGTGACATAATATTACATGTGATCATCATTTCTGTGCTGCACAAGAAGAATGCAATGGCAGCAGCATGGTCTGCCGCTATTGTATGCATACAGATTTATACAGATCACATCTAAATAAACAGGAGCGGTATACATCCACATGCAGAAATCGCCATTTAGTGGGTAAAGCAGGCATGGGGAACATACCAAAACTGTTGGCAAATTTTCAGTTGGTAGACTGCTATTGTGTCTACAGTAGGTGGCCAGGTTTTGGCAAACTGTATAAGGTACTTTTAAAATACTAAAGGCTTGGTGATTTGGGATTATTATAACTCTTTACTGGCTGCTTTCACCTGTCCAAACTAACCATCGATTCGATGGGGTGAAAACATGGAATGTACTCTATTATTCAGGCCATGGCTGATTTCACCTGCTGTCTGTGAAGACAAGCAGAAACTACTGTTACAAGGATCAGTGATCTCTGTGAGTTCTGCATCATTCAGGCCGTTCACAATCAGTGTACTCCTAGTAAAAGTAAACCTCTCGAGGGCAGGGTCCTCTCCCCCTCTATACCAATCTGTCAATAGTGTCATGCTTATTGTATTTGTGTTTTTATATTATGTATGTGTAACCCCTGTTAGATTTGCAGTGCCATGGAATGAATTAATAAAATAAATTATAATGCTAATAATCATTCAGGATATGGCATGTAAGAAACATAAGTTAGCAAATAATAAGCTTCATTGTGTTACCAAATTGACGGGGGGCAAGTTATTACATAATAGGTCACAGATAAGACACTGAACGGTATCAATGATATGAGTTTAAAAACTTTAGAACTACATTGTAGAAATGCTATATTTTTATTTAAAGGGAACCTGTCACCAGGATTTTGTGTATAGAGCTGAGGACATGGGTTGCTAGATCGCCGCTAGCACATCCCCAATATCCAGTCCCCATAGCTCTGTGTGCTTTTATTATGTAAAAAAAACAATTTGATACAAATGCAAATTATGGTATATCACCCGTGGGTGATGTGGGACAGAAAGCGCTGGAGTACACAGTCAAGACAACTAATCCTTTAAATTGGCAATATCAGTCAGTGCTAGCCTGAATAACTGGGCGGCTGGCTCTGAAAGTGAGTGCTGTGAGGGTCAGTTTATATAGTTATTGGCATCTAGACATATAATCCGATGACAGGAGCAAAAAAAAAAGTATTACAAGTGTTTTTTCTGGAAGTTAGAAGCAAGACTAGTATTGGTAATAATGTTGCCGTAACTACCTTATTTTTCATCCAGAATGATCCTTTTAGTTGATGGTCCGATGTGGCATTCACTGTTGGTGGATTGCCGTAGTATTCTTCCAGTGATGCTGTTCTTTTAAATCGCGGCGTCCTCCTGGCTCACCTACCAGCAGCAGCGCGGCCCCGGCCGGAAGCACGCTCAGCGCGAGGGAGCTTGTTAGTCTGTTGCCCGGGAAACCGCTTGCGGTGACGTCACAGTTCAGAGTACAGGGGCCTCCGTAGGACAAAAAACTACCTACGCGTTTAGGGGCCTGTCGGGCTCCTTCGTCAGGGTTAGTCTATTGATTGTACCTAGGAGGTTTAAATAGCTCTTCCGATTCCCATGGCAACATGCAAACATAGGTCTTACTATAATGGAGATGTCAATATGTTTACATATGGTAAACATTCTAGATGCGATTTGTTTCAGCTGGTTTATTTATTTAACTATTCGGTTGTTTGTTTAGGTATTTGTAAATAAGATAAGATAATGGTGGGTGAATTAAGATGAAAAAAGGGGGGCTGTGATATCTCCGAATTTCTGAATTTTTTGCTCCTGTCATCGGATTATATGTCTAGATGCCAATAACTATATAAACTGACCCTCACAGCACTCACTTTCAGAGCCAGCCGCCCAGTTATTCAGGCTAGCACTGACTGATATTGCCAATTTAAAGGATTAGTTGTCTTGACTGTGTACTCCAGCGCTTTCTGTCCCACATCACCCACGGGTGATATACCACATTTTTATATTAACCTAAGGAGAACAATAGCTCCTTGTTAGACAGTAAGCAGCGGGATCTTCCTACAAGGGTAGATCTACACATTTAAACAATAGGAGAGGAGGGGGGGCCTTTTACTTTCTCTCAACCCCCTTATTACATATGCAAATTAACCTGAGATGAGTCCTGTACTTGAGATGAGTGAGGGACAGGACTCATCTCAGGCTAATTTGCATATGTATCAAATCAAAAGCACACAGAGCTATGGGGACTGGATATTGCGGATGTGCTAGCGGCCATCTAGCAATCCATGTCCTCAGCTCTATACACAAAATCCCGATGACATGTTCCCTTTAAGTTAGGGCCAATGATTCCATTATTCATTTATATATTTTCCAATCCCAATTAGAATTTAGTAGTCACATGTACTTACTTTCTAAATTAAAAAAGATACAGTGTAGAGTCACATACTGTATATACTGTATATTCTCATACTTGTATACTTCTGGTATGGACAAACAAGTGAAATGCTGTTAGGCCTGATACACACAGCTGTATGATGGATCCATGCTGTATTGAGCTGTAATATAGCAAACAAAAAAATTAATTGACACATATTTTGCCAATCAGTTAATATAGCGTGTTCCATCCAGTTATTCTCCACTAGGATCAATATAATTCAATATAGAGACACTGTATAGCAGCACATGGAAAACTTCCTAATACAGAGCCATAGGGCTTTTAATGCCAACATACATGTACATTAGGACCACAGTATCACAGTAAATACAGGAAAGTCTAAATCTTTACAATGTGTAGATGTAGCTACTCACCTTTCTCAGGTACTAAAGGTGTTTCACTATACTTAGATACTCCCACGACTTATAGTAGGGCCGAACCATACAAACACAAGAATAATATAATGCTGCATGTATCAACACTGGCAGGTAACATGTATACAGAAATAAAAAAGTTAGGTGACAGGACCTGAATGATGATGGTTAGGTAAGAGATGAGATGTCAGTTAGGTAATGAAGCAGAGAGATGGTAATGATGACAGGTAATAAAACAGGCAGATGAAGATAATCAAGGAAAACAAACAGACAATAACCTACCCTGACCTCCCTCAATCTTTCCCTAGATGACCCTTAAACCAAACACCTTTGACTCTCACTATCACTAAAGATATCTCTATGGAAAACCTCACCTGAAATACTGACCATAAGACAACAGTAGGAGGATTCTAGGATTCTAGGACTCAGAGACAAGAAGCCAAAAATGAGCAGAGGTGAAGAAGGCAAGGCAGAAAGAAACAAAGAAAAAACTAACTGCATAACTAGGGATGAGCGAATCGACTTCGGATGAAACATCCGAAGTCGATTCGCATAATACTTAGTTTGAATACTGTACGGAGCAAGACTTTGCATAATAACTTCATAAATCAATTTCTACTGTAAAAAAACATTTCCCGAACTCAGGTTCGGTTCCAAGGTATCACTTGGAACCCAACCCAAGTTTGGGAAATGTTTTTTTTTTTTACAGTATAAATTGATTTATGAAGTTATTATGTGAAGTCTCGTGAGACTTCACGAAGTAATAACTTCGGCTCATAGGAGCCAATACATTCTAATATTGTACAGAGAGCTCACTCCGTACAGTATTCAAACGAAGTATTATGCAAATCGACTTCGGATGTTTAATCCGAAGTAAATCATCCCTACGTAGAAACAAGGACTGGGCAAGAATAACAATAAGAACCAACTACACAAGGAACAAGATACTAGAAATTCTGTGTACGTGCATTTACCAGATACACATGCACAACCTACGCTATCACCAGCAACCCATTATTGAAGCCAAAAATATTTAAACACAGGCCAACCAATCAGGAACTATTCTTTAAAATGAGCCTGGCTACGACAGAGAGGTCAGCCGACCCACACTAATGGATCAGCTGTGAAACAGTAACATACCAACTGCCAGTGTCTCTAGCTTTCAAAAAATTTTGGGGGGGCACATTGGGGGCCAGGACAAAAGTAGGGGGGGGGGGGGGCAGCTATAACAACGATACATTTACACAAGTATGCTTAGAAATGCTGCAATACTTTACCCAATACCTAAAACCGCAACAGGGAAGAAAAGTCCTGCTGTCTGTGGTTTAAAAAAAAATAAAAAATCACTCAGATTTCAACATGTCCTAGTTGCCTGTGGATGACACTTTTATAGGGAGGGGGATCTGTGGATGACACTGCTATGGGGGGGATCTGTGGATGACACTGTTATGGAGGGTATTCTGTGGATGACACTGTTATGGAGGGGGATCTGTGGATGACACTGTTATGGAGGAGGATCTGTGGATGACACATACCGTATATAGCATCCTATGCTATATGTGTCATCCACAGATCCACCCCATGACAGTGTCATCCCCATTTCCCCCTCCATAACAGTGTCATCCACAGATCCCCCTCCCTATAACAGTGTCATCCACAGATCTTCCTCCCCGCCTCTCACAGGAGTGTACATTTGACATTTCTAAACTGTAATCCATATCCTGCAGTAAGTTTAACTTTAAATCAGGATTAAGCGGCCTGACACCACTCGGCTAGTTTCGTTAACAGGGCCAGGCTACAGCCTACAGGCACTGCCTGTTAGTTGTTACCGAGCGAGCGCTGATTTCTGCAGGTCAGAGGATACGGATTACAGTTTAGAAGAAATGTACACTCCTGTGAGCGGTCCAGACCAGTGGCGGATCCAAAGCCTGGTCTCGGGAGGGGCACTTCCAGATAATTTTCTGTCCGCCGCCACAAAACAATGGTGCTTATAGAACAGACTACACAGTGTAGAGGTATAATGTATATTATGTGGCACAGTGTATGCTATATGTGTATAACAAACATATTTCACATGAAAACTTACAATTACTTGGCTTGGCCCTTGGGGATCTCGGACACCACTTCAACACTTGGCTGGGGGGCTCGGTGGAGCTGATTTTGTGTTTTATCCTAATGAGAAAGATTTCATAATAAGGATTTGGAGAAAGGGCAGAGGGATAGAAGAGCAGGGAGAGGCTGGTGCTGCTACTAGGGGGTCATACCATGGGGGAGTAATAAAGCCCACCATAATGCCCCCCCAGTAGAAATAATTCTCCTTATAATGTGACAGTGCAAAAAATACCCCCTTGTAATGCCCCCAGTTGAGCTAATTTCCCCATAGTGCCCCATAATGTGCCAGTATAAAATACCCCTATTTAGTGCCCCCAGTAAATGCCCCCATAGTGCTCCTTTCCCCTCTTCCTTCTAGTGCCCCCCATAATGTACCAGTATAAAATGCCCCATATATCGTGCCCCAGTAGATGCCCTCAGTGTCCCCCATAATTTGCAAGTATAAAATACCCCTTCTTAGTGCCCCCCGTAGATGACTCCATAGTACTCCTCTCCCCCCTTCTCCATAGTACCCACCATAATGTGCCCCAGTATAAAATGCTACTGTACAGAGCCCCCCATATAAAATACCCCTTCTTTGTGGCCTCAGTAGATGACCCTATAGTGCCCACCAATAATGTGCCAGTAATAAGTGCCCCCCCATCATGTGCCAGTAACAAGAGCCCCCCCCCATCATGTGCCAGTAACAAGAGCCCCACATCATGTGCCAGTAACAAGAGCCCCCCCATGTGTCAGTAACAAGAGCCCCCCCATGTGCCAGTAATAAGAACCCCCATCATGTGCCAGTAATAAGAGCCCCCCATCATGTGCCAGTAACATGAGCCCCCCATGTGCCAGTAACAAGAGTCCCCCATCATGTGCCAGTAACAAGAGCCCCCCATGTGCCAGTAAGAGCCCCCCCATCATGTGCCAGCCCAGTAACAAGAGCTTAGAGCCCCCCCAATGTGCCAGTAACAAGAGCCCCCTAATGTGCCTGTAAAACTATTGTACATATAAAAATAAAAAAAACACTTACACTTACCTGCATGTCAGCAATGCGATGCAGGCCTCTTCCGGCCTGTGTCACGCGCTGTATGGCTCAGGTGGCGCGATGACTGCGCCGGCCTCTGATAGGCTGCAGGCTCTAGGCCGGCAGCCTATCAGAGGAAGGGGAAGGGACACGCCTCTCCCTGCCCTGCCGCACTAGCACAGGCAGATGACTATGGAGATGAGCGCAATGGAAGCTCTCTTCTCCCTGAGCCCGGCTGCGGCCGCTCAGTCGGGGGGGCATTTTAGTTGGGGGGGCACAGCATGATGTAGGGGGGGCCGTGGTCCCCTCTGGTCCCCCCTTGGCGACGCCACTGCCAACTGCCCAAACAAACTAATACGAGAGTTTTAATTTGAGAAAGGAGATTTTATCATTTAGACCCACAATCTTTCTGTATTTATGGCATCATTTATGGTACTCATTGGAGTACATTTATCAATTCTGGCAGTTACTGGCAGTATGTTTAACTTGAGGGCTGTGGTGACATTTTTGTAAATGATCATACACGCCATGATAAATTTCTCTAAGTTTAACAACTGTTCTAAAACAGGCACCAGTGATGCTGCCAGCTGCAGGTGCCTGCTCTTCGGTACATTGAGTTTGTAACACTGACTATAGGGGAACTGAACTTGTATTCAGTAAGGGCTCATGCACACAACAGTATTTTGCGTTCAGTATACTGGCCGTTTTTTTAGTTCAGTATAGGGTACATATACTGAACCATTCATTTCAATGGTTCAGAAAAAAAAAACTGAAGTGTCTCCGTGTGCATTCCGTTTCAGTATTTCCATACCGTGAAAAGATAGAACATGTCCTATTCTTGTCCGCAAATCACGGTCCTTGGCTCCATTCAAGTCAATAGGTCCGCAAAAAAAATCTGAACACATACGGAAATGCATCCGTATGTCTTCCGCATCCATTCCGTTTTTGCTGAACCATCTATTGAAAATGTTATGCCCAGCCCAATTTTTTCTATGTAATTACTGTATACTGTATATGCCATACGGAAATGGAACGGAAAAACAGAAAGGAAACGGAAACACACCAGAAACAAAAAACAGAACAACGAATCCGTAAAAAACGGACCGCAAAACACTGAAAAAGCCATAGTGTTGTGTGCATGAGCCCTAAGGAGAATGTGGGCTCTCTACTGCATGTCTCACCATCTGTGACAGATGTCTGTCCTTAGCATGCACTTCAGGCAATGTGGACATTGTGGTGGAAGGTATGGAGTGTGTAAGGCTACTTTCACACTAGCGTTTTGGCTTTCCGTTTGTGAGATCCGTCATGGGCTCTCACAAGCGGTCCAAAACGGATCACTTTTTCCCTAATGCATTCTGAATGGAAAAGGATCCGCTCAGAATGCATCAGTTTGCCTCCGATCAGTCTCCATTCCGCTCTGGAGGCGGACACCAAAACGCTGCCTGCTGCATTTTGCTGTCCGCTTGATGAAACAGAGCCAAACGGTTTTCTCTGACACAATCTGGCACAATAGAAAACTGATCTCCCATTGATTTTCAATGGAGTTCATGACGGATCCGTCTTGGCTATGTTACAGATAATACAAACGGATCCGTTCATGACGGATGCATGCAGTTGTATTATTGTAACAGATCCGTTTTTGCAGATCCATGATGGATCTGCCCAAAACGCGATCCTTGATAAAAATAATTTTACAACAACAAAACGCGAGTGTGAAAGTAGTCTAAGACTATATGTAACCTCACAGCCTTGTAAAAGGTGTCACTATCTACAGTATGGCTGTGTACAATTACCGCTTTTGTGCAGCTACAAGCTTACAAAGTGTTACCCAACCCATGCTGGGCAATGAGGTCCAGGGCTTGAGATTTGAATGCTGTTCATATTCTTTCATGGCAAAATGCATATTTTCCTAAATGAAGATAATTCCAGTAAGTTTTTCAGTTTGGAGGATTTTACTAATATTGTCCTTTTTAAATTTATTTTATTTGCACAGTGCACTTTACATACATTATCATCACTTACTCACAGCATGTTTTTGGCGGGTGGGTGGAAACTGGAGTACCCACAGAAAACCCATTTAAACACAGGGAGAACATACAAACTTCATACAGACGTTGTCCTTGGCTGGATTGCAGGACTGCAAAGCACCAGTGCTAACCACTAAGCCAACTTACTTCCCCAAATATGTCGGGACTTTAACAGAAACCAACCTCATTAATAAGGTTTTTCAGGCTTTTAATATTTATGACCTATCCTCAGGATAGGTCATCAATATCAGATCGGCGGGGGTCTGACACCTGGAACCCCCGCTGATCAGCTGTATGAAGAGAAGGCATGCGCCATGCACACGCGCTGTCTCCTGTCTGTCTTCTTGCTTTCCATAGACATAGCGGCAGCGAGCAGCAAGAGAGACAGGAGACGTCATGGCATGTGCCTTCTCTTCATACAGCTAATCGGCGGGGGTGCCGGGTGTCTGATATTGATGACTTTACTGAGGATAGATAATCAATATTAAAAACCTGGAAAACCCCTTTAATTAGTCAAATATATTTATGACCTAACAGGATAGATGATCAATATCAGATTGGGTGGGGTGCAGCTGCTGAGACTCCTATCAATCCTGAGAATGAGCACTGAGTATTTTACATAGCACACAGTTATTCCCATAGAAGTAAATAGAGAAGTGGACCAACATGCACACTACCGTTCTTGAGATCTACCTACCATGATCTAACGTTTATCTTCTATCCTGTGTATAGGTGATAAATACTTTTTGTGGGATAACCCTTTTAAAAATGTAAACGTTTTTAAACTTTAAAAGTTTATAAAGTACTACATCTCTATACGCTGATTTTTTGTAACTTTTTGGCAGTCTTCACTATTCATAATGGCAGCTTCTGAGTGCTGTGTTGGCAAACAATATATTTTCTTGGACCAGTTAGCTGTTTGGTATAAATCTAACTGAAGCATTACTTATTAGCTACAGACTCTGATTTGATGATGTAATCACATAATGAAAAAGTATTATATCATCATGTAGTCTTAGCCTAAGGCCAAGTTCACAGGTCAGCTGCATCGGATCACGATCCCATTCACTTTAATGGGTCCGCGATCCGCCCGTTCCACAAAAAGATAGGACAGGTTCTATCTTTTTGCGGAATGGAAGTACGGGACGCAACCCCACGGAAGCACTCAGTAGTGCTTCCGAGGAATCCCGTTCCGTGCGACCGTTCCGCAATTCGGGATTTGCGGACCCATTGAAGTGAATGGGTCCGCATCCGTGATGCGGAATGCACACAGAACTGTGGCCGTGTATGCGGGCCGCAATACGGCCACGGATCACACACGTTCGTGTGAACTAGGCCTAAGGAGTCTTGGACGCTATAGTATGAAGCTTTAGGGCATGGGTTCACAGGTCGTGGGCCGCATATGACTCACTCTGCAACTAGTCTTCTTCCAGTTGCCCTGTTGGACAGAAACACAGCTGATTAGTGCTCATTAAAGGTAGGCTTCGGTAATGAGCTCTTTGCTCTCAGTCTCTGAATATAGAGAAACCTAAGAAAAATCAGATGGTGACTATGGTCATAGCAGATCAAGGGAATTTTTTCAATTCTCATTAAGAAAAAGCATTGTTCCACAGTGAAAAGTCCTCTTTAAGAACATTGGAATCTCTACAAGAAACACCTAAACATCTTGGCACCTTAATAAAAAGAGATTAGCAGGAAGTCTTTCATATCTGCCATAACACCACTCCCTTTTCTGAGCACAGACTTTAAAAGTTCTTTGGTGAGTCAATAACCAGATCCTTAAATATAATTGGAGGGTGGAGCTGAACATCATGCTGACTCAATTAACTCCCTGTCCATCTGTGTTTCATGATTCAGCTCAGCAGAGACCTGTAAGGACTACGATTTTCTCTTGGAATTCATATTCACACATTATTCCTGCTAACTGATATGGAACTAATTCTAAAAAGGGATGGAAATGTGCTTGTTATGTATGCTTTCTCCTAAAGGTATAGTACTAGTAAATAAAACAGCACCAAGGGAATAAGGCCACCTTACAATATCAACCAAAATGTACATTTTTTTTCTTCTTATTTTACTACAAATCAGATAAGCTTTTAGTTCATCTTAAAGGGGTTGTCCTAGCATTTAAAACTGATAACCTATCCTCAGGATAGGTCATCAGTATCTGATCGGTGGGTACCGGATCATTGGGCGCTTTGTCTTTGGTAAGCAGCGAGGAGGCCGTGGCTCTCTCAGCAGAGCACTACAGTCTCTTCAAATACTGTAGCTGGTTGACAGGGTTTCCGGCTGTTGGAACAATAAGATACTATTCTGAGAACCGGTCATCAGTATTAAACATTTGGAAAGCCCGTTTACATAAAAAATCATGCCTCTTATTTTATTAGTACTATTTATATTACTTTATCTACAATTATTATAGTTATTATTATTATTATTATTAACAGATACAGAAGCAGAAATAGCACCTTTCTTGTTCATGGCCTCAGCCTGGTATTGCAGCTTATGTTTATTCAAGTGAATCTAGCTGATACCTTGACAAACCTGTAACTCTTATTCTGCCATTTATTATGGATGGACGAGGAGATTGGTGAAGGCGTTTCAAGGAGGATGTAGTGTTTCTGGAGGCAGTGATGGTAGAAGAAAACACTATAACAAGTACATTGAGATGACGTGAAAAGATAGCCATTTCTGTATGATTGCGTAGGTACTGTATTTTGTCATGTGGGTGTAGTGCCCCTAATCACAGCAAGCTGGCTTTACCATGTATCTGACACCTCCTATAACCTCCCATTGATCAGTAATGACATGACTGGCAGCAACACAATTTTTTTTTGTTACAGTGCTTGATAGTTCAGGATATAGAACTCCGAAGCCTGTAAGTACAAATTGTCTGGTGCCATGCACTCTCTCCATCAACTATATTATACAGGCTATAGAAAGCTCTGACATGGGAATTTTTTTTTTTACATGTGTTAGTTGTTACCTTGAGTTTAAAAGGTTGCACTAAGTTTCTGTTGCAAATTTCCCTCATTCATTTCTAGCCCCCGATATACAGTTTGTACCGGATCCGTTTTTTCCGGATGACACCGGAGAGACGGATCCGGTATTTCAATGCATTTGTCAGACGGATCAGCATCCGGATCCGTCTGACAAATGCCATCAGTTTGCGTCCAGATTGCCAGATCCGGCAGGCAGTTCCGTTGCCGGAACTGCCTGCCGAAATCCTCTGCCGCAAGTGTGAAAGTACCTTACGCGAACCAGTTCGGACTGAACTTTGCTATTTTTTGGATGGCAGACAAACCTGAATCTTTCAGTGGGAAAAAAGCACTAGGGAGGAAGAAGAATGGTTCTCACATGACCCTGAGAGAAACTGGGGGGAGGGCTTGCCCTGACTGTCTCCCAGGCTGACAGACAGCCTGGATGAACCAATCAGTGCTGCAGCAGGCATGGATGTGCCCTAGCAGAATGGGCAGAATGCCATTCTGTGCTGGACTGTGAAAGAGGGTGGTTGGGTCTTACAGTGTCTGCCAGGAAAATGATCTTAGTGAGTCAGGGACAGTCAGGAATCAATCAATCATGCTTATTTCTAGGGACAGTGAAGGTAAAGGCTAGGATTCCAAAGAAGATTTGTGCGTGTTGTGTACAATAGAGAAGCAGAACAGCTGACAGACAGAGCAAGAGTAGACAGGATCTGTGGCCGCCTGTGCCTGCAATCAGATGTGCAGGTGCACCTCAAAAGTAGCTACCTGCAAGCAAATACTTTCATTTTGTTTCCCCATTTTCACAGAAATTCTTTTGTTTTTTGTTTTCAGTTTCTGCACAGTTGGAATTTAGATTTTTGGGGGGATTTTTAAATGTGATTAAACCAGCATATATAAGTGATTACTACAAGACACAAGATATAGCAGCAATCTACCTATATTTGTTAAGTTTAAATTGAGCGTCAAGCCTCAATCTTCTGTCTATGTATTTTCACTTTCCACACAGTTGCAATTTTATTTTATTTTGGAGGGTGCTTTCAATTCAATCAAGCAGCATATATCCAAGATTATTGCAGCAATACCCACAGTGTTGCAGCAATCTACCTGTGTGTGTTAAACTGAAATTGAGCGTCAAGCCTCAGTCGTCCGTTTACGTATTTTCAGTTTCTACATGGTTAGAATTTACATTTTTGGGGGATTGCTATATGTAATTAAACCAGCATATATATATATATATATTTACTAAAAGGTATAGCAGCAATCTACTTCTGTGTGTTAAGTTGAAATTGAGCGTCAAGCCTCTTTTGTTTACATGTTTTCAGTTTCCATACGATCGCAATTACATTTTTTTTTTCGGGGGTGCATTCAATTTAATTAAGCAGCATATATTCGTGATTACTGTAGCAATACCCATGGTGTGGCAGCAATCTACCTGTGTGTTTTTAATTGAAATTTGAGCCTCAGTTGTCCATTTATGTATTTTCAGTTTCCACATGGTTGGAATTTCCATTTTTTGGGGGATTGTTAAATGTAATTAAACCAGCATATATATGTGATTATTACCAGACACAAGGTATAGCAGCAATCTACCTCTGTGTGTTAAGTTGAAATTGAGTGTTAAGTCCTCACATATTTTATATTTATTTTATATTTTTTATTTTAAAAAATTCTACACAGTTGGAATTTACATTTTTTTTTTTTGGGAGGGGGGATTACATTTCTTTAAGGCACAGCATAAATGTATGTGATTACTGGGTCAATGCCAACATTTTATCACAGTCAAGGCAATGCTGGGGCCTGCATCATGCCACTAATGCCTGAGGGTCAGTTTCCATGTATTCACTTTCCACACAGTTGAAATTTATAAACCAATTTGTGTCCGAATCGAACAATTTCAAAAATTCGGCGAACCAGACCCGAAACGAATCTTGATTGGTTCACTCACCTCTAATCTGCATCAAGTTTCTCTGATTATCACTCTTCCAATACTTGTGGCAGATTGTTCCGCAAATTTGTGAAATGTAGGGCACACGTTTCCAGTTGTTTGAAAAAAAGCTCTTTTATCTGAAGACAACTAAACACACCAAACCATGTAATTAGCTTTTAGACAAGCTTAGCATGCATTGCATCCTAGCATTTCTTAGAACAAGCTCAGGGATATCATTGAAGCGGCTACATTACAGAATTCGATGCCCATCCCCTGTGCTAAGCACAAATTTATGAATTACCGCTGCTCTCAAGAGCGAGCATTCAGGCAGAGAGCATATTGTGATTAATCCTTCAGCTGTAAGAGTGGCCAACAAGGCAATGTGCTGCTTAGCCTTGGAGGAGCGATGATGCTAAAAAGCGGTTAAGTAGTGTCAGCGAGACAGATTTAAATATCTAGATGGGGCACCAGTGGTATGCCGTAGAAGAGCTGTGGTCTAATCCGAGATCATCAGATCTGTCACATTAATTGCCACCTCCACATGCCGTATCTACTACTGATCATTCGCACGCTCAGAATATCAAAGGATCTGTGAGACTCCGTGACAATACAGCGAAGCCGCTCCTCTGACTATACTTAACACTTTGAGTACCTGAACAAAATGACATAAAATCTGAGAAGTCAAATTTTTATGCTGATTGTTTCTAAAAAGTATGAATTGTTTTGAGCATTGGTACATTGGCAGCCATCAGACCCAATTTAGGGTTTTACATAAATCATTTTATTGATTAATAGCTGTTTTTCATATTGATGACCATTCTCTCATCCAGGTATATACAACATTTTAATTAAAAATTATCTTTTAATCATTCACAATTTAATGTTCTATATTTCAAGGATATTATTAAAAGTAAAGAATAACAGTAATGGTCTAGTATGCAAATATCAGTTAGGGGTTTCCATTAGGCAAGTAAAATACTTCCATATGAGCAATGACTTGGAGGGATATTCAGCATGAAGTTGGTTTCACGAGAGCACTATGGGGGTCATTTATCATTCTGAAAAATGTCTAATTTAGTCGTATTTCAGGCCCAAATTGTGGCGCAACTAGCTAGTTGCGCCACAATCTGTGAATTTGCTCTGGGCGGAGAAGGGGACGAGCTGGCAGGCCCGTCTCATTTACCATTTTCTACGGAACCACCTCCGGCTTAGGGCTTTATTAAGACAGGCGTTTTAATAAATGTGCCCCTATATGGCTATATTTTAGCATCCAGGTTGTAGTCCCAAGACTTAGATCTCCACTGCTCTTCTTTCAGAGGGCTGCAGGGGCAGTGGAGGGGATGAAAGTAGTTGTACTCATTTGGCTGCACTCAGGGTGCACTCCTGTGCTCCCTGGGCTATGCAGTGATAGGAGGGCGTACTATTTCTTCCCTCAGGCACAATCTGACTTTGGGGCCCTCATCCTGATGGTAGAGGAAGTACACGTCATGTAAGGGGTTTTGTGGGAGCAAGTCATGAGTAGTAGCCCAGTGTGTTGGTGATGCAGCATGGTACAATAAGAAGACAGGATTTTAGTATAAGTACACTGTACTTTACTGAGGAAGTTTTGCAGATCGTTCACACAGGCACTGAATATGTCAAGCACAGTCACCATGTGCAGTTTCTCAAGGCAATATATAGGAGACAGCTGGTTAAGTCTCTTATAATATGCTCAATCTTTCCCAGCTAACTAAGGGCTGCAACTTGTTCCTCTCACCCAAACTATATTGGTATCTCCTCAATATAGCACAGTCTCTAAACAGGTCATCAGGCTGTTCTTTTAGTATGATGGGGAACTTGAAGCTTATTATATCCCACCAACATGCAGGGAAGTCTGTAGCCAAGATGCAACAACTCTCAAACTGCTATACTCTCATTAGAATACAGTAATTCTTTCCCTAAACAGCTGGCACATATGCTGTCACATTGCCCCTTCTTTTAATCCTTTAGCGCAAGATGATTATCTGTACAATTCTGCTCCAAGCTGCTTACACACTCACTTTCTACATCAGACTGATCTCCAGAGAGGAAGGGATGGTGCCAGCCCATGTCTAGGAATAGTAAATCGGGACCCAGTGCTCTTTCCATGTACAGCTTATGAGACATACAGTTTATAAAATAGAATCATATTAACATTTTCAGTGGGACATTGCATTCTGAATGGAAAATACAGTAAACCATCAGAATGACCTATAGCACCACAAAGGATCCAGGCTAAATTAGTGCTGCAGATCCTTCATTCCCAGGATCAGTTATGCTTCTAGATGCCCAGTGAATAAATTCAGCAAATAAATTCTATTCTTTGTATAGTAAAACAATTTACAATTATCCCCTATACCAGGGATGCTCAACCTGCGGTCCTCCAGCTGTTGTAAAACTACACAATGCCCTTCTGTAGGATGATAGCTGTAGGCTGTCAGGGAATGATGGGAGTTGTAGTTTTGTAACAGCTGGAGGGCCGCAGGTTGAGCATGCCTGCCCTATAAATTCTGTATCAATTTCTCAAATCTTCTAGAAAGCTGTGCACCTCTGTGTCCATCACATAACCAGGACAGCAAACAGCAGAACAGTGGCAGCAAACAATGAAAATTCCTAATGAATATCAGCAAGCAGAGATCTTAAAAGATCTGAGTAAAACTATAACTTCATTACACAAAGAACAGCATTTATTGCAGAAACCAGACTACCCCTTTAAGAAACCACAGACCATCTTAGAAATCTCAGTGCTTTAGCCCCCAGAATGTGAACATTATTCTGAAAAGTTATATTCATTGAAATATATATAGTTATTTGCCGCTGTGGTAAAATAATACAGCAGCCAGATTGTGCAAGCCCATCAAGGATGAACTTGGCCAAATTGCTGACCTCTAATTGCAATCTTAATGTCTCTTTCCTCTTCACTTTATTGTCACACAAGAGGTGGTTTCGATGGCCGAGACAGCCGGAGCAATTTAAAAAAAAAATATTGATGTGCTCTTGTGAATAATGACATAACAGAAATTGTTGAGTATCAGCAAATTAAAAATTTTAATTCAAAACTGGTCAGAAGAATTAAATTTAAATTTAATAGAGATCAGCACATGTCAGATCCCTTATTCCTTATGACACAGTGCCCCCCAGAGGTCAAGGAAATTCTCCCATCATGAGGCTTCCTTGGAAAATACAAGATCTCCTCTCAGATCAATTTGACACATTCTATCATTTCCCACTTGCTAACTAGAAGGATTAATGACTACGTTCCAATTTCATCTTCCCCGACTAAACACACATTCCATGCACGACTTATTCTGATGTGATGACTTGTATGACAGCACCATCTAGTGGTAATCCTCTGGACATAATAGCTTTCCCGTTCCTACGAATCACCTACAACAGCATCCATTACCTACTATCATTTTCATGCCTATGGGAGCGGTGTAGTATTTACAACGGTGCCCAGGCGGCAAGGATTTTATTTTTAAAGAGACAGTGCCCTAAATAAAAAAATTAAGATGAGGCATGTTTACTAGTGTTGAGCGAGCATGCTCGGCCGAACACCAGTTCGGCTCGAGCATAGCGATGCTCGGCACATCGCGGTGTTCGGCTGAATATCGCGTGTGCTCGAGCGTGATGCTTGAGTCTCCTCCTGGCACGTTTGTTGGCTGCTACGCAGCCGATAAACATGCAGGTAAGTACTGCCACTCACTGTAATGCTGTAGTCATGTTGGTTACTGGCATTACAGTGATTGGCTGGCCGGAACGCGTCATTGGGTGCTATAAAGCACGCGATGACACGTGGTTCGGCTCAGTCTTAGTCAGGGAGGGCTGTGTTGTAGAAGGAACAGATAGTGTAGGGAACTGAATAAAAAAAGTTGTTAGGCAGGACTATTGTTGTGTCTGGCAGCAATATATATTTTTAGAGGAACCTGCGCTAAATTGCGTGCAATTGTTAGAGACCCAAAAGTCCTTTTAAGGACTATTGTTGTATCAGGCAGCAATATATACTTTTAGCGCAACCTGAGCTAAATAGCTTGCAATTGTTTGGCCGCTGCAGACAGAGACATTATCTGCGATACATCTCCTGTGCAAAGGGTGCAGGGCCTAAAAATATCTGTGACATCCATGTACTTTTACCGTAGACGCTGCGGACAGCGACATTATCTGCGCTACATCTCCTGTTTAATGTGTGCGCATACTAAAAATATCTGTGATATCCGGTGTACTTTTTCCGTAGACGCTGCGGACAGCAACATTATCTGCGCTACATCCCCTGTCAAAGATGCAGGCCCTGCACCTGGACTTTTGCAAGCACCGTCAGCTAGCATACCCACCTCTGTGTCCCAGCGCATCGTACAGATGTCCATACCCCAGGCCTTTGAACAAAAGCGCAAATACCCAGACACCCACCCACAGGCCATAGCACTAAATGCGCACCTTTCCAAATTGCTGGCCCTGGAAATGTTGCCATTTAGGCTTGTGGACACTGAGGCTTTCCGCAGCCTGATGGCGGCGGCCGTCCCTGTTACTCAGTCCCTAGCCGCCACTATTTTTTCCGGTGTGCCGTCCCTGCCTTACACCAGCATGTGTCCCATAACATCACCCGTGCCCTGACCAACGCAGTTATTGGGAAGGTCCACTTAACGACTAACACATGGACAAGTGCTTGTGGCCAGGGACGCTATATTTCCCTGACGGCACACTGGGTGAACGCTGTGGAGGCCAGGAGCGAGTCGTACCCTGGGATGCCAAGGTATTTAGTGCTTCTGGGGGTATAATAACTGATAAGCGCATCCGCCTGTCAACTAAAAATGCTGACAGGTTGACCCTGACTTCTCTACTCAACCAGAGGAAAGCGGCTGAACATAAAGGCACTTTAAATGTGGCTTTTATGGTGTATTGAATACACTGTATTCCTAGGCACCCCTTCCACCACAAAAAAGGGTATATGGTTCAATCTTCCTTTTCTCATCCTCATCCTCCATCATATCATCATGCTTATTAGGCTGCCCACGCTCCTAATGTTTTAGAGGGTCAGCAGCAGCCCCTCGCCCATAATTTTTGTCCATGGTCAGATCAGCAGCAGTCCCTCGCCCCTAATGTTTTAGAGAGTCAGGTCACCATCAGACCCTCAACCATAATTTTTTCGATGGTCAGCTCAGCAGCAGGCACTCGCCCCTAATGTTTTAGAGAGTCAGCTCAGCAGCAGACCCTCACCATTAATGTTTTAAATGGTCAGCTCAGCAGCAGGCCCTTGCCCATAATTTTTCCATGGTTAGATCAGCAGCAGGCACTCACCCCTAATATTTTAGAGTCAGCTCGGCAGCATATGCAGTACGCCGCCCTGTCGGGTATTGCGATTGTGAGGTCACGGTTACTTAGGCAAACGAGAGTTGCTATGGGTTACTCACAGTTTGTAGGATGACCCTGGGCAGCGTACAGCAGTGATGGAGAGGCTGGCACAGTAGTCCTCTGGGACACACTCTGTATTTAGGGACCAGGCCTGATGGTGGATAAGGTGCCCTGGGTGTTGCAGATATTTAATGTGCCTAGGGCAAGGTCCCTTTAAGGTTCGTGACGCCAGTGCCTGTAACGGTGGCACACCGATTTAGCGTTGTAGTAAATGAGGAACACGGTGTTATGGTGAACCAAACTTTGCTTTACTGACAACAGTTCAACTTTGTACAGGTGGTAATCAATACAGTTCCATATAGTTGGTTCTCATCATAAGCAGGCTTTCACATCAATGGCAGGTATACTGTTCCTTGCAAGATACTCAGAGGGTAACAACAACACACTCAGACCAGGCTGTACCTTCTCCTCAGAAATAGTGTACACTGTCCCTTAGAACTCCTGTCTGGTTCTATCCCAAGGCCCGGATGCCCTAATGCTGGCTTTTATCCTTGGTAACAATCTTCCTCCCGTATTTATCCTTGCTTTACATGAATAATTCTTCTGCCCTTCAACTTACTTGTTTTAGCTGAAAACACTGGCTCTGCTTGGCTTGTGGGAACTGCAGGTTTCTCCCAGGAGGCAAACTCTTCTCTTGGGGTGACTCTTCTGAGCTAACTATGGCTCATGTACTACAGGCAGGCTGGACTTCTTCCCAATAGCCTCCTGGTGGCAACTAGAAGCCTGGACTATCTAGCTGCATGTCAGGAGGAGGCCCTCAGCATGTCTCTGGCTGGTGCCCTCTCACTTCTGTCTCCACAGACTCCTGACTACAGACTAACCCCTCCCTGTCTGGGTCTAAGTATATATACTAAGTGTTCACTAGCTCCCTCTAGTGCCTAGGATGCCTAACTACACCCTAATAGGCCTGCTGCACATATCACAGGGAAAAATACACATTAAATATACATTAAAAATGCATTAAAATGTACTGTGAAATACACTGCCACTGTTCCACAGGAGGTGGAGTACGACGTGGCTCAATTGACCCTTGTGTAGTGCCCACATTCACCTAGTGGGACACTACACATACCCTCACCCCTAATACTTTAGATGGTCAGCTCAGCAGCAGGCCCTCGCCCATAATTTTTTCCATGGTCAGATCAGCAGCAGGCACTCGCCCCTAATGCTTTAGAGAGTTAGCTCGGCAGCAGACCCTCTCCCCTGATGCTTTCGATTGTCAGCTCAGCAGCAGGCCCTTACCCATAATGTTTTAGATGTTCAGATCAGCAGCAGGCACTCGTCCCTAATGTTTTGAGAGAGTCAGCTCAGCAGCAGATCCTCACCCCTAATGTTTTAGATGGTCAGCTCAAAAGCAGACCCTTACCTCTAATGTTTTAGATGGTTAGTTCAGCAGCAGGCCCTCGCCCATAATGTTTTAGGTGGTCAGTTCAGTAGCAGGCCCTTGCCCATAATGTTTTAGATGGTCAGTTCAGCAGCAGGCCCTCGCCAATAATGTTTTAGATGGTCAGCTCAGCAGCAGGCCCTCACCCCTAATGTTTTAGATGGTCAGCTCAGCAACAGACCCTCACCCCTAATATTTTAGATGGTCACCAGCAGACCCTTGCTCCTAATGTTCTTGAGGGTCACCAGCAGGCCATCAATCATAATTTTCAAGGGTGTGTATGATGCCCTCCTTTATGTGTAATAAAGGGTGTATTGGAGTGCCGGTTCCTTGTAATTTTTGGCATCCCTTTTTTGGCAGCCCTTTCGCAGTGCATAGGCTTTATGAGTGTAGGAGTCCCACTTCCTCAATAATTGTACCACAATGTGAATGAGGCCGTCTTTTATGTGATATACAGGTTGTATCGGAGTGCCTCTTCCTTGTAATTTTTGGCAGCATTTGCACTTTATATACAAGTAAATATACAGGAAAGAATGTTTCCTTAGAATTTTTCCTCTAAAATCGATTTTATCTTCAGTTTTGTGCGTATTATTTTCAGTCTGTAAAATTGGCATACTACTCGGACAACATCGTTCCCAGCAGTGACCTCAGAGTACAATATGCATCCAGACATCCTCCCCATGGTGTTCCCGAACCATTTCAGTGGGGTTTCCATGAATTTCTGACCTTTTTATGTGTACCAGACACCAGGAGCCTCTTTACGGTCTTGAAAAATGAAAAGAAGCTGCAGCTTACCTGCTGTCCAATGGAGCAGTTCATCCTTGCACAGACAGGGGGCAGTACAGAACATGTAGTACTGCATAGAAGCTACTAGACAACCAATAAAGGCATTTCACCAGTGAAATGGCCATGCTGATTGGTTGGATCTGAGTCTGAGACATTGTATGTTAAGTCTAGTTTCAACTTACAATGGCCCAGGAAAGGCCATTGTATGTTGAAAATATTGTATCCTGTGACCATTGTATCTTAAAGGGGTTGTCCAGGTACAGAGCTGAACCCGGACATACCTCCATTTTCACCCAGGCAGCCCCCCTGACTTGAGCATCGGAGCAGTTCCTGTTCCAATGCTCTCTTTTGCCCTGCGCTAAATCTCGCAGGGCAAAGGCATTTTTAGGAGTTCCGATGACATACCGGGGCTCTCCATGGGGCTGCTAGGATGCCCGGCACTGATGGGCGGGCTTTAGCGCTGCCCTAGCCAGTAAAACAGTTAGGGAAGCACTAAAACCCGCCCATCAGATCCGGTGACGTCACCGAACACACTGCCGGGTGGAAGTTTCCGCCCGGCAGTGTGTTATGATAAACAAAAGAGCCCTTGCCCAGTGCAATCTAGCACAGGGCAAAGGAGCGCAACGGAGCATGAGATGCTCCGAAGCTAGCCTCAGGGATGCTGCCGGGGTGAAAATAAGAGTATGTCTGGGTTCAGCTCTGAACCCGGACAACCCCTTTAACCCCTTAAGGACCCATGACGTACCGACACGTCAGGTATAGTTCCGATCACCGCCGCCTGGCGGGCGGTGATCGGAACCCGGTGCCTGCTCAAATCATTGAGCAGGCACCTTGGCTAAATGCGTGGGGGGGTCCCATGACCCCCCCATGTCGGCGATCGCCGCAAACCGCAGGTCAATTCAGACCTGCGATTTGCGGCTTTTACCTGGTGCGGCGGCGGTGGTGCCATCAGGTCTTCATGGGGCTGTAGGGGGGACCCGATGGCATGGAAGGCAGCGCGATGCAGCCCCCTGGATCTCACAGGCCGGAAGCTGTATGAGTCATACACACAGTATTACTCATACAGCCAATGCATTTCAATACAGAAGTATTGGAATGCATTGTAAAGGATTAGACCCCAAAAAGTTCAAGTCCCAAAGTGGGACAAAACATAAAGTGAAAAGAAAAGTTGAAAAAATAAAGTTTTCCCCCCAAAAAATTTTAAGTTTCAAGTAAAAATAAACAAAAACATAATTTTCCCCAAATAAAGTTAAAAAAAATTGGTAAAAAATAGGAAGGGGGGGAAAGAATATATATTAGGTATCACCGCGTCCGTATAGACCGGCTCTATAAACATATCACATGACCTAACCCCTCAGATGAACACCGTAAAAAATGAAAAATAAGAACTGTGCTAAATAAAATAAAAAATTGTCACCTTACATCACAAAAAGTACAACAGCAAGCAATCAAAAAGGCATTTGCCCACCAAAATAGTACCAATCTAACCATCACCTCATCCCGCAAAAAATTTGCCCCTACCTGAGACAATGCCCAAAAAATAAAAAAACTATGGCTCAGAATATGGAGACACTAAAACATCATTTTTTTTGTTTTAAAAAAGCTGTTATTGTGTAAAACTTACATAAATAAAAAAAAGTATACATATTTGGTATCGCCGCATTCGTATCGACCAGCTCTATAAAAATATCTCATGACCTAACCCCTCAGATGAACACCGTAAAAAATAAAAAATAAAAACTGTGCTAAATAAACCATTTTTTGTCACCTTACATCACAAAAAGTGTAATAGCAAGCGATCAAAAAGTCACACGCACCCCAAAATAGTGCTAATAAAACCGTCATCTCATCCCGCAAAAATCATACCCTACCCAAGGTAATCGCCCAAAAACTGAAAAAATTATGGCTCTCAGACTATGGAAACACTAAAACATGATTTTTTTGCTTCAAAAATGAAATCATTGTGTAAAACTTATATAAATAAAAATGTTTTATACATATTAGGTATCACCGCATCCGTGACAACCTGGTCTATAAAAATATCACATGATCTAACCTGTCAGATGAATGTTGTAAATAACAAAAAATAAAAACGGTGCCAAAACAGCTATTTCTTGTTATCTTGCCTCACAAAAAGTGTAATATAGAGCAACCAAAAATCATATGTACCCTAAACTAGTACCAACAATACTGCCACCCTATCCCATAGTTTCTAAAATGGGGCCACTTTTTGGGAGTTTCTACTCTAGGGGTGCATCAGGGGGCTTCAAATGGGACATGGTGTCAAAAAAACCAGTCCAGCAAAATCTGCCTTCCAAAAACCGTATGGCATTCCTTTCCTTCTGCGCCCTGCGTTGTGCCCGTACAGTAGTTTACGACCACATATGGGGTGTTTCTGTAAACTACAGAATCAGGACCATAAATTTGAGTTTGGTTTGGCTGCTAACCCTTGCTTTGTAACTGAAAAAAAAATATTAAAATGGAAAATCTGGCAAAAATTAAAATTTTTTAAATTGTATCTCTATTTTCCATTAATTCTTGTGGAACACCTAAAGGGTTAATGACGTTTGTAAAATCAGTTTTGAATTCCTTGAGGGGTGTAGTGTATAGAATGGGGTCATTTTTGGGTGGTTTCTATTATGTAAGCCTCGCAAAGTGACTTCAGACCCGAACTGGTCCCTAAAAATTGGGTTTTTGAAAATTCAAGATTTGCTTCTAAACTTCTAAGCCTTGTAACATCCACAAAAAATAAAATATCATTCCCAAAATGATCCAAACATGAAGTAGACATATGGGGAATGTAAAGTAATAACTATTTTTGGAGGTATTACCATGTATTATAGAAGTAGAGAAATTGAAACTTTGAAATTTGCCATTTTTTAAAAAATTTTGGTAAATTTGAATGAATTTTTTTTACTTCATTTTACCAGTGTCATGAAGTGCAATATGTGACGAAAAAACAATCTCAGAATGGCCTGGATAAGTCAAAGCGTTTTAAAGTTATCAGCACTTAAAGTGACACTGGTCAGATTTGCAAAAAATGGCCAAGTCCTTAAGGTGAAATTGGGTCGAGTCCTTAAGGGGTTAAGGGATCACTATATTAGTAATTCTGGTTTTGCAGTGATGGGTAGCATAAAGAAGACAATATACAGTACTGATGTCAGTATATTGCACCTTGCATACTTTGCTTTTGAGTTGGTAAAATCAGGGCTTACCTGGGAACGCCCCTGAGCCGCCCAGAAACACCCATTTGCAGGCGGAAATACTGTAAGCCCTACCCAATTTTGGCCCGGTATAGCAGACAATTGCCAGTAATGTCTCTGAAAATCAGGGACAGTCCCAGCAAATTCAGGACAGTTGAATGAACAAAGATGAGGGAAGGTCATACAGCTCACCACTAAACCGCTTTGTAAGTCCAAATCCTGGGAAAATGTGACTGTGCATGGAAAAGCTGCTCCAGAAACGGTCCCTTACTGATAAGAGAAATCCAGCACTGTGTCTCGATAAAACAATTCTTTATTGGTAACTTCTTAAAGAAGAAATCCTGCAAAAACTGTTATTGTCTTACCTGTTAGAAAGGT
Organism: Bufo bufo; assembly: GCF_905171765.1. Lineage (NCBI taxonomy): Eukaryota > Metazoa > Chordata > Amphibia > Anura > Bufonidae > Bufo > Bufo bufo. The sequence continues at coordinate 176,594,811 of NC_053391.1, read as the reverse complement.
ACATGATGTAAATTGTAGTGAAGGTAATCTTCTTACCGGTGACTGTATTTGTGAGTTATAACCTTCCCTCTGATCCTTAGCTGTGTCATGTGATGAACAATCAGACTTTCCAAATAACACAGCATCTTAGGTGTTAACAGGATGTCAGTTTTTCTGTGTCGTCCTATGGGAGCCTCAATGTCAGCCTGATGCAGCTACCTCAGTTCTACGAAATCCTGTCTTACATGAGATTAGTGCACTTGATAACATTACCATTTTCAAGAGCTATTAGTTCTACCAGCTAGGGAAGCATAATTAAAGTCTAATTTGCACTAATATTTAAACCTTATGTTTTTTCATATGCCAAATGTCCATTTTGGCATCAGTCTCAATCTGTTCTTTAGAATAATTTTTTTCTTGTATAAGACTAAGGCGTGATAGTGATAAAAGGCTAATTTAATAAAAATTTTGTATTTATTTTTCAGTAAACACCAAAACTATCCAAATTTTAGGAATAGTCATCAGCAAGACTTTAAAAACAGGTATACAAATTGGTATGCTGCACACAATTTTTGGCCTTGTTCACCACTCATTTTTATAGAACATGGCCCTAATCTACAGCATCCAACCTAGGCCAAAATTAGGCTTCAAACAGATTCCTGAGACTATCAAAATACAGACCCTCCTAGTGTCCCAAAACTAATAGAAGACCCATACCATACCTTCCACATAAACACAGATCCAAGACTTTACCCCATTACTAATAGCAGCAAACCATCTTCTTTAATCCAAACTGCACCCCTCCTTTATACAGAACATAGACTAGCCGTCTTCTTTATACAGACCCCAAACCAATTCCTAGAGTAACCCCCTCCTTTAGACCCCATACCAAACCCCTCCTATTACAGATTCCAGGCCAGATTCCCTCCTTTCTACAAGCAGTGACCCAGTGGTACACTGCTAAAAGGGCTAATGCCATACCGTAATGTGGTTCAGTGCTAAAAAAAGGTTTTGACTTTACAGTGTATATTGTGTGCCATAAGCTGTGCACCTCCTTGCCGGTGCCTCATGGAGCCCTGCCCACCCAAAGACCTGCTGACCTCAAGGGCACTCCACCTAACATTAGGCAGGAGCCCCTGAACCAGGGAGCACCAGGGTGAGGACTGCTATCACGACTACTGCTACTACTACTCCTATCATTGCCACTACCAGGGGCATTGCTAGGTTAAAACATTCGGGGCCTGGGCCCCTGATGTTTTGTCCCAGGCCCCGAATGTCCTGCCTGCTAGATACAACTGTATTGCCATCCTCAGGACATCAATACAATTGAATCTAATTCACTGGAAGATCTGAAGGACCTGTGGTGACATCACAGGTCATGTGACCAGCAAAACCGGCAGTGGTTGAGAAGTACCTGCAATGATGTCACCATCATGTGACCAGTGCAGAAGAGGAGAAGACCTGGGGGAAGAATCTGTGGTGATGTTTGCTACATGAGGAGAGGTAATTGAAGGGAGAGGCAGAGCAATGCTGGGAGTTGTAGTTATTTAAATGGGACCGTACGTTAGGGCTGAAGGGAGGGATGTTATTTACATGGGACTGTGTGTTGGAGGTGGCCTGGGAGGGGGTCATGTTATTTACATGGGATTATATGTTGATGGCTGCTGTGGGAGTGTCACGGCTGAGGATGGGGGAAACCCTCAGCCGTGTGCCGTAGGAAGATGGTCGCTGCTTGACCAGGACAAACAGGATTAGGGAGCAGGTCACCTCCTACAGCGTCCCTAACCTGACCCTAACTCCTACCTGCATGGGCCGACCTTGAAGGTAGGAGGACCCATGCGCAGGAACCTTGGAGCCCTAACTTACCCTCCGACCGGTCCCTGGGCTAGGAGTCAGAGTAAGACATCCTGTTCCTTCTGGATACGGAGGAACAGGAGTCTCACTGGCCAAGCTGCAAGCAAGGGGAAACAAATGCAACCTATGGCGGTGGCAGGTACTTGCCACAAACATAGCAGAGACCTACCACAGACAACCAAGCCTGGAACCCATGTGGATGTACTGCCCACAGACAGCAGGACTCAGCACACACACAACACACGGGAACCCAGGACCACAGGTGCAATAAAGAAACATAAAACCAAAACACATCTTCCAGACACCAAAGGACATATATTTGCTTATGACCAGAAGGTTGGCCCCCACTGGCAGTTGGTAAGTAACCAGGAGGATGTCTACAGCCAGCATGGCTGAAACACCCTCTCTGGCTACTGCCTACAACTGAGGCTTTATAGGGCCAAGAGGCCACACCCAACAATCAGACACACCCCGTGACTCACACACACAGAAAGGGAGTTAACCCTTCCAAAACCACAGAAGGGAAAACATAACTTAAAGGGGAAGTGTCCAAACAACAAACACACTGCGGCTGTTGCCGCAGGCAACGACATGGGTGGCAAGCGTGTCCTGGGAGTCAGCCCGAAGGCCGGGACACTGCCACCACATGTACATAATACCACCAAACGTTGCCACGGACAGCCACAGTGCAGGCAAAATGTCAGTGCACACCAAACATAAACAAAGTGCACACAGACATACAAAAGTGCTTACAAACGCGCATACAACTCAGAGGGCACCGCACACATAGCTGTTGTCCGCGGCAACCGCACTTGAAGCCAACAACCTTATGCCTCAAGCTGCGGTTGACACTACAACCCAAAACCGCGGGCAACAGTATGCGGCTCCCAAGGAGTCACGGCCAAAACCGTGGCCGTGACAGGGAGGGAGTGATGTTATTTACATGGGATTAAATGTTGAAGGGGCAATTTTATTTACATGGGACTATATGTTGAAGGTGGCTGGTGGGGGGGAATTATGTTATTTACATGGAAATGAATGTTGAGGTGGTGATGTTTACATGAAATTGCATGTTGGAGGCGGCTGGGAAGGAGGTGATGTTATTTACATAGGACTCTATGGCGGAGAGAGGGAAATAGTGTTATTTACATGGGACTGTATGGGGAGGGGAGTGATGTTATTTACATATAAATGTATTTTGAAGGGGGCAGGAGAGATGGTGTGATGTTAATTACATGGGCCTGTATGGTGGACAGAGGAATATAATTACAGGGGGCACTGCAGAGGGCATTATAAATACTGGGGCCACTTCAGGGTGACCATTATAACAGTAGGGGGCAGTATAAATCCAGGGAACATAAGGCGTTCCTATTACTACTGGGGGCTCTATAGGAGGAACATATAGATCTGCCTTATTTTTACTAAGAGCACTATGGGGGGCCTTATTACTACTGAGGGGTCTGTAGAGAGCTTTATTACCACTGGGGGGGAAATAGGGGGCCTTATTTCTACTGGGGGCTCTGTGAGGGTATTATTAATACTGGAGGGATCTTCTACTAATGGGGGCACTCTTGGGGAGCATTATCACTGTTGGGGGCACTGTAGGGGGCAGTATTACTAATGGGGGCATCCTAGAAGGGAATTACGATTGGTGGGACTATGAGGAGCACTATTACTATGGGGGCACTCATATTTCTTCAGGATAGTATTTTGGGCTATTGGGGAGCAGAGTGAGCAGCAGAATAACACTGTGGGGACTCCAGGTTGGAGGATGATGATAGAAATGTGCAGAAGCTAAGATGTCTGTGTGTTACACTCTGCAGAGACGAGGCGACTGAGAGAAGTGTCCGGACCGAATGGAGAAGATGATGACAGAGAAGATCTACATCAGAGGATACGTCACCTGGAGGCCCTGGATGTGACAGGTATGTGCTGCTAAATAGCAAGTACAGCAAAATGCTGTGTGTGTGGGGGGATGGGGGGAGACTTAGAGAACTGGGCCATATTCATTGGGGCTTGGGCCCCGGAACTTTTGAGACTCTAGCAACGCCCCTGGCCACTACCAACACTCTCATCATCCGGCTCCCCTCTCCTGGGCTGGCTGCATATAGACCTCAGACCAGCATACAAATTCTCAGTTATGCCCATTTCTACACTCCTTTTCATTCCTGACCAGACGGCAGATAAACAAAGAGAAGGCAGCACTCCAAAAAAATCAAAGCTTTATTCACCCAATGTCAGCAATGTTCCAGCTGCTCAATGCATCTATTTTCAAGCATACAAATGTGGTAGATAGTAGAGTATACAGTTGCAAGAAAAAGTATGTGAACCCTTTGGAATTATATGGATTTCTGCACAAATTGGTCATAAAATGTGATCTGATCTTCATCTAAGTCACAACAATAGACAATCACAGTCTGCTTAAACTAATAACACACAAAGAATTTAATGTTACAATGTTTTTATTGAACACACCATGTAAACATTCACAGTGCAGGTGGAAAAAGTATGTGAACCCCTAGACTAATGACATCTCCAAGAGCTAATTGGAGTGAGGTGTCAGCCAACTGGAGTCCAATCAATGAGATGAGATTGGAGGTGTTGGTTACAGCTGCCTTGCCCTATAAAAAACACACACCAGTTCTGGGTTTGCTTTTCACAAGAAGCATTGCCTGATGTGAATGATGCCTCGCACAAAAGAGCTCTCATAAGACCTACGATTATGAATTGTTGACTTGCATAAAGCTGGAAAGGGTTCTAAAAGTATCTCCAAAAACCTTGCTGTTCATCAGTCCATGGTAAGACAAATTGTCTATAAATGGAGAAAGTTCAGCACTGCTGCTACTCTCCCTAGAAGTGGCCTTCCTGTAAAGATGACTGCAAGAGCACAGCGCAGACTGCTCAATGAGGTATAGAAGAATCCTAGAGTGTCAGCTAAAGACTTACAAAAGTCTTTAGCATATGCTAACATCCCTGTTAGCGAATCTACGATACGCAAAACACTAAACAAGAATGGATTTCATGGGAGGATACCACAGAGGAAGCCACTGCTGTCCAAAAAAAACATTGCTGCACATTCACAGTTTGCACAAGAGCACCTGGATGCTCCACAGAAGTACTGGCAAAATATTCTATGGACAGATGAAACCAAAGTTGAGTTGTTTGGAAGAAACACACAACACTATGTGTGGAGAAAATGAGGCACAGCACACCAACATCAAAACCTCATCCCAACTGTGAAGTATGGTGGTGGGGGCATCATGGTTTGGGGCTGCTTTGCTGCGTCAGGGCCTGGACGGATTGTTATCATCGAAGGAAAAAGAAATTCCCAAGTTTATCAAGACATTTTTCAGGAGAACTTAAGGCCATCTGTCCACCAGCTGAAGCTCAACAGAAGATGGGTCTTGCAACAGGACAACGACCCAAAGCATAGAAGCAAATCAACAACAGAATGGTTTAAACAGAAGAAAATATGCCTTCTGGAGTGGCCCAGTCAGAGTCCTGACCTCAACTCAATTGAGATGCTGTGGCATGACCTCAAGAAAGCGATTCACACCAGACATCCCAAGAATATTGCTGAACTGAAACAGTTCTGTAAAGAGGAATGGTCAAGAATTACTCCTGACCGTTGTGCATGTCTGATCTACAACTACAGGAAACGTTTGGTTATTGCTGCCAAAGGAGGTTCAACCAGTTATTAAATCCAAGGGTTCACATACTTTTTCCACCTGCACTGTGAATGTTTACATGGTGTGTTCAATAAAAACATGGTAACATTATATTCTTTGTGTGTTATTAGTTTAAGCAGACTGTGATTGTCTATTGTTGTGACTTAGATGAAGATCAGATCACATTTTATGACCAATTGTATATAGGTGAAACTCAGTTAACATCAATTAATATAATCAAGATATAAAATACACAAAATGTCATATACACTGTCAATATTCGATTGGAATTTATTGTGTATATGACATTTTGTGTATTTTATATCTTGATTATATTAATTGATGTGAATCACCCTGTCTATGGCAAAAACTTTTAGGGTCCATTCACACGTCCGTAATTTGGGTCCGCATTCGTTCCACAATTTGCGGACCCATTCACTTTCAATGGGGCTGGAACGGATGCGAATCCGCATTTTCGGGATCCACATCCGTTTTTTCGGGATCCGTTTTTTCGGGATCTGTTTTTTCAGGATTCGCAATTCCGTTCCTGAAAAAAATAGAACATGTCCTATTCTTGTCCGCAATTGCGGACCAGAAAAGGCATTTTCTATTATAGTGTCTGTGATGTGCGGTCCGCAAATTGCGAATCGCACATTGCAGATGTCCGTGTTTTGCGGATCCGCAAAACACTTACGGACGTAAGTATAATTATACTGTTGAGCAGCAGATAAGCCTAGCCTAGCCTCTGAGAGGTTAGGGGAGTAGCAAAAAGCAGAGAAGGCTGGCAGTTCTGGGCACTTTGAACAGGAAAGCCCATCCAGCTGGGCACTTGGGTGCTGTTTTCCAAAGAAATAAATGTGCTTTTTTTGGAGAGTGAAATAACACACAGAAAACAGAAAGGTACAGTATGTTTATAATGCTCATATAATGTTCTGCTGATACATCAGGTTCCTCACTTCTGTTCTGCTGCACAACGGGCTGTATTAGACCTGCACAGGGTCGGCCAGATCATCACTAACAAGTGTTTGTAGATACGCTCGTTAGCGATGATCTGCCTGTGTAAAACCGCCGCCGTGCTTCATCAGGCAATCACATTTTTTATGCAGGCTAAAAAATCATTGTTTTCCAGTGGAAGATCGTGATGTCTAATCACGCTTTGCTGCTGAAAATAATCATTCTGTATGGGGACGAGCAATTACATTAGAGATTGCTCCTCCTCATACTATTGAGGAGATAGCTGCAGGTAATAGCATCGCTCTCCTTCAATGAAGAGCAAGGGATTGTCGAGTAGAAACACTGAAGGTCTAATGCAGCCCTAATGATGCCTGTTGCTGCCAGGTTAACTAAAATGGCACCCTTCCTAGTACTTTATGTGTCCCCACTGTCCAAACCACCACCACCATGTGCCTAACTGACATTACAGACATAGAAACCGGATTCCAAAAAAGTTGGGACACTAAACAAATTGTGAATAAAAACTGAATGCAATGATGTGGAGATGGCAAATGTCAATATTTTATTTGTAATAGAACGTAGATGACAGATCAAACGTTTAATCCGAGTAAATGTATCATTTTAAAGGAAAAATACGTTGATTCCAATTTTCACGGTGTCAACAAATCCCCAAAAAGTTGGGACAAGTAGCAATAAGAGGCTGGAAAAAGTAAATTTGAGCATAACAAACAGCTGGAAGACCAATTAACACTAATTAGGTCAATTGGCAACATGATTGGGTATAAAAAGAGTTTCTCAGAGTGGCAGTGTCTCTCAGAAGCCAAGATGGGTAGAGGATCACCAATTCCCACAATGTTGCGCAGAAAGATAGTGGAGCAATATCAGAAAGGTGTTACCCAGCGAAAAATTGCAAAGACTTTGCATCTATCATCATCAATCTGGAACAATCTCTGTGCGTAAGGGTCAAGGCCGTAAAACCATACTGGATGCCCGTGATCTCCGGGCCCTTAAACGACACTGCACCACAAACAGGAATGCTACTGTAAAGGAAATCACAGAATGGGCTCAGGAATACTTCCAGAAACCATTGTCAGTAAACACAATCCACCATGCCATCCGCCGTTGCCAGCTGAAACTCTACAGTGCAAATAAGAAGCCATTTCTAAGCAAGATCCACAAGCTCAGGCGTTTTCACTGGGCCAGGGATCATTTAAAATTGAGTGTGGCAAAATGGAAGACTGTTCTGTGGTCAGACGAGTCACGATTCAAAGTTCTTTTTGGAAATCTGGGACGCCATGTCATCCGGACCAAAGAGGACAAGGACAACCCAAGTTGTTATCAACGCTCAGTTCAGAAGCCTGCATCTCTGATGGTATGGGGTTGCATGAGTGCGTGTGGCATGGGCAGCTTGCATGTCTGGAAAGGCACCATCAATGCAGAAAAATATATTCAGGTTCTAGAACAACATAGAAGACCCTGCATTTTTCAACAAGATAATGCCAGACCACATTCTGCATCAATCACAACATCATGGCTGCGTAGGAGAAGGATCCGGGTACTGAAATGGCCAGTCTGCAGTCCAGATCTTTCACCTATAGAGAACATTTGGTGCATCATAAAGAGGAAGGTGCAACAAAGAAGGCCCAAGACGATTGAACAGTTAGAGGCCTGTATTAGACAAGAATGGGAGAGCATTCCTATTTCTAAACTTGAGAAACTGGTCTCCTTGGTCCCCAGACGTCTGTTGAGTGTTGTAAGAAGAAGGGGAGATGCCACACAGTGGTGAAAATGGCCTTGTCCCAACTTTTTGGGGATTTGTTGACACCATAAAATTCTGATTCAACATATTTTTCCCTTAAAATGGTACATTTTCTCAGTTTAAACTTTTGTTCCGTGATTTATGTTCTATTCTGAATAAAATATTAGAAGTTGGCACCTCCACATCATTGCATTCAGTTTTTATTCACGATTTGTATAGTGTCCCAACTTTTTTGGAATCCGGTTTGTAGAAATATAGAAGATGGACAGCAGAAAAACACCACCTGGTCCATCTAGTCTGCCTATAGACATGTTTATCCAAGGCATGTTTAAATTCACTTACTGTAGATTTCCCAACTACATCTGTTTGTTCCAAGCTTCAACCATTCTTTCAGTAAAATAATATTTCCTGACATTGCTTCTGATCTTACTCCCAGCTAAATTCAGATTGTGTCTACTTGTCCTTGTGTTTAGCTTCTTATTGAGAACATTTCCTTCCTGAACCTTATTTAAACCTTTAACATATTTAAAGGTTTCAATCATGTCCAGGGTTGCCAACCGTCCAGAAGTTTCTGGACTGTGTGAAAATAGGTGACTTTTTTCCAATGTCCGTGAAAAAAATAGATGTGTCCATGATTTTTTGGAGGGTGGTGGTACCTAACTAGATTATGTTGGTGATAGTTAGAATTATTTTACAGCTGGCAGTAAATGCTGGTAAGGTATTATCAGTATTTTGATCTATAGACATTTATTACTTATAATCTTTATCATTCATTATGGTTTTCCAATTTGTCCCATAATTTTGGGGCAAGTTGTCCAGAAAAAAAGAAAAATTCTGGTTGGCAACTCTGATCATGTCCTCCCTTTCCCTTATTTCTTCAAGGTTATACAGATTAAGTTAAGTCTATCCTGGTATATTTTATGCTTAAAGGGATTCTGTCACTAGGATTAACGATATAGCGATATTTATATGTGCCCATTAGTCTCCATGCAGTGTTTAAAATGATCCCACTGTTTATGCTCTGTGTGTGTTAGATTCTTATAAAAATCGATCTTATTGATATGTAAATCACCCCTGACAGGAGCCCAAGGGGTTGTCCCACGATATGTTGGAGCCCAGCGCGCCCATCTATCCGGAGCCCAGCACCGCCTACCACTTAATTTATTCACTCCACTATCCCTGACGTCAGTCCTTCTCAGTGCCGCAATCTCGCGCAGGTGCAGTGGACACTAATCTTAGCGATTAGAATATTCAACACTATTTGCCAATACGAATATATAGCACTATATTCTAAATATTCACAAATTCTCTAAGTGGCGATATTCGCGATTAAAATTCGCAATTCGAATATTCGCGCTCAACACTACCAGGAAGCGGTGAAGGCTCTGTACTCACCGCTTCCTGGTCCTCGGCTGTCGGCTGTGCAGTGGCTGCGCACAGAGTGAGGGCGCTCTATGACCTCATGCTGTGCGCGCCGGTTCACAGCACAGCCAGCGGCAGGAAGAAGAGAATCGCGCTGGAGGAGAGGATAGGCGGCGTCCGGGAGCAGGAGAGTTAAGTGCTTTTTTATTTTATTCAATATGAGGCTGATGGAGGCTTATATAACGCTGCTGGGGGCTGGTGACAGGCAATGGGGCTCTTTTAATGCTGCTGGGGGCTGGTGACAGGCAATGGGGGCTGATATAATGCTGCTGGGGGCTGGTGAGAGGCAGTGGGGCTTATATAAGGCTGTTGGGGGCTAATGAGAGGTAATGGGGGCTGAAGAGAGGCTGCTGGGGGCTGGTGAGAGACAATGGGGGCCGAAGAGAGGCTGCTAAGGGCTGGTGGGAGGCTGCTGGGGGACTGATATGAGGCATATGGGGGATGATGAGAGGCATGGGGCTCTTATTTGAGGTCTGATTGGGGTCATTCACATTGGGGTCTGAGCTGTGGTCTGATTGGGGGTCTGATCTGAGGTCTTATTAACATTGGGGGTCTTATTGGGGCTGTCAGCTGAGGTCTGATTAACATTGGAGTTCTGATTGGTGGTCTGACCAGAGGTGTAATGAAAAATATATATTTTTTTATTGTCCTCCTCTAAAACCTAGGTGCGTCTTATGGGCCGGTGCATCTTATCGGGCAAAAAATATGGTATGTCTTTTTGTATGTGGGGTCTCCAGGACTGGACATAGTATTCCAGATGTGGTCTCACTAGCGATCCATACTGTGAAAGCACAATCTCTCTCTTCCTACTGGTTATACCTCTAGCTATACAGCCAAGCATCCTACTTGCTTTCCCTGCTGCCTGTCCACACTGTGCACTCATTTTGAAGCTGTCTGATATCAAGACATAAATCCTTCCCTTCTAAAGTCCTCACCAACACAGAGCTGCCAATACGATATTTAGACTTAGGTTTATTTTATATTTCAATATTTTATATTTGGAAACATTGAACTGCAGTTTCCTCTGTTTGGACCATTTATGTAGTGAAGCTAAATCTTTTTCCATGTTTAAAACCCCTCCAGGAATATCAACCCTATTTCACACTTTTGTGTCATCGACAAACAGACAAACCTTACCTTCCAAACCTTCTCCTATGTCAGCTACAAAGATATTTAAAAAGTACAGGACGGATCCTTGAGGTACAACACTTGTGACTTGTCTCGCCTCAGAATGAACCCCATTAACACTCTGATATCTACCCAACAGCCAACTGCGCAACTACTGAAAAAGTCCAATCTTCAGTAATTTATCTATGAGCTCATTATGTGGCACTGTATCAAAGACTTTGCTTAAATCCAGGTAGGCATATCCACGGCACCTCCTTCATCCAACACTTTTGTGACATACTCAAAGAAATCAATAATAATAGTTTGACATGATCAGTCCTCAGTAAAGTCATGCTGTTTGGGTACAATAAGTTGTTTTTAGGTGGTCAATTATCTTCTTTTTTGAAGGGTTTCCAATATTTTTACCACTAGAGATGTTAAGCTAACTGGTCTGTAGTTTCCAACTTCCTCTATGCCACCCTTCCTGTGGATGGGTACAACACTGGACATTCTCCAATATTGAGGAACATCACCTGTTAAGAGGAACTGGTTAAACAAATCCTTTACAGGAGCAGCAATCACAAACTAGTTTTTTTTAAGGACTATGTAGTGGATGCCATCTGGACCCATGGCCTTGTTTGACTATAACATCATTGTAGATCATCAAGTGAAAGGTGTCATCGCATTTAGCAGAGCTAGCCCTACAAGCATTGTGCTTTGTTTACCAGTAAATTTAACATCAATATGTTTTGGGAGATACATATATACTCGCTGCAAGTTTTACTTCATTGCATTTAAACCCAGGGTCTGATGCTATAAAGCAACTATGCTAACTACTAAGCCAACATGCTTGCTGATAATACATACTACCTTATTCCTTCCACTTATATGCATATCTCAAAATAAGGCTGGCCACCTCACTATATGGGAAATTTATTAAATTGTATATAAGTCTTTGATATTCCCTGTGCCACCAGAGGATGCGTGCAAAACAAAACACTGTCATTGTCAATTGGTCCTGAAGTGCCCACTTTAATATACCCAACTAACAATGCCATTGGAAATAATGCTAGGACACAGGGAAGGAGTTTGATGTTTAGGTCGGCCACAGTTTTTATTAATTAACTTATGTCAAACGTAACTTACTTTTATTCAGCATAAATAACTTTATACTCCAAGCAGAAACAAAACCCCAGAGTGCCTTATAGCAGCTGTCACTCCTGCAGGCATGTGGAAACCCCCATTTATATGGCCCTTTAAGGGCTACCACCCACTATAAGCATGCATGCATAAGCCTATGCAAACCTTCGCCTGCCACCCAGCAGAAACCGAGCCCTCTAAATACCATCCTGCAATCCAGAAAGGAAAATGTCTGTACTGATGTCGGTCACGTAACACTTCGTCTGGTAACAACAGATTCCCATTGTCACCTTCCAACTGCCTGTGCCTAACTGCAACACCACCCTGAGAACGAGAAAAACAGGACACACACATATTCAACAATCGCTGCATCCACTCCACCACAGAACCATCCTGTGCCCCACATCATACCACCTGCGGATCAATTTCCAACCACACCAGGATCAAACTAACAAAAAAACTCACAAACAGTCCATATCTAACTTCAACAAAGTAATCAACTCTGCCAATAGAACATAACACAGATAATTTCAACCTGCATGGATCACCAGTGCCGCAGGGGCTCAGGAATGACAATTGCCTTCCACCACCATCAAAACCTGTAATCACCGTAGGCCCCTGAATACCACTCCAGTAGACATCCAACTCCAAGAAACCCGGTTTGGTACTGCCAGCGCACACAGATGCTCTCCTCTTTACCTAGAAAACCTAAGAGTGTCAAAAAATCCACATCACAGGATGAATCTAAGGAAGAAGAAAACATTAATCCAGTAATAATTGGGGCTGAATATAATGCATAAAGCAATCCAACCACCATCTAACCAGTCATTTAAATTGCGAGTAAGAACAACCAAGCTCGCTAGCAACCATAGCCACTCCAATGCGGAAAGAGTGAGTACCACACTCGCAAGATCGAAGAACCAGCATGGAGAGCACCTGCTGGCAGTTCGTAAGAGGCTGTATGCATGAGGAAATGTGCGCCCTCCAGCCTTATGCTAAGAAACTCACACACAGCAAGAATACACAACTACCACGACCGAATACGTCCATCTTAGGCTACTTTCACACTTGCGTTCGGAGCGGATCCGTCTGGTGTCTGCACAGACGGATCCGCTCCTATAATGCAAACGCTTGCATCCGTTCAGAACGGATCCGTCTGCATAACTGTTTTTTTCAAATCAGATTTTTCACTTGAAAATTCAGATCCAACAGTATATTCTAACACAGAGGTGTTCCCATGGTGATGGGGACGCTTCAAGTTAGAATATACTAAAAGATGTGCACATGACTGCCCCCTGCTGCCTGGCAGACCCCCCTCCCCCCCCTGTATTTAACTCATTGGTGGCCAGTGCGGCCCCCCTCCCTCCCTCCCCTGTATTTAACTCATTGGTGGCCAGTGCGGCCCCCCCTCCCTCCCTTGTATTTAACTCATTGGTGGCCAGTGTGGCCGGCCCCCCTCCCTCCCCTGAATTTAACTCATTGGTGGCCAGTGCGGCCGCCCCCCCTCCCTCTCTTGTATTTAACTCATTGGTGGCCAGTGCGGCCGGCCCCCCCTCCCTCCCCTGTATTTAACTCATTGGTGGCCAGTGCGGCCGGCCCCCCCTCCCTCCGTTGTATTTAACTCATTGGTGGCCAGTGCGGCCGGCCCCCCCCCTGTATTTAACTCATTGGTGGCCAGTGCAGCCGGCCCCCCCTCCCTCCCTTGTATTTAACTCATTGGTGGCCAGTGCGGCCGGCCCCCCCCTCCCTCCGCCCTAATTAAAATGACCGACCCCCCATCATTGGTGGCAGCGGAGAGTTCCGATCGGAGTCCCAGTTTAATCGCTGGGACTCCGATCGGTAACCATGGCAACCAGGACGCTACTGTAGTCCTGGCTGCCATGGTTACTTAGCAATTTTAGAAGCATTATACTTACCTGCGATGTCTGTGACCGGCCGGGCGCTCCTCCTACTGGTAAATGAAAGGTCTGTGCTATAAGCAATGCGACGCACAGACCTTTCACTTACCAGTCCCCATTGACTTGCATTGACGGATCCGTTTGGCTCCGCACGGCCAGGCGGACACCAAAACGCTGCAAGCTGCGTTCGAGTGTCCGCCTGCTGAGCGGAACAGAGGCCAAACAGTACCAAACTGATGCATTCTGAGTGGATCCGCATACACTCAGAATGTATTGGGGCTGTACGGATCCGTTCGGGGCCGCTTGTGAGAGCCTTCAAACGGAACTTACAAGCGGAACCCTGAACGCAAGTGTGAAAGTAGCCTTAGACGAACAAATCCACAAACGCTCCCCCACCGAGGAAACCGTCACATCACTGCACATAAGACCACCAAAATGCACTGCCCTCGCCGGAACAACTCTGAAATCCAAAGCGCATGAGAAAAAGCTAATGAAAAGAACAAAAAATAGATAGTTCAAAACCTGATAAGCAAACCAACAGCCTGTAACCTAAGCAACATGGACAGGGCCACTGGACGTCGAGTATTCCGCAACAACAATTTCCAACCCCAAAGCACCTGGGTAATGAAAAAATGTTTAGTGACATCCAACCAGCTAAAGAGAATGAAAAAGAAGGCTATGCTTCTAAGACGCAGCTGCGCCACAGTACCTTACACTCTTGAATTCTTGAATTCTTGAAGCCAAAGAGCCTGCAAATAATATAACATGTCAGTAAACCAAAGGGCATCTCACCGAACAGGAAGAGAACCGGCTACCACCAACCATTCGCCCCAAGCCTTACCATGAGCCGACCAGGTAGGGGGAGCCAATGATGCTCTTACTAGCGGGACTAGGTCTCTTCCAGCAGTCCACAAGGAGTTCTCTCCAAATCTGCCAAAGGATGCAGCCGCAGACAATCCTGCCACTGGAAACGGAAAATGACATCAGCAATTGCATTCTGAACCCCAGGAACGTGTTGAGCTCTAAACCAGATGTTATGGTCTAGACAACATAGCACCGTAGCAAAGGAGCGCCAACACTGTAAGCAAGGATGAAGACTGTGTGTTCACTGCATGAACGACTGAAGCTTTATTCATCCAAAAAAATAATTTCTGTGTTTGCCAGATGTTCTTCCCCAGAAGTCTATTGCAACCACGATTGGCAGCAAGGCAAGCGAAGGTCGCCTCATGACACCAACCCCTGTCCCCCCCAAGCTTTCGTCACGCACCCCCCAACCAGGACCATCCAAACATGGGACTAAAACCACACAAACACTTCGCATTTGCAAAAAACCTGACTGCCTAATTCGATACTGGCACAGTTTTGACACAAGTATAATCGTTATAAAGAAACAAGAACTCATGCCAAACCCTCAAATCAGCTTAAATCTCTCAGGCCATACGGACACTGAATACGGTTCAACTAATTGGCTGGAAGGCAAAAAACCATAGCCACGGAGTCGATCTCGATACCTAAGAAGGACAAAACCATAGCAGCAACCTCTGTCTTTTTGGCCGACAGGGACACCTTGAAACGCACCGCAAATCTAGGAAGAATTGACAATGGGCCAGCTTGCGGGGACCGACAAAAAGAAAATCATCTAAATAATGCAAAGACGGGGCAAAACCAGTCTCAACATACAAAACCAATTCCAAGAAGGAACTAAAAACTTTGAAATAATAACAAGAAATCGCGTAACCCATTGGCAGGCATTTATCGTAATAAAACATACCATCCAACTGGCAACTGAGCAGGTAGAAACAGTCAGCATAAACCAGGAGGAGACGAAAAGTGGATTCAATATCCAATTTCGCCAACAACGTGCCATGACCAGCGCCTCGTACTAGCTGAACTGCTCTTACAATCTCATCATTCATGGATAACAAGGGAACCACCCCTAAAGGAGACACCCACAAATTAGGGAAGGGCAAGGAGTCAAAATGACCAGCGAAATGCCCCAACTCCACATCCTTGCGGAAAACACTGGAAATGGAGAAAAATGGAACGGAATAAAAAATTCTAAACAAAAACAAATTTTAAGCAGGGCGGCCTCCTTTTTCTTGATCTAGACACAGCAGTATCACTCGGATGTCAACTGGTGTCCTCTCCCCTAATACCAATGGGAGCTCTCTGGATGCCAATAGAGCTCTGCTGGCAATGAAAAACGACGTGCGCCCCCCACAGGAGGAACATTTGTGCCAAAATGTGCAGATTCCCTAGAGCCTGCAGTGGCCTTCATTTAAAAAAGCCAGCAGGCTCCAGTGGCACATCCTGATGCAAGGCAAACCCATGACGAAATTCCTCGTTGTATCTTCACCATGCCAAACCACCATGGCTACGATACGCACTAAAAACTGTATCCAAATACATAAACAATTCAGGGGACTTCACTGGAAATTTGTAATCATGCAGGCTAACATTGCATAAGATTGAATCTAATTATTAAAGGTCTTGGCTACCCTAGGCTTCCTTTCCAAGTCGTTCTCAAATTTCAACTCCTTATCTACCATTATCAAATCCACGGACACTAGCGACCAAATGTCAACGTACTCTCCCCGCAAAATGCACTCTCAGACAAATAGGACCCCAACAGGGAAACCCTACAAAAATAGGGGACCCTGAACCCGGCGAGGGGCAGAAATCAAAATCCCTGTCTCAACAGTCGCGACCGCAGGAGCTGCAGGAACTACTGCAGGACTGTCAAAATGACCCACTTAGGCCCGCATAACTTAAAGAAAATCCCCCCAGCAGAACTGGAAGAAGTATCCAAAGTCAGAATCCTGTTATATTTACCACCAGAAGGATCAACCCTGACTGAAGCATCTACAGCAGGCGAAGGTGCCATGGGCGGCGGCCAGACCTTCTCAGCAGGTGGTGCGAGGGAGCTTTACGGATTGCTAAAGACCTTCTGGAGCTCTTGCCCTTGGCCAAACTGTGATGACGGTGCTTGCTACTCCTTCATGAGTGACCGCCCGAGCTGGATGGTACAGAGCTTGCCTGAGTATGGTAATTTATGTCTCTGGCAAAACCTATAATAAACACAATGACATTATTATAGTGTGTGTGTGTGTATATATACACTCCCCTAAAGAATTATTAGGAACACCTGTTCTATTTCTCATTAATGCAATTATCTAGTCAACCAATCACATGGCAGTTGCTTCAATGCATTTAGGGGTGTGCTCCTGGTCAAGACAATCTCCTGAACTCCAAACTGAATGTCAGAATGGGAAAGAAAGGTGATTTAAGCAATTTTGAGCGTGGCATGGTTGTTGGTGCCAGACGGGCTGGTCTGAGTATTTCACAATCTGCTCAGTTACTGGGATTTTCACGCACAACCATTTCTAGGGTCTACAAAGAATGGTGTGAAAAGGGAAAAACATCCAGTATGCGGCAGTCCTGTGGGCGAAAATGCCTTGTGGATGCTAGAGGTCAGAGGAGAATGGGCCGACTGATTCAAGCTGATAGAAGAGCAACGTTGATTGAAATAACCACTCATTACAACCGAGGTATGCAGCAAAGCATTTGTGAAGCCACAACACGCACAACCTTGAGGCAGATGGGCTACAACAGCAGACCCCACCTGGTACCACTCATCTCCACTACAAATAGGAAAAAGAGGCTACAATTTGCACGAGCTCACCAAAATTGGACTGTTAAAGACTGGAAAAATGTTGCCTGGTCTGATGAGTCTCGATTTCTGTTGAGACATTCAAATGGTAGAGTCCGAATTTGGCGTAAACAG
Source organism: Bufo bufo (assembly GCF_905171765.1). Lineage (NCBI taxonomy): Eukaryota > Metazoa > Chordata > Amphibia > Anura > Bufonidae > Bufo > Bufo bufo. Next base: position 176,577,246 of record NC_053391.1, on the reverse strand, counting down.
AATGAGAACATGTATCCATCATGCCTTGTTACCACTGTGCAGGCTGGTGGTGGTGGTGTAATGGTGTGAGGGATGTTTTCTGGTCACACTTTAGGCCCCTTAGTGCCAATTGGGCATCGTTTAAATGCCACGGGCTACCTGAGCATTGTTTCTGACCATGTCCATCCCTTCATGACCACCATGTACCCATCCTCTGATGGCTACTTCCAGCAGGATAATGCACCATGTCACAAAGTTCGAATCATTTCAAATTGGTTTCTTGAACATGAAAATGAGTTCACTGTACTAAAATGGCTCCCACAGTCACCAGATCTCAACCCAATAGAGCATCTTTGGGATGTGGTGGAACGGGAGCTTCGTGCCCTGGATGTGCATCCCTCAAATCTCCATCAACTGCAAGATGCTATCCTATCAATATGGGCCAACATTTCTAAAGAATGCTATCAGCACCTTGTTGAATCAATGCCACGTAGAATTAAGGCAGTTCTGAAGGCAAAAGGGGGTCCAACACCGTATTAGTATGGTGTTCCTAATAATTCTTTAGGTGAGTGTATATATATATATATATATATATATATATATATATAAAGAGAGAGAGAGGGTACAGTTATGAGCAGCGTGTGATGACAGAATATGTGGCTAGGAATGCAATAACTGTATATTTTATCTCTCTAAGGCCTCATACACACGACCATGCTGTTTTTTGCGGTCCGCAAATTGCGGATCCGCAAAACACGGATGCCACCCGTGTGCCTTCCTCAATTTGCGGAATGGAACAGGAGGCCCATTATAGAGATGCCTATTCTTGTCTGCAAAACGGACAAGAATAGGACATGTCTCATAATTTTTGTGGGTTAACGGAACAGGGCAGTGCTGTCTGCATCTTTTGCGGACCCATTGAAATGAATTGTTCCGTATACAGACCGTATACGGAATGCAAAAATGGCCCATATACGGAACGCAAAAAACGTTTGTGTGAACGAGGCCTAAGACCGTTAGATCTATCACAACATCTGTAATAACAGCTTGGGTCTAAGGAGTGAATTTCTAATGTCATAGTGTTATAAGTAAAGTGAAATTTAGCATACAAGCAGTAGTAGAAAATCACAAAAAAAGATGAGTAATAGGATGAGAAATGAAAGTCCTGCTAGTACTCCTCGTGGAATTTTCTGGAGGAATTCCTTTTGTAGGTCTAAAATCCACATTCTCCGGACTCCTAAAAGTAACAGTATTCGCAGGTGAGTGACATGTTCTCCTATACAATCCCATACAATCAAATCTACATCTCCTGAACAATGAACATTCGTCTAGAACCTAGTGATGTCGCAATAGTTACTACATCACTTCTCTGTTACTTAAGGCATATCACCTAACCAATTTTACTCAATCTATTTCTATGAATAGCAATTTTAATTTTTTTTTATTTTGTAGAGTGAGATAAAAAGTCTGGGGGGAATTTATGAAGACTGGCATTTCCTACACTGGTCTTATTAAAAAGTACACTGGAGTAAGATGTGCCAAATTTTAAGCGCAATTTTAAGCGCAGGACATAAAAGGGGTCCCTTGGTCAGTCAGAACCTCTTTAGGTAGCCCCACACGAGAGAACATCTCCATTGCTCCTTAGCTATAAGTTTAGCCGATGTATGTCGCAGTGGCACCACCTCCGGGTACCGAGTAGCGTAGTCTAGGACAACTAGGATGTGTTGGTGTCCTCTAGCGGACTTCGGTACCGGGCCTACGAGGTCCATAACAATTTGCTCAAACGGTACCTCAATGATCAGGAGAGGTACCAAGGGACTGCGGAAAAGGTGCTGATGGCTAGTTGCCTGGCAAGTCGGGCAAGACTTACAGAATTCGTCCACCTCTCTAAACACACTGGGCCAGTAAAACCATTGCAATATCCGGTCCTGGGTTTTCTGCATTCCCAGATGACCCCTGTGAGGGGTAGCTTTCTTTTAGGGGATCATTCACACCGATACAGCTTCAGGACACCAGGTTTCAGGTCCAAACAGTGCATTTATTGTGATACACCAGCACAAGTAAAATGACAAAAATAATAAACACTCGCCCGTCCAGGCTCTAACTAAACATAATATTCCTGACTCACCTGAGTACCTGTTCACACCCTGTGAACACATGCGGCTTTCTCAGCCAATGTCCCACAGCCTCCTGGCTGTACAGAGCACAGTACGCCCACTGTCTCCAGTCCAGTGTCTCTTGGGGAATAGTGGTCTCTCAGCCCTCCTGGCTTGGACCACACAGACCCTACAGGCCTCTGTCCACAGGCAACACACTCCCCCAAAGTTCAGGCTAGCGCCGAGCCTCATGACCCCTCAGCCCACACGGCTGAGCCCACTCACACAGAGCCTCACCAGGACTCTGCTTCACCAAGCACTCCAGAGTGAGCCCCACCCAAGATCCAGTAGCAGGATTAAATAGGATCCCTGGACATGAGCATGCCCTAAGTCCCGGACTGGAGCATGGGGAACAGGCACCCACCCAACACATTGCCTGTTCCCAGTAAAAGCCCGCCCTGAAATAGCTGAACCAGCTACACTATCTATATAGTGTCCCCCAACTACTTTAGTGGATACCTGAACTAGGGCCTTTACTCCACCAAGGCTGGGCCCCTTGGTGACACGCTCCCGGTGCACACAACACCCCTTTTATCCTGCTTCCCCGTGACTTTACTGCACACCTCAATGTTCACATTGCCCCCCACCCTCTGTTCAAACCTGTGGGGGTAAACACATGTACCAACCAGATGCTCGTGATAGGGCATCTGCATTATACTGCCATCTTCCGGCTCAACTTTCCCCCTGGAAGAGATGGCCAGCGTCGCAGGCTTCCCTTTATTTTGCCAGACCCAGGCCATCAGAGCTTGGTTTGTCATAAACACTGCCTTCCTACCTAGACTACAGTGTCTAAGGGCCTCCTCCGACTCCTCTGCACTGGAGAACTTAGCTTTCTGGCTTGCTTCTTTTCCAGATTTCTTCTTAGGCCCCCAACCTTTAACTTCCGCAACCTTTACAGCCGCGTTTTCCACGGGGAGTTCCCACCTCCTCCTTTTGTTGGAGATCTGGCTGGTCAGTTTTAAACCACCCTTCAGCCCATCTAATGTCACCTGGTGTTCACACTCACTTTGTTTCTTTATTATATCACTAGATAGTACTTCTCTTTTTTCTTTAGTCCCCACAGGGGTTACCTCAGGTTTGGCTTCAGTTTCAGAGTCTTCTACTTCTTCAGTGGCTCTCCCCACTTCGGCAGACCCCTCTTCAGCCTTATCCTTGGTCTCTGGAACATCTGAGGATTTCTCCCACTCCAACTCATCGGCCTTAGCTTCTTCAGCCTTTAAGTCTCCTTTGGAGTCTTCCTTCACTCTGTTAGCTTTCTCACCCTTCGCAGACACGGCATCATATACTTCCAATCTGAACCCCTCCTCCTCTTTCTCATCACGGTTGGAGATACTGGGGACACCGGGGTCTTCACTAGACTCGTCGTCTTCTGGTATTTTCTCCATAGGCTCACCCAGGATATTGCTCTCCTTTCGGGCAGGATTCAGGAGAGCCAGTCCATCGCAGTAGACAGGATCCTCATACTGGTCGTCCATCTCCCTGTATTTCTTCCCCAGCAGACTGCAGGCTTTCTGGAGGGCATTTACATAAGAGGAAAGGTCTTTCATGACCAGGTCCTGGCCACACACTGCCATGAGTCTCTTGTCTTTTGCATCCACATTATCCCCATCAACTGGTTCAGCAGATACATCTTCCATCTTCTTCTCTGCCTCGGCCGGCACCACGGCGCCACCATCTTCAGTCCCATTCTTAACAGGCTCTGGCTTAGATTTATTGACATTTTTCAGAGGACTCTCCTCTTCAGGTTTCTCACCTTCCACCTG